>NW_003852518.1:1188334-1203706 GCF_000181295.1 Otolemur garnettii
CCTCTCCCCTCTCCCCATGTTCCTGGGCTAAAATTCCAAAGCTATAAATTAGTTTCATAGTAGGGCTGAGTACATTGGATACTTTTTCTTCCATTCTTGGGATACTTTGCTAAGAAGAATATTTTCCAGCTCCATCCATGTAAACATGAGTGAGGTAAAGTCTCCATCTTTCTTAATGGCTGCATAGTATTCCATGGTGTACATATACCACAATTTATTGATCCATTCGGTAAGTTTATTCATTGCCACTGGATCCAATGGCTTGCATTCTCTAATGCTCAAGAAATTAGAAGGTGTTATATGATGAGCCATTATCTATTCATTGGAGAGAAAAAATAAAAAATGTAATATCTAGCTTTAAAAAGGGATTTAGGATGATTCTAAAAGTAATAAGGTGGTTAATTTACTATCATTTTATATGTAAGGGTAGTAAACAGCTGGGTTACTAATGACAAACCAAATACTTGAGTTAATTTTATTTTTGTAAAATGGGGACATAATTTTAGTTTTGGAGAAAAATTAATCCAAAATAAAGCCAACATGGAAACCTTACAACAATTCCATTAGAAACATTTTTTTTTTTGTTGTTACAGTTTTTTTTGCCGGGGCTGGGTTTGAATTCACCACCTCTGGCATATGGGGCCGGCACCTGACTCCTTGAGCCACAGGCACTGCCCCCATGAGAAACATTTTTAAACATAGTAGCATTTGCTATCAGAAACATCATTGCCAGCAAAATCAGAAGTGAAAGTACAGGCACCTCACCAAACCAGATACACAGATGGCAAGTGAACATGTGAAAAGATGCTCAGCACCATGTGCCATTAAGTAATTCCATTTAGAACAACGAGACCCCCTTGCACACCTCTTAGAATGATGAATGCCCCAGACACTGATCCCACCAAATGCTGAGGAAGGTGTGGAGCAACAAGAACTCTTATCATTGCTGCTGGGAATACAAAATGGTGCAGCCACTTGGAAGGCAATTGGCAGTTTCTTATACAAACTCTTACCATAGTTCAGTAATCACATACCATGATATTTACCCAAATGAGTTGAGAACTTATGTTCACATAAACATAGGTGTTTATAGAAGCTTCATTTACAGTTTCCAAAGCTTGGGAGACGTCATATGTGTTTTAGTAGGTGAACGGTTAAACCATGGTGTATCCAGACAATAGAATATTTTTCAGTGCTAAAATCAAAGGGGCCATCAGGCCATCAAAAAACATGGAAGAAATTTAAATGCATGTAAGTAAATGAAATAAGCCAGACTGAGATGGTTACACACTGCATGACTCCAACTATATGATATTCTGGAAATATCAAACTATGGAGACAATAAAAGGGCCACTGGTTGCCAGGGGTGTGGGCTTGTGGAGGCGTGGGAAGGGGGGATGAATTAGGAACACAGAGGACATTTAGAGCAGTGAAACTGTGAGTATGATACTGTAATGGTGGAGGTAGGTCACCATATGTTTGTCCACACCCATAGAACATAGAACATCAGGAGTGCACCCTCATGTCAACTGTGGACTTCAGGGGACAGTGACATGTCAGCACAGGTTGTAGCAAATGTGTGCCTTCCACTCAAGTTTGCTGTGAACCTAAAACTGCTCTAAAAAATAAAGTCTATTTAAAATATATATATATGACAGTCTTTCCCAGAATGCCAGGCAAAGGCAGATTATTCTAGAAAATTATGTCACAAGACTTATAGAGTTGAATTCCAGGGTTTGATGACAAAATGGCAGTGCTGTCTCTGACCCCAGACTCAAATAAAACTTTGTAAAACTGCAGGAAAGAAGTGAAAATTAACAAAAGTATTAAGAATCTCTTCATGGGCCTGAGGGCCATCTTGAACTTGTGTGTCAGGGCAGACATGTGGTTGCATGAAGACAGAACAGCCCCAACTCACAGCCAGAACACAGATTGTTAGGAAGTTTCCTGCCTTACCTCCGTGGGGCCTTGGCACAATTACTGCTTCTTTTTCCCCTTTCTTTCTCTTTTGCTCTCCCTTCCCTTCTTACTGTTCTCTTCTTCATACTGAAGCCCATGTCTGTTGGGTGATACCAGAGTGGGGAGAGAACCTGCATTGTAGGAGATGTTGAAAACATGGACAGAAGGGATGACCAGCCGCCCTCACGCATTTGACTGCTCCATCCTCCAACCCTGGGATTCTAAACCCCAAAGCTAGAAAATTATACCGACAAGGACTGCCCCTCCAGTCCTGCTGTCTCCTAGCGGGTTGTCCTCTGATCTGAGCAGGTCTCTCATCCTCTGGAGGACTTCTGGAAACACAGATGGCTGGTCCCTCACCAGCATTTCTGCTGCAGTGGGTCTGTGGGGGAGGCCTAACACTTTGCATGACTTACCAGTTCCCAGGGGCTGCAGCTGCTTGGCCCCTCGCCTTTGTCAACCACTCCTTAAAAGGTTAAAGGGAAACCCCAACTGGAAGCGTCTCCAGGGGTGTCTGCAAATAGGAGCTTGGTGAGCTTGCCTTGCACTCTCTCCTCTCTCCTTTAGTCTCTCTGAGGCTAATGAAAAGGAAGACCTGCCTTTCCTAAATACACACAACTAGACTAGTAGCTCAAATGATAGCCACAGTCTCAACAAGAACAAACCAGATAGGGAATACCATCTGAAAAACATGGCTAAATGCTAATGGAAATAATGTCAAATGTGCAAACAAACCTCCCTCCTAGCTGAGAAACATCCCAGGCGAGTCCTCAACATCCTCTCTTCCTTAGAAAGTTCTAAATACAGCCACATTCTGACTCGTTTTCTGCTCTTCCCTCATGAGGCCAGACCCCGAGGATATTCCAGTTACACAGGAGGCTGGAGGCAAGGGTTCCACCTGTGCACGTAGAGGTTGATTCTGACCAGAGAAATGTCTTCTCCCTATCTGGTTATTGGCCCCTGATAATTAATACTCCATGTAGAGTACTTCCCCAATTAGATATGCATGACAAGTTTAAAATTGACAAAAAATGCAGAGTCAAATGGTAGAGTCCAGGAGCCCCCAAAACAACTCTCAGAGCCATAACTCCAGAACCGCCTCCAACAGTGTTTGAGGGTTTGAAACACACGGACAGAAGGATGACCAGCCACTCTCAGGAAGTGGACTCCTCCATCCTGAGTGTGGCCATCTGAAGGGCACTGGGGGGTGCATTTTCCCAAGGAGAGGATCTATAGCTTTTATCAGGCCCCCTTGGACTCCGCTTCAGTTGTCACGGGATGTGATGCGATGTACCCAGGCAACTGGCTCCTCCCCCACCCCCCAAGAAAGTTAACAACCACTGGGCTAAAGTTGGTGAAATTTATGCCACTTCAGTGTAACCCATCAAGGAGAGGAATGACACGGGCAGTGTCATCCCTGTCTGATGTGGGGAGGATGCCAGAAGGGTCTGCAGCCTGCAGGGAGGGAGAGGGCAGCAAAGGGAGGCAAGGGCGCACTCCCCAAACTGCCCTGACACTGGGACTTCCAGCCTGGGGTCAAGCCCTTAGCTCCTTGAGTCAAGCCTGGTGGCTGTTGCGTGTTGATGTTCTGTTTTTTCCAGGAGGTTGTGCGTGTGTGTGGTACCATGCTGCACCACGGGTGCACACCACAGGTGCACACCACACGTGCGTCGTGAATGCCAACCTTGTTCTTGCACTCACTCCTGCCCTCCCTCCCTCCCTTTCTTTCCTTCCTTCCCTTCCAGTCCCTTCCCTCCATTCTTTCCAACTTTCAATCCTAACCATTTCCCTCCATCCAGCATTTATTCATCGATCTACTGACAACTGTTTATCTCCCATGCCAGGTACTGGGATGCTAAGAAAAGCTGACGCTATGTAGACTAGAAAGAGACTGTATTGAAAACACTGCAGATGACACACAGAGCTTGGGCTGTGAGATTTCCTTCCAATTAAGTGCCAGATTGAGGCTGGCTGCCCGCATTGAGCTGCACACACATCCCTGTGCTGAGTGGCCTGTAGTGGGTGCGGGGTTAGTTTTAGGGCAAACCTGTGCAGGAGACCATGCTGTTACTAACTTACCCATCAGTGATGTGATCCATGATCTCTTACACTGATTTTCAGCCAGTGTGCTGTGAGAGGATCTTAGCTGGGCCCCCAGAATTTTAAAGATCATTAATAAATTATTTTTGAAAAAAGTCCAAAGCACAGTAAATATATTCTTTTTTTTTTTTTTACCTCTTTTTTTATCACCATAATTTAAGTGTGCCATTGAAGTTTAACCATAGGTTCACGTATACTGTGAGATTAAAAAGGTTGAAAAATACTGATCTATTGTCACAGTGATCTGCTAGGCTAACAGAATACAGACTACCCTGGACCACAGCCAGAGACAGCTCAGGCTCACTCAGTAATTTCTTGCCCTCTGAGGTGTAATCTTAGCAAAAGTACAGGATGCCAGGAAATAAGTGCTCAAATAATCTCTCTGGCAAGGCTTTAGATCTGCCATTTTCTCATACCTAGTAGGGTAGACAAAGCTTAGAGGTTACTTTAAGTCTATGAAAGTTCCTAGCCAGTCAATATAGCAAATTTTGAGAGTTCACATAGGTCCCATTAAAAGATGAGCACGTATCTTTATTTCAATCATGGACTCCCTCCCCTTCTGGGCATAGTTTTTTGGACCAGAGGAAGTCTCCGAGCCCCAAATGGGTTAGATTTTCACTTTCAAGAATTTGGAATGGTGCCTAAGATGTCGATTGGTGCCTAAGATGTCGATTGGTACCTAAGAAAGCTTGTGAAACAGAGGCTAGGGCCATCATACTTGGTCATATACATGGCACAACAGGGACACGCTTTCTGCAGTTATACGAATGAGAGAGAAGAGAGATACTACTTTGGTCTGACGGAGATGGGAGAAAGGTCAAGGTTTTTGGTTGAGATAAGTGGGCCTTTCTTTTTCCTAGTTATAACTTCCGAAAAGGCCTTGAGTAACTTCCCACCCTCAGGGACCACAGAACCTCTCTCATTTTGGAAAGAAACAAAACAAAACAAAACCCGCCTTTTTCTTTTCTTTTCTTTTCTTTTTTTTTTTTAGAGACAGAGTCTCACTTTATCGCTCTTGGTAGAGTGCCTGTGGCGTCACAGCTCACAGCAACCTCCAACTCCTCGGCTTAGGCAATTCTCTTGCCTTAGCCTCCTGAGTAGCTGGGACTATAGGCACCTGCCACAGTGCCCGGCTATTTTTTTGTTGCAGTTTGGCCGGGGCCAGGTTTGAACCCACCACCCTTGGTATATGGGGCCGGTGCCCTACTCACTGAGCCACAGGCGCTGCCCAACCCACCTTTTTCTTTAAGGCAGATTGAGTGGGTCTCTGTTGCTTGAAACCTAACTTGGTGGCTTGGTGAACTTGGTAGCTGAATTTCTTTAGGCAGTCCTTTAAAAAAGATTATTGTTACCATAATGGCAGATGAGTGGCAACTTTAAATTTGTCTATTTGGCTTTGTGACCTGAGCGTATATTAGGACCATCTGGAAAGAATGAGGAACTCTATGAAAACAGAGCAGGATCATCCCCAGGAAAGTTAACCTAAGTGTTTGAAATAACTAACCGGTTTTCAGAGGAAGCAGGAATGCCCCTGTCATGAAGGTTTTCAGAACTAAGACAGTCATTTGCTTGTCTGGGATTGCTGGAAGGATTCTGAAGATGAGGTGACCTTTTCTTGTTCCTCTTCGCTGGGGCCCCTGGAGTCTACACACTGGGCTCCATGACCCTATTTTGGGCTGAGTTCCTGCATCCCAGGACTTTGTCTGGCCAGCTTTGTAGGCACAGTGCCCACTTCTATTTTTACGATACCTTTTATTGTTGGGTTTTTGAAAAGTCCCTGCCCCACCATCCCCTGGATGCTCATCATGGGGCCTTGAAGGTAGTAGGAGAAATAAATGATTCAGAGAAAAAGAGTGAAACCAAATAGGAAGCCAGAAAAAGTGAAATTTTGAAATGCATTTCCCTGTCTTCACTTGTCTCTATTTTCCTGGCCAGGATTCATCCTGAGAGACTATTTTTACCCTGTTCCTGACCCAGCGAAACTTTGAGGTTCTGCAAATCTTACCAGAGTTAGATTCCATTTGTGTTTTCTCCGTAATCTCTTATTTCTGGGAAAGAGAGGCTATGGGAAAGACCACATGTGGCTTCTACTCACTTCTCTCCTAACACACTGAGTGTTAGGATCTGTGATCTCCTTTGGGGGACCACTTGTAGAGCCTCAAGCAGTCCCCACCAGGGAAGAAAAGTTTTATAAGCAGAAGAAAGCAAGAAAGGATAAATCTCTTTTCTCTGGGGTGGGAGCACTCCACACTTTCTCTGTTCTGTGAGGCCCTGTAACCTTGGGGACTTCAGAGCTGCATGAGAGGCAAGCTCCAGGAATCAGACCTTCTTATTCTGAAAGGCATCAGCCCTGTCCTCAGGAGATGTGTATGCCTGCTGCTGTCCTGGGGTGGGGTGGGGGGCCTGCCCCGGGGTGCGGTGGGGGGCCTGCCCCGCCAGACTCCCACAGTGCTGAACTTTCCCACACTCAGCGCCCAGGGCAAGGAGAAACCAAGAGGCCAATCTTGAGCCTGGCGGAAATCACAAGACCTGGGCTACAGCTGTGGGAAGGGCAGCTGCGGCTCTTGCTAATCTGCGTGTCTTACGGTTGAAATATTCCAAGTCCTCAAACTGGTTGGTGGAGGAGTTTCAACAGGCTCGAGTGGAAGGGGAGAAGGAAGTACTGTTCTGAGGAAAATACTTCACACATACAGTCCGCTGAATCTCTCGCTCTCCTCTCTCTTTTTCTCTCTCTCACTCTTTCTCTCAGCATCAAAGCAGAACATGCTGCCTTGTCTGAACTGAGAGTGAGATCTGGGGTCTATTTCTGGTTCTGCCAACTGACTGACTCCTGGGTGACCTCAGTCACTTCCTCTCTTAGCGCCTCAGAGTTCCCCTCTCTGAAAAGGACTTTAGAATATTCTTACACCCAGAAGAAAAAGCTATTAAAAACCTAATAGTTTAACAACAACTCTTAATTGCTAGCTCTGAACCCATGTGGCCTGGATTCAGTCAGGGGCAGAGAAGGTACAAGGGAAATATTCCCTGCTCATGTTCAACCTGAGAAAGATGCATCTACCTCAGTCGTCTTCTCCCCTCATTTTCTCTGCTTTCACCAAAGATTATAGACACACTCTTTCTGGTGGCAACTAAATTAGCGGGTGACAGGAGATCTTGGGAGAACAGAGGCAGGGCTGCACTAATACAGAAAATGAATTTTGACTTCAGGAAAAATATTCTCCACATGAATTCTAAGGCTCTGGCCACAGCCTATGTTGGGTTGTGATTATGGTGATTGTGTGTAAGTTAGTAGCAGGAGCAGGCCATCTGCAGTAGAGAGGTTCTCATCTCCAGGCATATTCAGATTGACGGAAAAATAGTTATTAACTTTGTGCATTAAGTCTATATGGTACAACTTCCACGGTGGCCATTAAGCAAAAAAGAATAAGGTAGATAACTTCCACACTGGTAGTGAAGGAAAAACCCTGAATCCAAAAGGAGATAAGAATAAAAAAAAATAAAAAAAACAGGACAAATATCTTCCATAAAATAATGTGAAAGAAATAAACTGGACTATATCACTACTTGAAATAAATTTCAATAGGCTAACTTCTTTAGTTGAAAGTGAAATAGATTTTTAGTATGAATTTGAAACATAAACCAAGCTATGTACCTTTTATAATATAATATAGAAGTTTTTAGAAGGATTAAAGGCAAAACTGTGGGAAAAGACACAGCAGCCAAACAGAGACCAGAATGACAAATACAAACAAAACAACAAACAAATAAAAAAAATAGGTGCAACTGTTTTCCTATCAAGCAAAAGAGACTGTAGGTAAAGGGGTTTTATTAAAGAATAAGAGGATCACTGCATACTTATCAGAAAAATATAGTAATTCTAAACTTTTAAACTAAGAAATAGACTTATAATATGGGGTGGGCAGGATATTTAGGTCTAGATAAAAAGATAGATAAATCTACCATCACACACGTAAATTGAAAGATATACCATGTTCATAGATGGAATAATTTGGTATTTTAAAAATGCCAAATTTTCACTTTAATTTGGAAATTCAATTCCATCTCAGTCTCCCTCTTTTTGCAGAGTTTTGCAGAATGATTTTTAATATTTATGTGGAAGAGCTCCAAGAGTTAAGAATAGCTGAAAATCCTGAGCAAAAATGTGGGGCTACCTGCTTTATCAGTCAACAAGATAAATTACAAATAACATAGTGATTAAGGCGGCCAGTGTTGGCTTAGGATTAGTCAAACTGACCTGTAGAACAGAAGAGCAAGCCCAGAAGCAGACTCATACATATGTAAAGACTTAATTTATAATGGAGCCAGACAGAGTTGCAAGTAAGTGGAGATGGCAGATTTTCCAGTAAGTCATAATTGGAGATGAATTTGTTACCTACATAATGAAAAAAAATGAAAATCAACCCTTTTCTTAATCTAGTCCTCTAAAATCAAATCTTTTAAGATGAGTTATGTACTACCAAACTTCTGTTCAAGAAAGAAATCAACTCTCCAAGGCAGATTTTTAAAATTGATAATAAAACAGTAGAAAATGGACAAAAGGCTTGACTAGACACTTACAAAAGGGAAACATACATGACTTATAAGTGTATGAAAAGATGTTCAGTCTCATTAGTAATTAGGGAAATGCAAATTAAAGCCATATAAGAGAATCACCCAATTGGCAAAAAATTTAAATATTCAAGAATATTTATAGGAGTGCTCACTCTTTGTAATAAAAAAAGCTTTAAGAAACCAGAAAGTCCACTGGGAGGTGACTATCTAAAAAATTGTGAGGTGTGCTTATGATGGGAGGCCGCACGGCAGGTGGAGAATGGTAACTGTGCTACACGTCAATGTAGGTGAAGGGTATGAATTACTCTTGAGTGGAAAAAGCAAATAACAAAAATTACAGAAGTTATGCTCTACATGTATGTGAAGTCCAAAGAGAAAAGCCAAAAAATATATTATCTAATGGATGTTGGAAAATAACAATAATTTTCTAGAGAAAATACAGAAAGAAACCTACAACCCAGTGATTTACTGTGAGCAGGAGCAGAAGGGGATGAGATGAGGAAAGAGGGTCTCAAAGTAATGATGATTCTTGGTTTCCTTCAAGTGCTAAGTGAGTTCATGGCTTTTGGGTGACGAGTCACTATATTTTATGTGTATTTTATATTATTGTATCTACTCAGCATCAGCATGTAATTAAGGAAAAATAATAAAGTCATAGACAATTTTTTGACTTCAAACATATATCACTGTTGTAAAAAATACCTAATATTCCACAGTATGGATAGTTAATCATTCCCTTAGTGGTGCCAGTTTAAGGGTTTTGTTTCTCAATTTTGGCTATTCTCAAGTAAGAAAATTGTATTTTTTTTAAATAAAGAAAGGAAGTGTCATTGATGAAACAAGCCAACGGCATGCTTTCTAATTTGATGTAGAAGACATGGGTATGCTCAAAGATTAGCCCAGAAAGCAGGTGGTTAAACTATAATACACTAGAAAAGGAGAGGGCTTTGTTTTTAATCTGGAGAGGAGGAAACCAGAGGCAGAAAGGGAGATGGACGGAAGAGGAGCGAGTGACTTTGTGAGTTCTGGAATACTTGCCTATTCCAAGACACCTCAGATGCTCTGTCTGCACTTTACGCCACAGTAGCAGATCCTTCAATTTTGCTAAAACCTCTGTTAATACCCATTTGCTGCCCAGACACAAATTTCTCTCCCATCAAATTGAGCAAATTTAGTGGTTCTTCTTTTTCCCTGCATGTTTCAGGAATTGCATTTTTAGTACAATTATTGAGCATAATTAGAAGTAGCAGGAACCAGCGGTTGAGTATTCAAAGGGGAGAGGAGGAAAAGGAAGAGGTGATGGAAAATTCTTTTTCAATCAGTTTTGGTCAGGAAGTCCCGAGTGTCCTCTCCCACTCCTAGGGTGCTTCAGGAACATTTGTTGATTATTTGATTTGTTGACCACCTAATAAAAAAATTTATTCAATTTAGAACTGCCAGTGAGCTTTTTATATTAGAGAAAACTCTGCTTTTTTAAAAAAATATGTTATTGAGAAGATGGGCTGAAACACCATTTAAATAAAGATGTTGTAGTAGGTAATGGGTCACGGAAACCAAGAGCACAATATCCACGTAATTTAATAACAGTTTAGGAATAAGATTTCCATTAGACATGCCTGAAATTAGACAGTGTACTACTTTACTGCTTTCTATCAAGAAGACCTCTAAATTCCCAATTTAAAACTGATACATTTCAAGTACACGAATTAATTAGAGTGGGCGGCTGAGTAAGAGGATAAATTGGGCCAGAGACTTAGCCATTGTAGTAGCGTGCAAATCTGATGGTTCCTGCAAGGTTATTAGAAATTCTGGGCTAATGTTCTGGAAAGAATGAATTTGCTATTATGGAAATCTTCCCACACCATGGTAACTCTGCAGTTGAGACACCACCTCTAAATTTAGCATATGCTTTAGGAAGGAGATTAATTTAATTAAGAGGTATTTACTAGCGAAGAAATAAATAGCTTGTGCCAATTAATGAGATCAATCAGCTCAACCACTAAGAGGAGCAGGGATCTCTGCCAGAGGTGTGGGGTTTCAGGTGTAGAGCCTAGTAGGCACTATTCCAGGGGATGTGGGCCCATTCATGAGCTTTATAAATTTAGAGGCACAGAATAAATGAAGTGTAAAAGGGAGTAATTGAGCCATTGTAAAATCAGATTAGAAAAACGACTCACCTCTTGCCTCACCTTTCCTTCCTCTTTCCTTTCCTATCCTCTCCCAGTCATTTCACTAAGATAAGCCTCAATATTGACTATTAAAACAGCTTTTTACACATGTCGCCGTGGTCTGAATGATCTCACTGTGTCTTCATCAGGACCCATTAGCAGCATCTTTTCAGGTGCTGCAGATAAACTGGGTACTGGGGAGAGGGAGGTTGCCTGGTCCTGCCCCACAGTAAATCTCCATCCATGAAGGGGTGGCCCAGGCTACAGTAGTGATTAGTGTTTTCTGCCCACCAACTGTGTGCCAGGCACTGTGTGAACAGTTATTTATGCATCATTGAATTCTCACAACACCCCATACGAGGCAGATACTATTATCCCCATTTTGCAGATAGATAAAACTGAGGCTCAGAACAGCTGATTATTTATGAGGTTGAAACTACACGTCTGGTATGGACTTATTTTTCTTTTTTCCATTACATGCTGTCTCCTTGTCCCCTCACCCTGTGGAAGATCCCACAACTGTCTCTCTGTTTGTACATCTGGTAGCAGGGATGAGTCCTTACTGAAGCAGACACTCACTCCCCAGTCCTACTTTTGTACATGACATTTGCTGCTTCTCTACCTGGGCTGAGAGCATGGGGTCCACAGTGAGATTCCTGGATTCCTCCTACTTGCTGTGTGTCCCTGGGCAAATGACTTGCATCTCTGTGCCTATTTCTTCACCTATAAAATGGGGATAATAATACTATCTTTTCATAGTAGGATATCCCTTGCTTAGAGTATGAAATGTAAAGCACATCCAGGTACACCTGGCACACAGTCAGGCCTAAGGCAGTGTAATTATGGTGATTAAATAGGCACATAAAGGGATTAGAATGATACCTGGCACACGCCAAGCACTTAATTAAACAGGTTATTTTATAAGGACTTAATGTGTTCATTCTGCACAGCAGTTCTTGTGTTTTCTCTGTCTCCAGAGACAAATGTCTAACTTTATTCTGCCAGGTGAGAGGAGTAAGTTTCAGAAAGCCTGCTAGTGACACTCTGGTCCTTCCAAGATGGAGCTCTTTGGATGCCCCCACCCACCCTTGCTTTAGGAGCCCAAGATTTTGGTCACCATCATTTAGGAGTTTCCAAGCACAGGATCCTGGAGCTTATTTCTTATATGTGTAGATACCCACGTGTACTCACAATAGGTACTCAATAAACATTTCTTGGATGAATAAGCAAAAGTTGGGTCCTTATTCCAAAATAGTGGCTAATCCTGTCCTTGAGACTCAGAGACTGTCAGATGGGCTCCTTAGTGGGTCCATCTCTTTACCATGGCCAAACCCCCTGGGAAGGGCTGCCAGTCCCTAAGTTTGGCAGGGTCTGTGGCCAGAGAACTCCTCCTGCCTTGCTGCTGAGGGGATAGCTGGAGAGCGACTAACTAATCTCCCTCCCTGCCTCCTCCTGAGTGTGCAGCTTCACACCCCCTTGTAGATGATCCATTCCTATTCCAACTGATTCCCTTAGCCCAGAGTACATAGGGCGGCTCCAAGTCCCTTCTGTTCCTACCAAAGGGGCGCAGAGCTGCATGGGAGACGGTGAAATCCCTGAGTATCCTGCAACAGCAGGAAATGTAACCTCAGACTTCTTCAGCTTCACCTTTTTTAAAATTTGAAAATTCTGTCATATTTCTAGACAGTAACTAGAATGGACAGTGATATTCAGACAAATGCCTGCAAAGAGATCTGCTTTCCTGGTCTTATCAAACAGAGAAAAAGCTTGATCCAAAAGTATGTGTGTAAAAGTTAGCTGTCACGTGAGTACACTGTGGCCCTCCGTCTGGCAGGTCTGGATTGTAGCAGAGCCCAGTGAAGTGAGAGTTCTCTCCATGATGTGTATGACAGCTCCCAGCTAATTGCTGAGTGTGAAATTTGTCCTCACTCCCCCTCTGTTGAACAACCGAAACTCTCAGCTGTGTGCAACTGAGGGAATCTCTCTGGTTTTATATTTTTGGTCTGTGTCTTGAATTCTCAGTTGTTCCTTGGTCCTGAGTCCCCTTAGAAAAGCCCTGCCCTGCCCTTCCCTTCCCTTCCCTTCCCTTCCCTTCCCTTCCCTTCCCTTCCCTTCCCTTCCCTTCCCTTCCCTTCTTTGAGACAGAGTCTATGTTGTCCTTGGTAGAGTGCAATGGCATCACAGCTCACTGCAACCTCAAACTCTTGGGCTTAAGTGATTCTCTTGCTTCACCCTCCCAAGTAGCTGGGACTACAGGTGCCTGCCACAACCCCGGCTATTTTTTGTTGCAGTTGTCATTGTTATTTAGTTATTTAGCTGGCCTGGGACGGGTTCAACCCGCCAGCCTCTGCGTATGTGGCTGGCCCAGTAATCACTGCACTACGGGAACCGAGCCAGAAGAGCCCTGCTTTTGAGCTTACCTTGTTCCTGACAAGGGGCTGTTCCTGCCCTGTGTGTTTTTACCCCAACTGGAAAGGTTTCTCAGCCTTTCTGTCTGTAACTAATCAATATTCATATTTTTAGGAGAGTTACCCACCCTGTTTTAAGTAGCTGAATGTAAGGGTGGAGAGTCTTTTCTCCTTTTTGGTGTTTCTAGTATATTCTGGGAGTTTTTTTGTTACCGAGGCTTGAGTTTTCTCCCTTCTGTCTAAAGATACATAGACTCCTCTGGATTTAGTATGAGGGAAACAGAGTTTTCTAGACAACACGTTCTCCCCCACTGTGAGTGTGGTTCCCTCTCCTGAATTGACTAAGTCCAATTGGGGAAGACTCCGCCCCTCCTGCCCCACAGCTGCAGACATTTGAGGTTTTACAGTTTAACCATTTCACACCCATGAATGACACTGGAACAATTTGGACCACGCCTGACTAAGTGAATAAAACAGGAAGATTTTGAATAAAGACCTGTTCCATGGTGCATGATTTGGAACATGACTAAGGATCTCTTCTGACTAAAATAATTTATTTAGAAATTCACCACTTCTAAAATAATCCAGCATTTACAGTCAGGGAGGCTGGTGATGTATAATTGCCACACGTGTTCTGAGGGGTAGATTCTGAACAATTGTGTAGCTCACGGTGGTTCACAGATAGGGCTCCTTAATAGCAGAGGCAGCACAATGGAAATGCTTCTCTTACTTAACTCAGAGTTCATTTTTAGCGCAGCAGACGGTCCAGCTCGTTATACATTTATTACTCTGTAATGCACTTGGCAACACACAAGATGTCCATAGCTGTCCACACCAGGGAGCTCACACTGCTTCAACCAGACCTGTCTTAGCCCCTCAGCAGCCCCATTAAGTCAAAGAGTAAATTATTAATAGTGCTGACTAAAATCAAAGCCCCAGATGATGCAAAGAAATTGCACCAACACGAACTGGAGAAACAGAAGTATTCAAGAGAGCAGAGAAAAGCTTGACACCTCCCTCCTCCAACCCCAGAAAAGTTATCATTAGGCCTTGCAAGGTGGCATCTGTGATGAACAGAGCCTAGGGATTTGTTAAATTAGCCTGTAGGCTAACAGCATAAGCAGATGGTGATACAACCTACGTCCTGTAAAGAATGTTCCTTTCCTGGTCTCCCTGTTCTTATGAAGATAATAATAATAAAAAAAATCTTGACCTAAAAGCTTTTGAATTAGATCAAATAAAACCAAAGAGTCCAGATTTTGAGGTCCAAATCCCTTCCCTTGAATAAATGGCAGATCTAAGGAGGTGAGATGGGGGTTCCTCAGAAGCCTGAGCCCTGCAGGACTCTGGGAGGCCCCAGCTCTCCAAAAGCAGCAGGTGACCATGGTTATTCCTAGAAAAATGCAGGGTAAGGCAGGGGGGTCACCAGGAAGCCTCTGGGCACTACTCAGTGATGTGACCTCTGTCTGACTTTGGAGGTCAATCTGTATCCTGGTTCTGACTGCTGGGAGGCTTTTTGACCCTGAAGTTTTCAGAATTAACAGGCAGTTTTAAAGCCTTCTCATGACGGGAGTGAAGACATCTCTTGTAGACGACATACTCACTGACTGTCACTTGATTCCATATGTTGGGCCAGCAAGTGACCCAAGCTGGGCCTGCTGAGGTTGGGAACAATCACGGCCTTGAGCGACAGAGCTGTACGGCTTCAGAATGAGCTGTGTGATCTTTTTAGCAGGAAGAAACGTTGCCACTGGGAAAAATCATACCTGAGATGCTGGAGTTGAGAGAGATACAGAGAGAAAGAGAGACGCTCACCCTCCTCGGCTTCATCCACCCTTGATATTGTCCAGATCAGCCTGCAAACCTGCCAGTTGGGACATCTTTTTAATAAAACCATTGAGTGTTAACAGCTCACGAGTTTGAATATTCTATAACTGGCACATGAGAACCTCTAAAAAAGTGACAAAAGGAAATACACCAAAACAAAATTGATACATAAATCTAAGATGTGAATCTTTGAAAAACTAATGATATATGACTCAGTGAGTAGGGCACTGGCCCCATATACTGAGGGTGGTGGGTTCGAACCCAGCCCCAGCCAAACTTCAACAACAACAACAAAATAGCCAGGCATTGTGGCAGGTGCCTATAGTCCCAGCTACTTG
>NW_003852518.1:1213790-1231162 GCF_000181295.1 Otolemur garnettii
AAAAAAAAAAAAAAAAAAAAAAAAAAAAAAAAAAGAAAAAAAGAAAAACTAATGATATGGACAAATAATGGAAAGGAATACAAAAATAAAATTTACGTCAGATGTTTTTATGATTCTAAAATTCTGAGCCAGTATAAAATATCTTGAAGGAAACAACTGATATGGAACATAAAAATAGGAAACCTCTACAAGACAAGAATAAGATATAAGATAGAAATCAAAGTCAAAGGAAAACAAATGAGGAAAATGGTTTCAGTAAATATAACAGAAATTTAATATATATTTTCATGAAAATTCCTAAGAAAAAAATTAGCAACCCACTGGAAATCTGGGCAAAATTAATGAATGTACATTCTATACAAGTTGGTTATACATATCCAATTTGAAAGCTGAAAAAATATCAGAGATACAAACACCAACTCTTTTTTTTTAACCAAATAATACAAAGGAATGATGCAATGATAACAGTAGAATTATGATGATTCATAGTATTTTGGTGGTAGAGTGACACAAATCTTTTGGAAAACAAGTAAACATTCTCAGCAAGATTTCCAAAAATATGAATACTCCTGGTCCAGGTGGCCCTGTTCTTTGCAGCATAACCTTGTAGTCTGGGTAAGACTTTCAAACAAGGTCTGTTGGGTCTGTCCCTCTTATTGCTTTTTTATTGCTGCATAACAAATCATCTTCAAACTAGTGGCTTAAAATAATTCTCATTTATTATCTCACAGTCCTATGGGTCAGAAGGCTGGTCATAGTGTGACTGGGTCTTCTGAGGCTGAAATCCAAGTGTTGGCTGGGCTAAGTTCTTATCCAGAAGCTCTGGAAAAGAATCTCATTCCTAGCTTATTCAGGTTATTGGTGGAATTCAGTTCTTTCTGGTTATAAGACTGAGGTTCTGATTTCTTGCTAGCTCTCAGCAGAAGCCCCTATTGGCTGATGCTGTGTGCCCACACTCCTTGCCAAGTGGTCCTCTCTATGTCCAAAGCCAATGATGAAGAATCTCCCTCACGTCTAATCACTCTCCTGCTTTGAGTCTCTCAATTCCTGTCTCTGATCTCTAGTGCCAGATTTAAAGGGTTCAGCAGGAAAATATTTCTCTTGATTAACTCAAAATCAATTCATTGCTAACCTTAATTGCATCTGCAAAACCCCATTTTCCATAGAATGTAATAGAAACACAGGGGTGGATATCTCATCATATTTAACAGGTCTGTCCACACCCAAGGCAAGGCAATTATAATAGCGTGAGGGTCACCGGGAGCCATCTTAGAATCTGCCCACCACACTTTCCATCTCCTACTCTGCCTCACTGTTCATATTGACTGTCTCTCCATAGAATGGACAAGATGCAAGCACCAGGCACCTCATCCACGTGCACAGCCACACTCCAGTCCATGGAATTATCCTAGGAAGGTCTTAGAGATGTTATCTTGTATCATATGGTCAAGAAGAGACAACATTGGGCTGGGCGTGATGGCTCACACCTGTAATCCCAGCACTCTGAGAGGCTGAGGGGAGTGGATTACTTGAGCTCAGGAGTTTGAGACCAGCCCGAGCAAGAGCAAGACTCCATGTCTAAAAACATAGCTGGGTGCTGTGGTGGGTGCCTATAGTCCCAGCTACTTGGGAGGCTGAGATAGGAAGATTACTCGAGCCCAAGAGTTTAAGGTTGCTGTGAGCTACAACACCATTGCACTCTATCCAGGGCTTACAGAGTGAGACTCTGTCTTAAAAAAAGAGAGACAATATTAATAGTTAAACTCATTACTTTATGAAAATGAATGCCAAGATATAATGTAATACTGTTAAGCATGTACATTTGTAAAAATAAAAAGCCAACTGAAACGTATCTAAGCAATATAGGAAATGTATCACTCAAATTAAAAAATTCAACGAAAGACACAGGAACTGGACTCAGCAGATGGGCAGTAACTGAATGTGTCATTTTCTGTCCATCTCCATAGTCCACCTTCTACAGCACCAGCCTCAACCTTAGATTCCACATGATGGGTCTCCTGGGATGATCTCAGACATTACATCCAGACCTGGTATTTTTGTGCCGTACCATTAAGAGGAAGGGAGAATGTTTGCCCTTGAAGTTCTTGCAAAAGACAAGGGCCCTAGTAAACATTCTTGGCTCTGATTGAATCCCATTCCTGTTCCATACTGGTGACTGAGGTCAGGGTGATGTGGTACCAGGATGGGTGTCAGCCTTGGGGCTACTCCTACAGTTCGTGGTAGAATCAATACCATTCACATCTCAGCTTGGAGATTTCTAAAAGAATTCCGACAGAGATGGTGGCTGAGCAGAACATGAGGAATGTCCAGTATAGGAGCCCACTACTGTACAGGGCAGAAAGGAGTCACACAGAGCTATGCAGAGTGCAGCAAAGCTCCAGGATGCACAGAAAAGATGCCCTAAGGTGAGGGTTGAAAGCATCCTACTAGGCAGTAAGAAACCTGGGACAGGATGCTGGGCACATGGACTGTCACTGCATGGGCACACAATTCACATAGACAAGTCCTGACTGGGCATTGTCTCCTTCAGAATGTGCCCAGGCCCTGTGGAGTGTGCTGCTGCTCTTTCCTGCATTTCAGATGAGGAATGACGCTGCTCCCTATCTGGCGCCCAGCAGTAGTGCTGGTGGCAGCTGCCTGTTCATGGCTCCTGAGTCTCCCTGCACGTGCAAAGCATGTTGCACAGCTCTGAGCCACACTTGCCCCATGGAGCTCTCCCCTAACTGTATTTCCAGTAGGTGGGAATTTCAGTTCCTTATTTCCAGGCATAAATAATTGCAGATGCAAAACTGCGGCCTTATTTTAGACCCAAGGTTGAGAATGTAACTCTTCAATGTTTGATGATACTTTTTTATCCTCCTTTTGAGTAGGAGGTGGCCTGAACTCTTGCTGGCCAGTGATACCCTTGGCTCAGGACAGTACAGGTTTCAAGAGAGAGGTGGCAGGCAGGTCAGTCTCTCGAGTAGCTCATAAAGGTTGCACGTTGCTACTGCTTCTCCATTCATCCTACTCCTTAGGAAGAACCATAATCTCAAACATCAGACCATGCTGGGATGCTAAGAGCCAATTCCCCATCCGACATTTTGCTGCATCTAGGGGTTGCAGAGTTAGCTGACAACCCCCTGTCAGGGGGAGCCAGTTACATAATTTGCAGGGCCCACGGCAAGCTGAAAGCAAGGGCCCCCTTGTTCAAAGCAGGAAAAATATTTTTCCTTCTCTCTTGGTCTCTCTCATAGCCAGTTATGGTGTTTTTTATTTGCTAGTTAATATCAGTTTCTTTGGCCACAGGAATACTCATAGGGAGATTATAGGCAGTTATAGGCACGTGGGGGCTCTGACCTGTGACTATGTAGGCCAAATCATCCCCAGTGGGTGCCGTGTGGGATGTGGGGGCAGGTGGCTGACAACCTACCCTGGGAGGAGGGGCAGGCAGCTGGATGGGAGCCCTGAGCCCGGCGTCTGAGTCCCCAGTGCCATCAGACTTAAGTACGAAACACAAATTTAAGATAAATTTATAAAAGATTTCAAGACTGCAACCACAAAGCAGTAATTGTGAGGCAGGAGAGATTGCCTTGGTGGCAGGCCTATGGAGCTGGTCCTGCATCCAGGCTTAGTGGGTGCCTAGGGGGGAAAAATCCCACAGCGACCTGAATTTAGCAACATCTATAGGTTCTTATTTCTGACCTTTACTAGTCATGTAATCTTGAAAAACTCAAGTAACCTTTCTGAGCCTCAGTTTCCTCATCTGTGTATTACTGCTTGTCCTGGGCAGTATAACAAAGGCGCTGTGAGGATGAAGTCCCGGAGAGCAGAGGCTTCAGAAACCCAAGGGTGCTGCTTTGGGGGTGTTACTGCCCTGGCTCAGCCATGGGCTCTGGCATTGTAGCTACCCAAGGCGGGTGGCCATTACAGGTCCCGCGGTCAGGAGGGCTGGGTGTGGTCAGCGGAGGTGCAGGCAGGCCTGGAGGTGGGGGCGGCCGTGTCCACTTCTGCAATGTTGCTTGTCTGACTGTTCAGTGGCTGAGGCAAAAAGGGGCCTTCCTGACTCCAAGCTGAGGAGCAGCCTCTGTGTCTGCTGCGTCCCGACTCTTTTCTGAGCTCCAGCGATGGGGGACAGACACCACTTCGTCCTCCAGGGGCTGAGACCACAGGCTGTGGCCATGCAGTGCAGGGGCCTTGGGAGCTGGAGGGGGAGTATGGTGGGGGGTCAGGTAGAAGCAGCACCGTGTGCATTTCAGGCTGAGTCTTACGGGGCGGCAGCGGGCAGGCAGGTGAGGGGGGAGGGGCTGTCTGGGCGGAAGGAGAGGCCACAGAAAGATGCGGAGTGGGGAAGACCAGACTCAACTCTATGGGCTCACTCTGGGCCGCCTTTCCTTCCTCATTGCTTGAGAGGCATCCTGGCTTCTGACATGACAGGTGGCAGCTGAAAGCACATCCTTGTTTTGCTAGAGCTGGTGGCCGAGGGGCGGGAGGGTGTTCCATACTAAGGAACAGGCTGCGCCTTTCTGCACACCCGACGCGGGAACTCTTCCCAGCACAGCGCCCCGCACGTTTCCACCAAAATGCTCGACTAGGAGGGAAGGGGAGGTTGGGAGGTGAAACCGCGGGTTTCAGAGCACACGGAGCTCTGTCCCAGCTCAGGTTGAGTAATATAAAAGGCTACTAACAAGACATTAAATCGTGTGCATGTTTTAAAGCGCACACGGAACCCACAGAAGCCTGCGGTTTCTGAAGCATGGGTGGGTGGCTTCCTGCAGCTGCAAGGCATGCCGGGGACAGGACACGGCGCCACCGCGCCCTGCTCCAGCCGCTGCGCCCGGCAGTTAGAGCACAGAACCCGCCCGTTACCAGGAAAGCAAATAAGGGACCCATCAAACACAGCAGCCTGGCTGAAAAAGCGAAAGCGAGACAGGAATCTACCTCAGGCCAGTCCTGTGGGAGAAATGGGAAGAGATTCACTTTATTTTGCGCCTGTAGACAGTGATTTTAATGTTATGGAAATGCAGCCGGCGATCCCCAATCGCTCCTGAAATGCGCGTGTCATAGCTCCGGCAGCGCCCGCTGCCTCAGAAACAAGCGGTGTCTTTTACAGGGAAGGCTTGTGATTACCAGTTTATGATCCTTCCCCCCCCCCAACAAATTTTAAATGGAACAAGGCGAACAGTGAAAATGGAGGGGTTCGAGAGCCGCTCCGAGAGCCCCTCGGCGTGGAGAAGGTGAACGCAGGCGACTCCCAGCCCCGGGCCCGCCTGCAGGACTTGGGAGCCCGCAGACACTACCGATTCCAAGGTGCACGAAGTCACCCAGCCCGGTCCTCAAACGGACATGCGAGGGCATCAGGGTGAGAGGCAAAGGCCTCCGAGATCTCTCAGCCTGATCTTTATCAGCAGAGAGGAAACCTCGCGCAGTAGGGCAAAGGATGGCAAGGAAAGTGACAGTGTGGGGCGGCCCAGATCGCCACTGGCGAAGACAGAGGAGCCGCGAGGGTCGCACGGGAGAGGCCGAGGGGAGGAGCCCAGCCAGGCAGTGCAGCCGCCGGCAGCCACCCGGCCCCTGCAGAGACAGTGCACCTACTCACCCACCCACCCCCGCACGTGCAGCTCTGCGACCCTCTCGACCAAAGTCCTCTCTGCAGAGCCTGTGTGCTGGTCCAGACTCACTGCCCTGGGAGATGCGGTTTGCCCGGGAGACCAGAGGCTGCAGTGACCGGCTCTCCTCTAACTTCACCGGTCTAAGACAGGGCGGCGGAAACGCGCAGGTGGGGCCCAGTACGCCGCCCTGCAAGGACTGTCCCCCCCTCCAAGTTTTTAAGATCCAGATTTAGTAGGATGATCTCTGTTTTCACCGAGGTTTATTGAAATAAAAGTACACAAGTTTGGCCGTTTTTTCAAAAATCAGGGATATTATACAACTGTACAACTTTTAAAAGCACAGGGCCAGGGAAGGTGTTTTTTGTTTGTTTTTGAGACAAAGTCTCACTACGTCGCCCCTGGTTGGTAGAGTGCTCTGGTGTCACAGCTCACAGCAACCTCCAACTCTTGGGCTTAAGCTATTCTCTTGCCTCAGCTTCCCAAGTAGCTGGGACTACAGGCGCCCACCACAATGCCCGGCTATTTTTTGGTTGCAATTGTCATTGTTGTTTAGCTGGCCTGGGCTGGATTTGAACCCGCCAGCCTCGGTGCTTGTGGCCATCGCATAACCACTGTGCTACAGGCGTGGAGCCCAGGGAAGGTTATTTTACCTGGTGAGCGGCTAGATTCCGCTCTGACCAGACAGAAGGAATTGTGCAGCCTGGACTCTTCCTTCTTTGTCCTTAGACAGACCGGGAAGTTGAGGGCTGAGGAAATGCTAGCGGCCTTTTTTCAACAGTGGGGCGGGAGGTTTCCCCTTCACTCCCGTCACCATCTTCTTTCCCTTATGTTTCATATTCACTGATCTCATTTTTCTTTTAAAATCATGAACCAACTTTAAAACAATGTTGAAATTAGGATAGCTATTCATAACCAGCTTTAAAAACCAGTGACATGTGTTTTGAAAGGAAAATGCCAGAGTCCTGCCCTTCTGGCATTTACACGTTGGCAGTAGAGGCTGGTGTGACTGCCTTTTCCCAGGCGCACAGAGGTTCTCAGGTGGGCAGATGAGCTCTGTACTGTAGTCAGCAAGTCCAACTTTGGAAGTTCCACGATGATATGAAAGAAAATAGTTTTTCTCTTAAGAGAACAATGTTTCAAGCCACAAACGAGTCACTGGGCTGCCTCTATCTCCCACTAAACTAAAACTTCCTCTTGCCCTCACAGTGAAGCACTCCCTCCTCCTTGCCATCTCTCTGTCCTGGAGACTCATAAATATGAAGTCCCCACAACCTCTCCCCATTCCTTACATTTAAAGACACACAGAACCTACAATAGAACTGTCTTCAGCATATCTCTCTAATTCACGTTTTCCTTCCCCTCATTCAATCCAAGTCCCAGGTGGTCTGTCTTCTGTCTTCTGTCCTCTTCCCAGGCTCTCCTCGAACCACATTCCCTCCACTTTCTCTGCAGTGCTGGCACTGTTGGTTGTGGGTCTTAGTGTGCCTCCACCCACAGATCCTCCCCTGGGCCTTCTCTGCCCACCCAGCCCACACCTGTCACAGATCCTCCACCTGCTCCCCTCCACCCAGTGTCCTAATGATTCTTCACCAAGCTTAGCCATCTTTGATACGATTTATTTCTTTTTTATTTACCATCTATCCCCCCCCCACACTAGAATGTAGGTGCCATTATAGAAGCATCATGACTCTGACTCTCTTGTTTCTTTGCTGTATTTCTTAAAAGATATGTAAGAACACCCAAGATACTGAATGAATGAATGAACAAGTTTAGCCAAGATGGTCAGCATCATTCCTCTGGGCCTTTGTCACAGGTTTCACTCTCTGCTTCTGGTTCTCCTCTGCTAATTTGTTAAGAGCCTGGATAATTTTCCTAGAATACTGATTCCCTTTTAACATCATTTTAAACTTTACCATTACAGGCCCAGAATGAAGTTCAAGCTACAAAGATTGCCTTTTTATTTTTTTTTGTAGTTTTTGGCTGGGGCTGGGTTTGAACCCACCACCTCTGGCACATGGGGCCAGTGCCCCACTCCTTTGAGCCACAGGCGCCACCCTGCAATATTGCTTTTAAAGCCTCACTTCAGCAGGCTTGTATCTATGCTTCCAGCATCACCTCCCTGGAAACAAACTCCACTCCATCTTAACATATCAAGTGCTTTTCGCCCGGCCATGTGCCCTGCCTCTAGGCTCTTTCTGATGCTGTCTCTATTCATTTCATTTCTTCTTCTTATTTTTGAGTAGAATAAAAAAATTAATTGGGGAATTAGATTTGGGTTCAAATCCTGCCTCCACTGTTTACTATGCATAGCCTCTTATTTTTCCCTCTTTGATGATACTGAAAAAGATGAAATTTGAAAACATGCTTGGAGCACAGGGAAGTAAGTTGTTTCCATACCTAACACCTTTCATTTTCTACAGCCCTTCTTGCGAGGGCCCCTTCCAGTATCCCCACCCCTGAGAAGTCCTCTCTCTCTACCCCATTTGATAATTTCTGCACGCACACCTGTAACTTCTGTGTACCTGACGCTGCTATCTGAGTCTCTGCATCTCTATCATCCCTTCTCAATGATATTTCATCTTCATAAAAGACAACCAACTTGTCTTCTATTTCTTTTCTCCCCTGTTTGCCCCCCAGAAGGTCCTAAATAAATGTGTGATACTTTCATCTGTTCATGCATTCACTGGGTCCTTATTGAACACTTGCTGTGTGGAAGGCAAGGTGCTCAGCCCTGCAGGGGAGGTGCACATGCAGCAGAAGACAGAATGTTCTTCAGGCGTTTACAGTCTTTGTGGCTTTAGTCCATGGTAAAAGAGTAAAAAATTATTTACTGGGGATGCAGAGAAATGCTACAATGCTGACCAAAGATACACATGGTCTGTCTTTTATCTTTATGGACTAGACTGTAAGAGGGAGACTATACCAAGTGAGAGATGTATTCAAATTTTATGGGCATTTAGGATGAGGAGAGGTGAAAAGAATGAAGATGATGATATAGAATGATAAAATAAGATATCATTTCTTATTCCATTTTCAGATTAAAAAAAAAAAAGATCAGGTTTGCTATTCTGAAATACCCCAGATTGGCAAATGTCTGGTGAGCTTTCACAGTTTAACATTCGATCCGTCTAGGAGGAGAGCGTGCTGCCATTTCAGATCGGCTTCTGTAGACCTTCCCTCGCAGTTTGTTTCCTGTTTGTCCAACTTTGGGTGGGTTTAAGGCCATTGAATGAAAATTGGATCCAGAGATGACTCACTCATCTAATCTAGGAAAGGCAAGAGACAGGAGGGACCTCTTCTCTCTCCCCTCCCATTCTGCTTTTGAATCAGCTCATTATAGCTGGGGATAGTCACAGTTATTCTTGGAAATGTCCAGAAGAAACAGTGACTTGGTTGGAAAGCAAAGTTGATGAAGCAAGCTGTGGTGCCTGCTTTAGAGCCTGGAGATCTATTCCACAGAAAAGTGTCATGGTGAGGCATACACTCCCTTCTCCTGCGTGCCCACCTCTTAGCCCTCACACGTTCTGGGGTGCAGGCTCTGAACCAAGGTGCACAGCAGAAATTCACAGGTCATCCATTCAGTTCTCCATCGTGTGGTACACTAATGCACAGGGTGGATTGGGTATCCAGTCTTCTTTTGGGCAATCTCATTACTACAAGTTTCCCAGTGAAAAGTAAAATAGAGAGGGGAAGACATTTTTAGTGCCGAAGGTGTGCCAGGAAGTGCCTGATTAATTCTCATGAGAACCTTGTGAAAGGCCTGTCTCTTCACATTTTCAGATGAGGAATTTGAGACTCAGAGTGGAAGTTCCGGGCTGCCTGCTGTACTGCCCAGCCTCCTAAGAAAGACAGCACAGTGGAAAGCAGAAATCCCCCAGCTTCATGTCATGGAACAGGGAACAACTACAGCCTGCTCAGAATCTGGGAAGTGCAGGGTTATCTGTTAGGCAGGATTAGGGAGGGTGGGAAGACTGTTGTTTGCCTCTCTCTCATTGTCATCAGAAGCAGCTGGAATCCACAGTCACTTTTCTTTTTTCTTTTTTCAAAGAATTTCTGGCCCACTCAAAATCAGGAAGTTCTGGAAATCAGGCTACAAAACTTAATCACTATATTTTCTACTGAAATAGGCACTGAAAGTTCAGAGTTTCCAGATAAGCATTCAGTTTCTTGATACTATCTAACCTAAAAGTTTAAGCATTCTGAGGTTCATTAGATTCCAAACCAGAGATAGTAAGATACCTCTTTTTAAAAGGAGTTTTGTGTTTTCTTTTGTTTTGTGTTGTTTTGCTCTTACCCCCTTGCTGCTGTGAATTAGGAGAGTGGTGAGTTCTATAACTTTATACTTAGTTGTTCCAGGAACAAATATCATCTACCCCAAATGAGCTACTAAGAAAAAAAAAGTCAAAATCCCATCAGTAAAAGATTGACTTCTAAATAGAACAGAGTGTCCTAGTTATCTGAATACCCACAGATACTGATCTCTCCCCCACTGAGGCCTGCCTATAAACAGGGGCCTCATCCAGGCACGCATCGCATGTAGAAAAAGCTTATACACGCACAGTGATTGATTCTCAAAGGTGTGTCTATTCTGGGAAAGAAAAATAAAGCCCAAGACAATTAAGAATGAAGGAACGTTCTACCATCAATTTGTATACTGTTTTGTGCTTCTCAGAGCACTTTCATTCACATTATCTCTCTTGATATTCCCAGTCGCCCAGGAAGATAGTTGGAAGCACCATCATTGCCATTGTAGGGCCAGGGAATTTTAAGGCTCTGACATGTTGAGTGACAGCTACAGGGACCTGCAGGAAATGACCCAGAGCAGTTGTTAGAATCCAGGCTCACGTTTCCCTCACAGGAGGTTGTCCTGTCTGTGTGCAAATTCTGAAAGAGCAGTTCTGAGAACAGCAGAGTGAAAACAGCAGAGGACGAGCTCATGACCATCAAGAGAATCAGCCTGGCTTCCTGATAAAAAGTTGAAATTGCGCTATAGACCTCTTCTGTTCTTGTTTTGGACACTTGATACTTATAGGATGTTGGGGCAGGACACTTAACTTCACTGAAGCTCAGCTTTAGTACTGATAATGGAGGATTTTGTGAGTATTAAATACTATAAAATATATTAAGTACTTACTGTGGACAAAATCTGTGTTTTTCCTTTGGACAAAACCTTACAATGTTAATTCCATCTTTAGTTCTTTTACTTTAGGACTTACTAAAACAAAGTAATCCCGTTTTTGTAAACTCTGACTATTGGTAAGCCAGCTGCTCTCCTCTTCTATCTGGTAGATTCTGTGGGACACCACAGTGCCTCTGAACTCTGTTATCTCATGTATTTAGGGATACAGAACTAAAAAGACACAGTCTCTTCCTCAATGGGGATCACCACGTACAGTTTATTTCTTTTATGGCTCTATCAACCATAAAGGGATGTGTAAGCTATGGTCCATAGACCAAATTTGGCTCCCTGACTGATAACATTTGATCTGTGAACTTAAGAATGGTTTTTTAATTTTCAAATGGTTGGAAAAGGCTGGGTACCTGTAGCTCAGTGGTTAAGGCGCCAGCCACATGGATTCGAACCCGGCCAGGGCCTGTTAGACAACTGGTGGACAAGAATAACAAAGGAATAGCCGGGGGTTGTGGTGGGCACCTGTAGTCCCAGATACTTGGGAGGCTGAGGTGAGAGAATCACTTAAGCCCAAGAGTTTGAGGTTGCTGTAAACTGTGATGCCACTGCACTCTACTGAGGACAACATAGTGGGACTCTGTCTCAAAAAAATTAATTAAATAAATAAAGAAAGAAAATTAAAAATAGAATAAAATAAAGTGGTTGAAAAAACTCGAAAGAAGAATAATATGTTGTGATACATAGAAGTTACAGGAAATTCAAATTTCACCATCCATTGATAAAATTCCTTGGGCAAATAATCACACTCTCATTTATTTACCGTGTATGTTTTTTCATGCTCCAACTGCTAAGTTGAATAATTGCTACAGAGATCTTATGGCACAAAGAACCTGAACTATTTACCGTCTGGTCCTTGGAAGGAATTTTTTTGTTTGTTTGTTTCCTGATCTATATTCTGCTCTAGATTATTTTACAAGAGTGCTCTATACCTCAAACATTGTTAGGATAAAGCACGTGCTCCTTCTGCTTACATAGGTTTAGTGTGAGTTCATTTTTTTTCTAGTTCCATAAGCTGGAAAGCCTAGGTTATTGATCTGAGACCTTCTTTTCAAATATATGTGTTTTCAAATATATCTTCAAAAAGATGTAAAATTTCCTGTAAGCATTATTTGAACTGCATTCCACAAATTTTGATATGTTATCTTTTTTCATTCAATTTAAAATTTTATAAATTTTCCATGTGATCTTTTTCCTTTGACCTGCTAGTTATTAAGAAGTATATTGTTTAATTTCCAAGTATGTGGGGTTTTCCCAGATTTCTTTCTGTTTTATATCTACCATTCAATTCCATCATGACCAGAGAATTTATCTTATATGATTTCAATCTTTCAAATGTATTGAGAGTATTTTGTGGCACAGCATATAATTTATTTTATAAAGACTGTTCTATGTGCAACAGAATAGAATGTCCGTGGGTGGAATGTTCTTCAAATGTCAGTTGAGTTGGAAGAGAATGTTGTTTAAGCCTTCCATATTTTTGCTAATTTTGACTAGTGGTTCTAACAATTATTGAGGGGGGATTAAAATTTCCAATTATTATTGATGAATTAGATATTTCTCCTTTCAGTTCTATCAGATTTTTCATGTATTTTTGACTTGTTTTTAAGTGATATACATTTAAATTATATGTCTTCCTGATGTTTTGAGCCTTTCATCATTATGAAATGTCTCTCCTTATCTAATAATAAGTTTTATCTAAAAGTCCATTTTATCTGTTATTAGTATAGCCATTTCAATTTTATCATGGTTATTGTCTGCATGATATATCTTTTTTGTCCTTTTGATTTAAACTGTTGTGTCTTTAACTCTAAGCTGTATTTTGTTTAGACAGCACATAGAGTCATCCCTTGGTATCTGAGGGGGATTATTCTGTACATGTTTAATACAAACAGAATTTTATTTTAAATGTTTTTTATCTTAAATTGGTTTAAACTCGCAGTTACTGAGGGATGACTATGTTGGATCTTGCCTTTTTATCCAGTTTGACAATCTGTACTTTTTGTAAATTGAGGTATTTATTCCATTTATATTTAATGTAATTATGGATGTGGATGAAGTTATGATTGTCAGTTTTTAAAAATCTGTTTTAAAATCTGTCCTGTGTCTCTTTTTCCCACCTGCCCGCTCCTTTACTATTTTCTTTTGTGTTAGGTAAATATTTTTAGCGCACTATTTTAATTCATCTGATGTTCTTTTTGCCATATTTAAAAATATTTTAATAGCTATGCAAAGGTTTCAATATACATCTTAATTTATCATCTTCTACTTCAGAGAGAAATTTTGCTCTAAAAGTTCTTTTTCCTCATCCTTCCTTTGAGCTACATAGTATATATCATGTCTATACAGGTTATTAATCTAAGAATATGGCATTAGAATTACTGCTTTACACAGTTTGTTTTTTAAAAAGTTAAGAAAATAAATGAGAAAAATGTTTTAAAATGTTTTATGTTTACCTACATGTTCACCCTTTCCAGTGCTCACTATTTCATCCTGTGTGTTTCAGTTACCTTTTTACCATGTAGTGCTACTTCCTTGCAGCCTAAAGTATTTCTTGTCAGACAGATCTGTTACCAACATAACTCTCAGTCTTTGTTCATTTATAGTATTTTTATTTCTCCCTTACTTTTGAAGGATAATTTTACTGGATGTATATTTTTGTTTGACAGTTTTTCTCACAGCATGTTGACTATATCACTCCATTGTTTCTAATGAGAAGATGACAGTCATTGAATTATTTATACACGATGGGCCCTTTCTCTCTCTCTCTCTCTTTTTTTTTTTTTTGCATTTTTTTTTGCCAGAGCTGGGTTTGAACTGGCCACCTGTGACATACGGAACCAGTGCCCTACTCCTTTGAGCTACAGGCACCTCCCAGGTCTTTTTCTCTTGATATTCTCATGATTTTCTCTTTGTCTTTTAAAAATTAAACTAAGATTTGTCTAGATGTGGCTATCTTAGTGTTTGTCTAACTTGGAGTCATTAAGCTGTTTTGGAACTATATATTATTACTTTTTCATCAAATTTGGAAAATTTTCAAGCTCTATTTTCTCAAATAATTTCCCTCCTAGTCTTCTATTTCTTATTCTGCTGGAGCTCCCATTACTCATGTATTAATACACTTGATACTGTACCACAGGTCTCTTTAACACTTAGTTCATTTTTATTTAAGTTTTTCTCTTTGTTCTTCACTTTAAATAATTTCCATTTATGTATTTTCAATGTTACTTAATCTTTCTTTTGCCATCTCAAATATGTAGGTGAGTCCTTTAGGGAATTTTTCACTTCAGTTATTATTATTTTTAGCTCTGGAATTTCCATGTAGTTCCTTAAAAACAATTTAAATCTATTTATTGAAATTCTCTGTTTGTTAAATCTATTGATCAAGTTGCATATATATATTCCTAATAAAATAGCTTTAAGGCAGAGTTTAGGCCTAATGATATTTTTTACTTAATTAAATGTACACATTTAAAGAACTGGTTATATCAGCAAAGAACAGAGCTTACATAGCTGAAAATTACATCAATAATGTGGAATTAAAACCAGGAGAAACTAGACTATTTCTGTAAAGATGGGGACAAAGAGATACAAAAGATAAAAGAGAATTATTAGACAAAAGACCACCCAAGCCTTGTAAGTGTTTTAGAAGGAGAAAAAAAATAAAATAGAAGTAATGAAGTCAAAACTTATAAAAATATTCTTGAGCTAATAATGGAACATACTGAAATACTGGTAAAATCGATAAAAAGAAATGAACCATAGATGCCATGGCAACATTTTAATAAATACACATATATTAGAAACAACAAAATATTTTATAAGTTTCAAGAAAAAAAGAAAGAAAAGATGAAGAAATTAGTTACCAACAAATGTATAACTGCCATGGTCTCACATGTGATGGTGAGAGACCTGCCATGGTCTCTCTGTGATACCACTTGTGAGAACAAAAGGCTGCAGCAGCAGCTACAGAAATTTTAGTCCAGAATATATGACTTGAGGATGCAATATTCTACCAAATTTTTATTCTACTATGAGGCCCCTTAAAAGATATTTTAAGATAGTCAAAGAAAATATACTACTGATAGAATCTGTGTTTAATAGTGACATACAAACTTGCTTTAGCCAACCAAGAAATAAATGAAAAATTTAATCACTCAAAAGCAGAGAAAAGAACAATAGGTTAAAATTAAATTTAATTATTTTAAGATTGGATTAAAGTCAAATACAAATGGAAATGTCATTTCTGAAATAGAAAATAAGTCAATTTAACAACAGTCATCTAAAGGGGTATTATTTCTGAGACAGCATAATTCTTCTTTTGTATGTGAATTCTTACCTGTTTCTATAGCTGCCTAGAAGTCAGTATTGTAAAGGATTCTGAAGCTACATCTGACTCAAAGGGAAAAAGTACTATGATTGGTTAGTGGTGTTTCCTATTAACAAACATATCTGTGGTATTATAGGATGTTATAGGTGACAGCCCTGTGGGCTTGAAGGCACATATGCCACTTTCATGCCACCCTGTACTCCCATAGCTTAAATACAATTAAAGTCAACATAATCTAGACTAAATCTAATATCAAAAGTTTACAAACAATGAAATATGAGGCAACATAATAAATATAAAAATATCTAATGATACACACACACATATATAGATGTCAGAATAATTATGAACTATAATACAGCATCAAGGATATTGACGTGTTAGAATATTAAAGTCTCTAAGACATTCCATGTTGAAAAACAAGCCAGAATTGGTAACGATAAAGCCTAACCAAAGTTACTTTATCTCATAAAGCTGGTGATGGGCTTGGATGCGACTGCGATAAGTCACTTACCTATATTGTAACACCCAGAGCCACCATCAAGAAAACCACACGTAAAAATATGCTCTAAAATGCTACAAATAAATCAGGGTGACAAAATTAAAATAGAGAGGACATATTAGTGCAGCTGGGGTTAGGAACAGGGGTGGGTGGTGGGCAGCGGTTCCTGGCAGGAGGGATCCTTGTGGGAAGGGGCTGTGCTGTGGGATGACTTCTACAGTAGATACATGAACCTGCACTGTCATGAAACTGGAATACCTAAATACCCACGGACACACTCAACCCTAAGTAAAACTTAGAAAAAGATAGTGGGTTTTATTAATGGAAACACCATGGTTGCAATATTGTACTGCAGTTTTGCAAGAAGGCAGACTAGGTGTGGGCTGCACAGGGTCTTTAACTCCTTTTGCCTGCAAGTGAATTTACAATTATCTCAAAATTCAAAAATTTAGTCAAAAAACAACCCCCTCTCAAAAATCCATAGGCCAAATGTCAGGATGGGAACTCTAATATATTCAGGAAGTGACATTAATAAGTCAAGGAAGCAAGTTTACTATATAGAATACTTGCCGAAAGAACAGTAAGAGACAATAGGACTATCAGGTGAATAGAGGGATCAATAGAATAAGTTTTAAAAAACTTTAAATTTAGGCCAAAATAAAAAAGGAGAAAAATTAAGCCTAGAACAGATGTAACAAATAGAAAATAAGTTGCAAGATGATAGATTTAGAGCTAAATATGAAAGTAGTTGTAATCACAACTGTCAACATTTCAAATTAAAAGACCTGGATTGTCAGAGTGAATTTAAAAGTGGTTTTTTAAAAAAGGATTTATTCTTTAGATATAAGAACACAGAGCGCCTGGAAGTTATTTCTTTGAAAAAGCCAATCAAATTGATAAATCCCTAGCCAGACAGATAAAAGAATAGTGAGGAGGACATACATTGCCAACATCAGGGATAAAAAAGGAGGTGTTACTATAGAAACTATGGACATTAGAAAGCTAATATTAGGATATTAGTAAAAGCTTTATGTCGTTAAATTTGACAGTTCAGATAAAATGGTAAAATCCCCAGAAAAATAAAACTTTCCAAAACGGACACAATAAGAAATAGAATATTTGAATAATCCTCTATCTAATGAAGAAATTGAATCTGTCGCCTAATCCTTCCAGTAAAGAGAATTCCTACCTAATTGGCTTCATCTCTGAATTCTTCCAAACATTTCCAGACAATAGAAAAATAAGAACCTTTCAGGTCACTTTTACAGTGCTAGTGTAACCTGGATATAAAACATTGGAAGTATATCACAATGAAAGAAAACTAGCAGCCAAATATTTCTCCTGAACTACAGATGCAAAACTCCTAATCAAAATATTAACTAATTAAATCTGGTAATATATTAAGAACATGCATCACAATTAAATTGAGTCTACTCCAGGAAGTCAAGTTTTGTTTACTATTTAAACATGAATCAATAACTTGCCACATTTACAGATTAAAGAGAAATATCTCATGCTTATCTCTATAAATGAGAGAAAGGCATGTGATAAAATTGAGTACCCATTCATGATAAAAATGCTTCAGAAACTAGGAGTTTTTTCCTAATCTTAAAAAAGATATTCACAAACACAAAACAGGACAACAAACCCTCTAGCAGCTTCCACTAAGACTAAGTTAACTCTTATGGAACCACATCTTCCACAAGGCTGAGTTAACTCTTATGGAACCACATCTTCCAC
>NW_003852518.1:1231425-1239595 GCF_000181295.1 Otolemur garnettii
TATGGAACCACATCTTCCACAAGGTTGAGTTAACTCTTATGGAACCACATCTACCACTAAGGCTGAGTTAACTCTTATGGAACCACATCTTCCACTAAGGCTGAGTTAGTACCTATAAGACAAAATCTCCCAAAGACCATCTACAAAACTCTGGACAAAACAGAAACATATGACCTGAAGGCACTGGAGAGTGGATGAATGTAGGCAGATCTTGTGGTGGAGTTGATATTTGGAAGAAGAACTTACAGTATGGGTAAGCTTTATTTTTTCAGCTGGTTTTTAGCTTGCAGTAATATTCCAATGTGTATGCTGAGGCCAGTTGGGATTAGAAAGGCATCAATGCAGGGAGGAGATTTATTCCGTCCAGTCCAGGGAGAACAAGCAAATCAGTACCAGGAGTAATGAGAGCCAGATTCCTGTTTTTGGAGAAAGCTATTATAAATATAAGTAGAGAACCAAGGAAAACTATCATTCTGACTTGGAACTGGAGCTCTCTGGGTGAATGTATTCAACTTTGTGTATATACACAGCCTGACAATTAAGTTCACGAACTCATCCTGGAAAAAGTACTACATCCCTCATTGATGACTATTGGAAGCTCCTGTTGGGAAGCTATGCAGTGACATCAGTGCCTAGTCCACCCTCCAAAGCAATTTTGGAACATTTTTCTGGAATTGCCATCAAAGCTGTGGTTGTGAGAGATCTTTCAATTAGGTTCAAGACTCACCCCTGTGCCCTCACATTGGCAGCACGGCAAGGTTTCATAGCCTTGGCAGATCAGGGTTTCATGGCTGTGTTTGTGTTGACGTGTGGCTGGGTCTTGCTGAGTGGCATTCATTACTATTGTAGTGTGTTTTTGTGTCCCACGTGATGATGGTTCTGATTCCAGAAAAAGAGCACTGAAGTCGCTTTGGCGGGTGGACTAGGTGTTGGCATCAGCCCGCAGCTTCCCAAGGGGAGGACCTCGAAGGTGACTGCAGGGATATTCCGCAGTGATGTATGTAGCACTTTTTGTAGGATGAGTTTGACAACTTAACTGTCAGAACTTGTGTGTGTGTGTTTGTACACAGATACTCCCTAGCTCTGTCTGCAAGAAGGTATAGAAACAGCAGCTTTCAATAGCAGTGAGCACAGCCACCCCCAGTAACTGTGTGAAATGACACTCTCCACCAAATAAAACCAAATCCTTTGATTCCAGGGTTAAAACAGAGAAAATATGACATGAGCCTGGAATATTTTATGTCAGAAAGTAAGAAAGATGTTAAAATTTGAAGGGGACCATATTAAAAGGACACAGAATAAAACTTAAAGAGGTTCTAACTGTTCAAATCTGGAAGAATTTAAGCATTAAAATAAATAAGTCTTGTAATGGATTATAATCCATTGAATTAGGAAATCATTGAGTCCATAGTGATATAATAATAAATAAATTATTAATAATAAATGATAACCTTAGTGAGGCATGGGATATTTGCATTGTTTCAAAGTAGCTACCTATAAAATGCTTGTTAATTAAAAAAGGGAAAAAGAATAATTAAGGAAACTTGACACCCTATCCCTTTTTACTGAGCAAAGTCAACATCGCCAGTAATGAAATAAACCAAAATTTTGTTCTGCTGAATCAGATCTGCTAAGGACATAGCAAGACAATCATGAGAAGATGTCAGAAAAATCTGAATTGGGAGAAATTCCTAAAACAATGACCTGTATGTACTCTTTGAATCTTTCAAGAACAGAAAAATCAAAAGAATACTGAATAACTTTTTCAGGTTGAAATATACTAAAATGTAATTATAACTAAAAATAACATGCAATTCTGGGCGGCACTTGTGGCTCAAAGGAGTAGGGTGCCAGCCCCATATGCTGGAGGTGGCAGGTTCAAAGCCAGCCCTGGCCAAAAACTGCAAAAAAAAAAAGTGATTCTAAACTTTTTTGGCTCGATTGACAATACATGAAAAGGGTTTGTAGACTGAAAGGTAGTAACACAGCAGTGTTAATGTTTCATTTTGATTGGTCTATGAAATATTTTTAGGGTAATTTCTTTGTAGAAAACATACGCTAATTTGAGACTGGTGGGACATCATGTCCACAGTCCTATCAATTGACCACGAGGGAAATAAACCCTCTTAGTGGTGTTCTTGAAACTTTTTCTCTAAATTTTAGATTATGTGTAGAAAGCATTATTGTAAAAAAGAAGAAACACAGACAATTCGGAAAATGGCATGTGAGTCAATATGTTTGAAATGCAAGGTACATGAAGAAAGACTGTAAGGTTCATACTGGGTATTTAAAGACCTGGGAAGAGAAGTTAGGGCCGTATTGCCAAGAGCCAAATGGTTCATATGTTTGATGTTTTAGAATTTTATAGGAAGGAGTGTCATGACCCTTTCCATAATTATAGAAAGGAGTGTCATGACCCTTTCCATAAAGGACAGCATTATAGAAAACAGCATTCCTGCAGTGTTAGAGGCAATATAAGGAAGAGGGTAGAGACATTTTGAAGAGACAGAATAACTGCTTATCAAGCAAGTTGGAGACTATCAGAGCAGAACTCCGGAAGAGATGCTCCAGGCTACAGGTTCATGAAATAGTGGAATTATAGCTCAGTAGGAACACTGGAGGTAATGGTTAACTAGAACTAACCCGTGAGGGAACAAGGGACAATCAGGAAATGAAGAGTGGTGGGTTTGGCTATCAGGGATCATGACAGACATCTTGGATTCTTCATACTTTAATACACCCACCCATTTCACAATCATTCAGAGAGGCACAATGCTACTGCAAAAAAGTTACAAGGCTGTCCTAGCCTTATTGCCAGTGATGCTGAGAGCCTGTGGTTGGGACACTCGGGCACAAGTTAATTGGGGAAAGGATGTCTTTGGTGTCTGACTGTGCTCATGACATTTGTGGGGAGTCATGGGAGCACACTAGTGAGGGCTCAGGATGACAGGTGTCTAATGGCATTCCGTGGAGGCAGGTGCCTGTGGGCAGAGGTGTGCGTCAGACTTCAGGGAACAGATCTGATGTTAGACAACAATAGCAAGCCAGCTGGGGTGCCTGGGCAGGAGGAAGAAGGGAGAGTCAGTGAGGGCCCAGTGCAGGGTGGCCAGAGGTGGGATGGTACATGAGCTGATCTCACGACATTCCTCCAAGCCGTGAGGTGGTTTCTCTCCTGTTTTCGGAGCCTCTGGAGCTTACTGGACAGGGGAGGAGCAGTCCTTGCTTCAGTGGGAAATCACATGCTATGTGGCTCCAAAGCCCTAGAGCTTGATTCTGCACTGCTAGTACTTGGCTCAGACCTACCTAAATGTAGCAAAGCTTGCAGAGTGATGCCAGAAAGACAAGGCGGAACACGTCCCTTTCACAACACGGTCAGAACGACAAATTCAAGGGGGCTGAGAAACCTTATATTCTTACCTCTAATCAGTGGTGTATCCCAGAATTTTAGGATTTCAGGACTGGCCAAACTTTGCTGCTAATTTATCTCTCTCTCTTTTTAAGCAGGTTCAGAAATTACGATCCACCTAACTGAGGGCAATTTGCTTGTGACAAGAACATTGGATATCAAAGCTTGTGAATTCCCCATGGCATTTGCTGAACAAAACAACAAAGCTTAGTCACTTCTATTGGTGCTGTTCTCTCTCTTTCATGAACCCATTGCTTCCCAGAAAATGTTAAAAAGACACAAAACAAAAGAGAACAACAAGAAAAAAAAAAAAGCAAAAAAGAAATCCCTGGCCTCTGTTTTAAATTAGTCTTAATAATAATCATGATATTTCACAAACTTGTGTGACATGCAGATCATAATAAAGTATTTAGTAAGTATTGGCTATACTTACAATCATTGGTTTAATGATTTAAAGATCATTTTCATGACAATATTTGTCTTACAGTCATCTAAAATATAATCTCTTACCTTGCTTGCAAAAATAAATGGCAGCTGGTTTGTGTGTTACTGTGATTTTGTGATATTGTTAGTTGACTTAATTTGGTCATCATGATTTCAGACAGTGAAAAGAATTTCAGGTTGTCTAAATAAATAAATTGAAAAAATAGTATATGTGATTGTTTTTTCTTTAACTTGCCCTTAAGACTACCTGCTTCTGCACGCCACTGCTGGACTTGCCTCTCATGGTCCAGACACACCCCTTTTCACACTGGCAATTTACACAACTGCCCTTCAGTGTTTTGGGCACAGAAAGCAGCCCCATCCCACAATACCCTTGATACCTGACCTTGTCAACCTTCACACTTGTCACTCTTTGGGCAAAGCTATAATATTATTGTGATTTTGATTGGAATTCTCTGTTATTAATGAGAATGAGTATACTTTTATATTTCATCTTTCTCTTGTAGACAATGCCCATTGACATAGTTTGTCCACTTTTCTATTGTATTGTAATTTTTTCTTTTTTTTTTTTAGACACAGAGTCTCACTTTGTCACCTTTAGTAGAGTGCTGTGGCATCACAGCTCATAGCAACCTCCAGCTCTTGAGCTTAGGTGTTCCTCTTGCCTTGGTTTCCTGAGTAGCTGGGACTACAGGCATCCATCACAATGCCTACCTATTTTTTTGTTGCAGTTTGGCTGGGGCCGGGTTTGAACCTGCTACCCTCGATATATGGGGCCAGTGCCCTCTCACTGAGCCTCAGGCACCGCCCCTGTATTGTAATTTTTTTATTTATATACTAGGAGTATTTTACATGTTTGGGGAAAAATGTATGCTCAATAATATGGGTTGCAAATATCTTATTCCAATGTGTATTGTCTTTTCACATCTTCATTGTACTTTAAATTTAAGACCAATTGGTCAGCTATTGCCTTGATAGAATGTATTTTTTTAACCTTTAAGGAAATCTTCCTCACAGTACCTAACAGCCTACTACACTGTATTTCAAAACTTTTATAGTTTTGCTTTAACATTTATGTCATAAATTTACCCTCATGATCTTATACCTGGAAAACCTCTGGGACTCAACTATAAAGCTCTTAGAAGTGATCAAGGAATATAGCAGTATCTCAGGTTACAAAATCAATATCCACAAATCAGTAGCCTTCACATATGCCAACAATTGTCAAGCCAAGAACAAAATCAAAGATTCTGTTCCTTTTATAATAGCACCAAAGAAGATGAAATACCTTGTTAGATATACCAAAGAAAAGATGTGAAAGCTCTCTATAAAGAGAATTATGAAACTTTGAGAAAAAAATAGCAGAAGATGTCAACAAATGGAAGAACATACCATGCTCATGGCTGGGAAGAATCTACATTGTTAAAATGTCCATACGACCCAAAGCAATCTATAGATTTAATGCAATCCCCATCAAAGGACCAATGTGATACTTGAGAAAACAGTGCTTCAATTCACATGGAACCAGAAAAAACCCTGAATAGCAAATACAGTTCTTAGAAATAAAAACAAATCTGGAGGCATCACGTTGCCAGATTTCAGGTTATACTAAGAGTCCATACTGATCAAAACAGCATGGTATTGGCACAAAAATAGAGATATAGATCTATGGAATAGGATGGAGAATCTAGAGATGAATCCAGCCACATATTGTCATTAAAACTTTGATAAGCCTAACACAAACTTGCAGTGGGGAAAAGAATCCTTATTTAACAAATGGTGCTGGGAGAACTGGTTATCCACATGCTGAAGTCTGAAACTGGACCTGCATCTGTCACTATTACAAAAATTGATTCTTGTTGATAAAAGATTTAAATTTAAGACACAAAACAATAAAAACTCTAGAAGAGAATATGGGAAAAATTCTTGAAGATATTGGACTGGGAAAAAACTATGAGAAAGACACCAGCAATTGCAACACCAAAAATAAACAACTAGGACTTGATCAAGCTAACAGGCTTTTGCCTGGCCAAGAGTACCACAAACAAAGCAAACAGAAAGCCCTCAGAATGGGAGAAGATTTTTGCATGTTATGAATCTGACCAAGGCCTGATAATTAGAATCTACAGAGAATTCAAAATAAACAATAAAAAAAGTTCAAAGAGATTCGAACAGAAACTCTTCCAAGGATGACAGGTGAATGGCCAACAAACACCTGAAAAAATGCTCACCATCTTTAATCATCAGAGAACTACAAATCAAAATCACTCTAAGATATTGTCTAACCCCAGCAAGAGTAGCCCACATAACAAAGTCCCAAAACACCAGATGCTAGTGTGAATGTGGAAAGAAGGGGAAACTTCCACACTGCTGGTGGAATTGTAAAATAATAGAGGCTTTTTGGAGAGAAACATGGAGAATCCTCAAAGATCTAAAAGTAGACCTTCCATTTGACCCTGCAATCATATTACTAGGTATCTATCCAGAAAAACGAAAATCATTTTACCACAAAGATATTTGCACTAGAATGTTTATTGTGGCTCAATTCATAATTGCCAAGTTGTGGAAGCAACCTAAGTGCCCATCAACCCATGAATGGATCAACAAACTGTGGTATATGTACACCATGAAATACTATTCAGCCATTAAAAAAGATGGAGTTGAAATACATTATTCTTAGTAAAGTATTGCAAGAATGCGAAAACAAACATCCTATGTACTCCATACTAATATGAAATCAATATATAAACAATTACATGTTCATAAGAACAATAAAACAATAATATAATCCAGTTGAGGGGGGTAGAGGGAAGTGGGAGAAGGGGGGAGGGAGGATGTATGGCAGAGGGAGGGAGGGTAGGAGGTGCGATCTCACCTAATGTGCACATTATGAGGGTGTATAACACGCCCCCTGGGTGAGGAGCTCTTCTACAAACGGAACTTTACCCTGGAAATGATAACAATGTAACCTAAAAATTGTACCCTCATATTTAATTTGAATAAAGTTAAAATATTATGTCATAAATTTACCTCGAAGTGATCTTAGTATATTACACGAGATAGGATGGTTAGTTCGCTTCCTTCCCTGTATAAAAGTGGGTGTCTCTGTGCCATCGATCTTCCCCACGTGCCATTCCCCACGATCTTCAATGCCAGCTCCACCAAATCCTAACTGGGTTTCTGCCCTTGGGGAAGTCTTTCTCCAGGTCCTCTCTTAGGTTCTTTAAGACTCACTGTTTATCTCTCCATAGATGAAATCTATCTCAATGATCATATTTTTATCATATGTTCTAATACACGGTAAGGCATATCCTTCCAACTTATTCTTCCCTTCAACAAAGCTCTTTTTAACTTGTACTATTATGTATTATATTTAGAGCCATCCTGAGTGAAAAAATTACCTGTTGGGAATTTATTTGGATTTGAATTCAATAGAAAGATCAGTTTGAGAATAATTAACATCTTACCATATCAAGTCTTCCTGTAGAAATATCGCATTTTCCATGGTTAGGTGTTTTAATTTGTACATTTTTTATTATACTTATTTCTTGGTATTTACAATTTTTATGTCTATTGTAAATGTCACATTATTTAACATTTTATTTCCACATAAAGTACACAAATTTTTTGGCTAAAGTATACAAATGCAATTTATTTTAAAGTTTTCTTATTAATCCAAATAATGGGTGGATTCCTTTGGATTTTCTACAGACAATTATATCATCTGTAAATAATCAAAGTTTTGTTTTATCCATTCATATTCTCTTTTGTTTCCTTTTCTTTACATCTTTTATAGCTCGCTATAGCCTCAGATATAATATAGAAGGGAAGTATAATATTAGGACTCATTGTCTTATTACTCATTTTTAAATAGGATGTTTCATCTAGGTTTTTAATTTTCTACTATTCTAAGCAATATTTCCATGAATACCAAATTTTATCAAATTCCTCTCTCTTTGTCCCATTTATTTATAAATGCTTTCATCCATTAATGAATTTTCTGATGGTAAGCCATATATTTATAAAATTGTACTATTTAGCCAAAACATGACAACGTATACACCATTACATTTGGTACCTACCCTTTCTCTTTTCCTATGTAGCTGAATGAGATTGGTCTATTCTCTTGTTATTTAAATTCTTATCTAGTCTTGGTATTTGGAGAAAGTTAGCTTCATAGACTGAGTTGAGTAGTATTCTTTTTTTCTATACTTTAAAGGAGTTTGTTTAAGATTATAATTATTTTTTTCTTTGAATAAATTGCACAAGAATCCACTTGTATAATTATCAGGCATGACATTTTCTTTTTTTTTTTTTTTT
>NW_003852518.1:1239660-1255756 GCF_000181295.1 Otolemur garnettii
GGCTCAAGCGAGTCTCCTGCCTCCGCCTCCCAAGTAGCTGGGACCACAGGCGCCCGCCACAACGCCCGGCTATTTTTTGGTTGCAGCCATTATTGTTCTTTGGCGGTCCGGGCTGGGGATTCGAACCCGCCACCGTGGGTGTACATGGCTGGCGCCTTAGCCGATTGAGCCACAGGCGCCAAGCCAGACATTTTCTTTTTAAAAAGATTAAGTTGCTGATTCAATTGATTTAATAACTGTTGGGCTGTTTATTTTTAAAACCATTTCTGAGTCATTTTGCTAAGTTACATTGCTCCAGATATTTGCCCAATGTATATTGTTTACATATTGGATTGTCATCAATTTGTATGCAGCACCCTCATCTTCTTAGCTCTCCAAGTGTCTATAGTTTCAATTTTTTTCTTTTCAGAAATTGCTTCTGTGCCATGTTTACTCTTTTTAAAAAATGAGACAGAGTCTCACTATGTTGCCCTTGGTAGAGTGCCATGGCATCACAGCTCACAGCAACCTTCAACTCTTGGGCTTATGCTATTCTCTTGCCTCAGCCTCCCCAGTAGCTGGGACTACAGGTACCTGCCACAACGCCAGGCTTTTTTTTTTTTTTTTTGTTATAGTGGACCCTGGCCAGGTTTGAACCCACCAGCCTCAGTGCATGTAGCTGGAGCCCTAACCCCTGAGCTATGGGCATCCAGCTCGTATTTACTTTTAATGTAAAAAAATTTTTTAATTTCATGAGACTTAGAATAAACCTCCTCCTCTATTGTTCTTAGCTATAATATTTTCATTTTCTATTTCATTAACTTCTGTTTTTGTCTTTATCATTTGGTCCTCTCTACTGTCTTTGGGTTTATTCCAATGAGATGATTCTTTCTTCTCTCCCCTACCAAGTTTTAAGCCTAAAAATTTCCTACTAAGTACTATTTTAGATTAGTTTGTGTTCTTTTCCTCCAATTTTTTAGATACAGCAAAGCAAACATGACATGAAATTTACCATCTGACCCTTTCTCATGTGTACAGTAGTTTGTTGTCATTAATTACATCTACACTTGCACAGCCATCACCACCGGCCATTTCCAGAGTGCTTTTCAACTTGTGAACAGAAATTCTGTGGCCGTTAAACAATAATTCTCTACTCTCCTCTACCCTCAGCCCATGGAACACACTATTCCACTTTCTAGCTCTACGATTTTGAATCCATGTACTTTTATTTTTAGACAGAGTCTCATTCTGTCACCCTGGGTATAGTGCTGTGGCTTTATAACTCACAGCAACCTCAAACTCCTGGGCTCAAGAAATCCTGTTGTCTCAGCCTTCTGAGGCGCTGGGACTACAGGTGCCTGCCACAATGCCTGGCTAGTTTTTCTATTTTTAGTAGACATGGGGTCTCGCTCTTGCTCAGGCTGGTTTCAAACTCCTGATCTCAAGTGATCCATTCGCCTCAGCTTCCTAGAGTGCTGGGATTACAGGATGAGCCACCATGCCTGGCCTGACTCCATGTGCTTTATTTAGGTGAAGTCATATATCATGTCTTTTGGGACTGGACTATTTCATTTAGCATAAAATCCTTAAATTCACCCATACTGTAGTGTGTGTCAGAGTTTCCTTCCTTAAGGGTGAATAACATTCCATTGCATGGAAAGATCATTTATTGTTTAGACCCTCACCCAGCGGAGAACACTTGGGTTACCTCCCCATTTTAGCTATTGTAAATGATGCTGCTATGAATTTGGGTACACAGTTATCTCTTTGAGATCCTGCTTTCAGTTCTTTTGAACACATGCCCAGCAGAAGGAATTGCTGGATCATGTGGTAATTTTATTTTTAATTGTTTTAGGAGCTGCTGTGCTGTTTTCCACGGTATCTGTACCATTTCACATCCCCACTCTTGGTACCAATGCACAGGGCACCAAGTTCTTCACATCCTTAACAACACTTGTATTTATTTTCTTTGGGGATAGTAGACATATTGATGGGGGTGATGTACCTTTGTGTTTTGATATGGTGTTGGAAATAATATTTAGTTAAAAACTGTAATAATGTTCTAAAATAGTACTTATTCCTCAGAAAGAGGCATTATTTGGAATTGTGACTTAAATGTCACAAGCTATGTATATTTTAGTTATCTTTTTGTTATAAACTACATAGATGCCAGTACTTAAGATTTTCTTTATTCACATAGTACTTTAGGCACTTTTGTAAACCTCCCACTATAAAACAACATAACACCAAGAAAAATCTCACACTATTATAGTGATTGAGCTTTTACTTTTTTCTTTTATTTATTTCAGGTTTGACTTTGTGTATTTTGAGTCCATGGCATTAGTTGTATACAGGTTCAGAGCTGTTATAGCTTCCTAGTGAGCTGACCCTTGTATCATTATATATTGAGTCTCCATGTCCTGATTAATCTTGTTTAAGCTTAAACTCTATTTTATCTACTGCTACTATTGCTAGGCCAATTTTCCTTTCTCCCCTTTTCTTTAAATATATTAATGGGTAGGACCATTTTAGTATTTTCCAGTATTTTTTCTCCCATTCATTTATTTTTTATGTCTTTATGTTTTAGGTAAGTCTTTTATAAACAACACATTTTTTTTTGTATTTTTTTCTTTATACATTCTGATAAATTTTCACATATTGATGGAATGCTTAGTTGTGGCAGATAACGCCTGGTGTGCAGGTATGGAAGCCCTTTCTCTGAAGTTACTGAGAATGTTGGTGGCTTCTCTCATTCATTACTGTTCTTGTCCAAGATTTGTTCTCAGTGGCTGAGAAACACCTCACATCTTCCCAGGGCCACCACATCTAGTGCCTGATCGATACTGGGTACACAAGTTCAAGATCCTTGCCCCAGTGGTGAAGCCTCTGAAGGACCATCTTAGCTCCAGAAGTCACTGGGGCTGTTGCTGAGATTTTGCCATCACTCTCTTACCATTTAATGCTTCCTTCTGCCCAATTCTGCTTCTTCCAGACTGTGATTCTTTCTGAGTACTTCTTTCTATGCAAATCTCCATCTTGGATCTACTTTTTGGGAGCCTATAACTTTAGTCTATTTACATTTTTTGTAATTTTTTTTGAGTGGAAACAAGTAGATTTACTTGGCAGATAAGCAAACACATGTGCTTTTTAAAAAATTTATTTGTCTTACTTATACATGTGTATATTAGGTTTCCACTTTTGCCTTCACAGAATTAAAAAGGCTAAATTTAATGACAATAATGATGTTTAACATAAGGACTGAGAACAAAAACCTCATAAAGAATGAATGAAGATAAATACATTCAGAAAAAAATCAGATGATTGCTGCAATGAAATATTAAGCAATAAGAACAGTAATAATGCAAAGAAAGTAACATTCACATTGTCAGATAGGAGTATGTCTATTATAGAATACTTTGATCAGTTAACTTCTTATTTTGTTTTTTCCAAAGTCTCAAAAAAAATGAACAACTAATATTTGTAAATAAAAGTAAAAGGTAATTTCAAAAAAACAGATCATGCCAAATCTTATAGACAATAGAAATACTTCAAAATCATTCTTCTTAATCTGGATACACCTGATAATAAAATTGGAGAAAATACATTATTATAAAGGGGAAATTCCAAACACATTTCACTTATAAATGAGGATGCAATATGATAAACAACATATTAACATGTTGAATTAAAAATTAATGTTTAAGTAATGTACATTGGTCAAAATTAAATACAATTTATATGGGAATTAGTCATTATTTTCTTTCTTTTTTTTTCCTTGACCACACCCCCTCCCTCCTTCTCTGTCTGGTCTCCCCTTCCCCCATGCCCCACCGTGTCATTGTTGTTAATTGTCTTCATATCAAAGTTGAGGATTCTTACTTCTCCATTCCTGTGATGCTTCACTAAGAAGAATGTGTTCCACCTCCATCCAGGTTAATATTAATGCTGTAAAATCTACATTATTTTTGATGGCTGAATAATATTCCATGGTATACATATACCACAACTTACCAGTCCATTTCTGGGTTGAAGGACATTTAGGCTGTTTCCACATTTTAGAGATTGTAAATTGGGCTACAATAAACAGCCTAGTACAAGTATATTTATAATAAAAGTGTTTTTTTTTTTTCCCTTCTGGACAGATGCCCAGTAATGAGATTGCAGGATCAAATGGGAGGTCTAGGTTGAGTTCTTTAAGGTTTCTCCATACTTCCTCCCAAAAAAGTTGCAGTAGTTTGCAGTCCCACCAGCAGTGCAAAAGAGTTCCTTTCTCTCCACGTCCACGTCAGCATCTGCAGTTTTGAGATTTTGTGATATAGACCATTCTCACTGGGGTTAGATGATATCTCAGGGTGGTTTTAATTTGCATTTCTCTAATAATTAGGGATGGTGAGCATTTTTTCATATGCTTAGTAGCCATTCATCTATTGTCTTTAGAGAAGATTATATTCATCTCTCTTTCCCATTGATGTATGGGGTTGTTGGTTTTTTCTTGTAGATTAATTGAAGTTCTGCACAGATCCTGGGTATTAGACTTTTGTCTGATTCAAAATATGCAAATATCCTTTCCCATTGAGTAGATTGTCTATTTGCTTTGGTTGTTGTCTCCTTGGCTTTACAGAAAATTTTCAGTTTCATTAAATCCCATTTGTTTATTATTGCTGATGTTGCTATTGCCATGGCAGTCTTCCTCATAAAGTCTTTCCCCAGGCCGATGTAGACAAACTAGAAGTAAAAAAGTAAAATCTCTAGTAATCTCAATCAGAAATGATAAAGGGGAAATAACAACTGATGTCACAGAGATATGAGAGATCATCTCTGAATATAACCAAAACCCAAAAACTTTATGCCCATAAATTTGATAATGTGAAGGAAATGAATCAATATTTGGAATCATACCCTGTCCTTAGACTTAGCCCAGATGAACTAGATCTCCTGAACAGACCAATTTCAAGCACTGAGTTCAAAGAAACAATAAAAAATCTCCCAACAAAAAAATGCCCTGGTTCAGATGGCTTCACACCAGAACTCTGTCAAACCTTCAAGGAAGCGCTTACTCCTATACTTCAGAAATTATTCCAAAAGATTGAGGAAGAAGGACTCTTCCCCAACACATTGTATGAAGCAAACATCACCCTGATACCAAAAACCAGGAAAAGACCCAACTAAAAAGGAGAATTTCAGACCAATTTCACTAATGAATATAGATGCAAAAATTCTCAATAAAAATTTAGCTAATAGATTACAGCTTATCAACAAAAAAGTCATATATCAAGATCAAGTAGGTTTCATCCCAGGAATGCAAGGCTGGTTTAATATATGCAAGTCCATAAACATTATTCACCATATCAGCAGAAGTAAAACCAAAGACTACATGATCCGATCCTCTCAATAGATGCAGAAAAATCATTTGATAAAATCCAGCATCCTTTTAAAATTAGAACACTGAAGAGTGTAGGCATACGTGGTACATTTTTAAAACTGATTGAAGCTATTTATGACAAACCCACAGCTAGTATTCTACTGAATGGAGTAAAACTGAAAGCTTTTCCTCTTAGAACTGGAACCAGACAAGGTTGTCCTCTGTCGCCATTACTATTCAACACTGTGCTGGAAGTTCTGGCCAAAACAATTAGACAAGACAAGAAACTAAAGGGCATCCAAATGGGAGCAGAGGAGGTTAAACTCTCCCTTTTTGCTGATGATATGATCTTATACTCAACCACAAGACTCTTGGAAGTCATCAAAAAATGCAGTCATGTCTCAGGATATAAAATCAATGTCCACAAGTCAGTTGCTTTTGTATATGCCAACAGCAGCCAAGAAGAGAGGTTAATTAAGGACACAATTCCTGTTACCATAGCCCCAAGGAAAATAAAATACTTAGGAATATACCTAACAAAAGAGGTGAAGGACCTCTATAAAGAAAATTATGAAGCCCTAAGAAAGGAAATAGCAGAGGATATCAACAAATGGAAGAACATACCATGCTCGTGGCTGGGAAGAATCAACATTGTTAAAATGTCTATACTTCCCAGAGTAATTCACTGAATCAACACCATCCCTATTAAAATATCAACATCCTACTTTCAAGACTTGGAAAAAGTGATTTTGCATTTTGTATGGAACCAGAATAAACGCGGTATAGCTAAGGCAGTTCTTAGTAACAAAACAAAGCCAGGGGTATCACGATACCAGATTTTAGGTTGCACTACAAAGTCATAGTGGTCATTTTTTGTTATTTTGATGTAGTTGCATGTATTTCTACTATTTTTATTTTATGCTTTTAATGTCCCTCTCTTTTTTACAACAAGAAATTTCTTATTTGTTTAAGATTGAATTTTTATTCATTTATTTTTTAATTTTAGATTGATGCTAGTGATACCAGACAAGTGGCACCCCAGCCAACTCAGCCTAGCGGGGCTGGAGGACTTGCTGCCTCCATCTTGGTGGTGTTGGCAGCAGCTGGCAGTGGAACCAGCAGGCAGGAATGTAGGCAAGATGGGGGAGCTTCCCTCCCCCAACAGAGGCTCCAGTAGCCAAAAGAACCTGACATGAGCAGAGGAAGACACTGGTGCCGTGCTGTCTCCTCATGTGGACTTCTGGCAATTCCTCCAGTGCATCCCTGATTGGTCTGTTTTCAAAACCTACTCATGATTGGTCCATTTTCAAGACCTGAAGCTCATTGGACAATTGCCCCTATATAAGCCCCTATGTAAAGAACCCAAGCGCGGATTTCAGGAGAAAGCAGAAGAGCAAAGAGGTTTGGCTCTGTAACACTTGTATCCTGCTCTATGAGATTTTCCCCTTTATAAGAGCTGTAAACACTTGCAAGGAGGTTCACCCCTTTGTAAGAGCTGTAACATTTGTATATAAACCTATCTTACTACTGGTCCTACTCTGCAAGGAGGTTGGGCTTGCTGTAAGAGCTGTAACACTTAGACCTGTTGAATAAAACCTATCCTGTGGTCCGTCCCTTCATTCTTCGAACAGCTGAGACCGAGGGCTTGGAAATTCAGTATCAAAAATCCGGTATCACTAGGATACAAATGTTTGGGCTATATTGTTTCTATTCCAAGGTAAAGTTCCAGGTGTAGTTGAACCTCCTCCTTTCCCAGTTATGTTGGAAATTATATACTCTGTTTCTATGTATTAATTATTATCTTGGATACTTAAGAAAATGAACATATATAAAATTCACCAATATGTAAAGGAAACTGAGTCCTGAGTTTAGTGTGAGTCTTGAATCCTGCTTGAGAGACCTGGAGACTCCTGAGAATGGCATGTGAACTGTGTGCCTGCAGGAGATCAGAAAACTGGCCTCCAAGGGAGGATGTGCATGTGAGGTGCATGCCTAGGCCTAGGGTTATGGTAAAGATCCTCTAGATTCCAAAGATCTCAACCCTAGAGGCAGAAGTCTTGCTTAAAGTTTGAGATTTTGCAAAACAAATTGGAGACATTCTGTCTGACATTCCATATTCCCCCCCCCCCTTTTAATGCTGATGTTTTATAAGTAACTTTTAACTACTTTTCCTGCTTTGTGATAATAGGGACCCAAGATTACTTGGGAGGGCTCTTCCCAGAGTTCCTCAATCTCCTGGCATAGACCCTGTGCCAAGCCTTGTTATCCCTTGTGCCAAGACCCCCTCTTCTCGGGACCCCAATATCTCTATCCTCTTCTTAATCAATGCAAAGATTCAAGTTTAATATAGTTTTTGTTTTGGTTCAGTACTTCAGATTAATTCTACCTTTATATAGTGTTAATTCCAAGGCAGGCAAATTTTGCTTTTGTGTCCTTATATGAGGTAATTTTGTTTCTAAACTACTCTGTCCTGCCAGCTGATGTTAGGTAGGGATCTCTTTGTTGTCCTAAAGAGTTCTAGGCTTATGTTTTGTTCCTTGTGCTGCCAGTGTAAACATCAAATCAGAAAGTCAGTTTCAATAGGGTTCAGCTGATGCTTCTGGGGAGGAGGAAGCTTAAATATTTGTTTACAACATTTGGATTTGTTTTCCACTTTATTATTTGCTTCAGGGCAATATGCTAAATATATTTTTGAAGATATTTTACACTATGTTTTATTTATTATTTGTGGGGGCATATCTCGGCACATCCTGTCATACTGCCAGAAATGGAATTTAGTTTATTTTAAAAACAGTTTTCTCAGAACTCTAAAAGGGAGGATTTAAGTACTCATGTTCTCAAGTTTATGACACTTTATAGCTACTAGTCCACCTCAATGTCATTGTTCTCCTCCCATAGACAATCAACATAATATGTTTAACATGCATTTTATGTGTGTTCCTTCAAAATGTGTATTGCTAACTGTGTGCACATATTTTTAATTTATGCACACATTATAACAATCTATTTATTACTTTTTTACTAATAAGCACTATTTAAATTTTTTTTAATGTCTTATGGTGTACATCTAATTTGTTTCTTCTGTTAAATAATTTTCCATAGCAGACATCCAACACATTTTACCAACCCGCTTTTCTAGAATGGCTTACTTTGTGACTTTCAACTGTGGGTTTTCTTGTGCCACCACAGTGAATGCTATCAGGAGCCTCTGGAAATTTCAGGGTTATAACTGAGATGTGGCTATACTTAAACTAATGGTGCTAGATTGCCCTCCTCAATAACTAGTGAATACTTCTACCCCATGGTGCAGAAGAGAATGTATTGCCCTCATTCTATGAAGGCTTCACTCTATCTTGCTTTCTAATTTTGTTATCTATAAACTTTGCCATGGTTCCTATTATTGGGAAGGAATTCAGTAGAACCTCTGTCAGTCGACCACCCAAGGGACTATAACACATTGGTCAGCATATGAGGTAATCAACACAAGGAAATAGGCTTCTGTACTGACACGTACGTGTGGTGAGTTTATGGTCTATAAAAATTAGGTCAACTTAAGGGGGTGCTCAGTGTAAGAAGGTGGTTAGCTATGGAGTTTCTACAGCACTTTGTTTTGATATGATCCACCATTGTTTTTTTACTTAAGTTTTATGTTTTTGGCACTCTTCCAGATCACTAAGGTATTCCTATACATTTTTAGCAATCAACTTTATGATTTTCTCTTCCCCATTTATATCTTTAGTTCAGCTATAGTTGTGCTATCCACCAAGTGGCCATGAGTCATATGTAGCTATAGAACATTTTAAAGGTGAGAAACTGAATTTTATTTGGTTTTAGTTAATTTATTAATAAGCTAAAAGTGAAGCAGTATAAAATTATACATAGATTATTGTTTTGATAGGTATGAAGTTCATTTAACTGTTATATCACGGAAGATATTTATTTATTGTGGTGTGTGTGAAGTAAATTCATCATTTCTATTGTACATGTAAACATTAGCAACCTAATTGCCTTCAACCAATTGATTCAATTAAAGTGATTTTTTTCTGTGATATAACTTGTAGTGTGTTTATTTGAATATATTATGAAAACATCAAAAGTTAGAGTGATGTCTGGGTAAATTTTAACTAGCAATTAAATTGAAAATTTTATGAATATTGACATACTAACTTATTTTTCTAGTGTAAAATAAACACATTTCCAAAATTTTACATTTAAAATAAAACAATACTACTTCTCCAGAGTAAAATATAGATGCAGAAGTGTGTAATATTATTGGACCCATTGGAAAACAGAGGGAGATTGGAAGGAAGTATGGCATAAGTTCATAATAAATGAAAACTACAAAGTTCTCTAAGCATTGCAAAAAAAAAAACTAATAATAAATTTTAAAGATAATAAGGTGAATAGTATTAGGAGATATTTTCAGAAAATACAAAATGAATTTAATAAGATGCTCTCCCTCAGTGGTCAAAAAAAATTGGCAAAAATTAACCAACTAAAATCAGAATTAAATGGCCAACACAAAAATTTCAATATTTTTTAATAGAAACTGGGCTTCTAACTTTGGCCAGTCCCAAATTACTTAAATTGTTGCAGAGAATACAAACTCATTTTTAATTAAAAATCGCAAAAGAAATTATTACATCATGGAAATTTTATTAGAAAGTTATAATGAAAAGACTAAAAATGTTATTTTATAATAACTGAAAGAATAGCAATTGAGTCACCAAATATTTGCCCATGAACTACAATACATTTCTAATAGTATCAGAGATCAATTGATTGAACATTTATAAAATTGTCAGCAATTTTCTTTAGCTTTAGGTGAGTCATGTGACAGGAGATGCTACTCAACTAATACTTTGGGTATGTTTTATCTCAAAGAACTTACAAATTCATGTAGAAAGATTATCAATTTGCAATCTAAAAAGCTAAAGTTGTAGCATTAATATTGTTGAGTCTTTTGTACTTTTCAAAGAAGAATTTTGAATAGATGTGAAAAAGTTAGTTTATGTTACTGCAGACAATACTCCAGTTCTGTTAGGTTAAATAAAAATCTGGATTCACTAGAATTTTAAAACAAGAGACTGACACTTCCTTTGTTATTATACTTCATTCAAAAATATGACAAATATCAGAGTTGTTTTTCTTTAGTTTTCTAAAGCTTTCATACTAAAGTTAAGCCAAATATACTTGCTAAAATTCTTCAGATAATAGAAATCAACAATAGTTTGTGGACCTCCAGACAATATGAATCATCAATATTATGGAAATTTTGAAAGAAATAGGAGACAAAAATTATAAATAATCTCTATTTATGGCTCTTTTGAATGTTTTGAGATGGTACCAAGTTATAGTAATTCTTTTTTCATTTTATTTTGGTATCGAATATACATTTATCCAAAATTTTTAAAAGATCTCTACAAACTTTTTTCCTACAGATCTAGATAATTCAAAGCACATGTATAAAAACTTTAAATTAAATCTAATCTGTCGATTAAACTCTCATCATTTAATTTGTTTGTTTCTTTTCTTTCTTTTAACTTTGAAATGAAAACACAGTAACTAGACAGTCTTTTGGGTTGCTTCAATTTTATTTTCAATAATTTTATTGGTTAAAATCTGGAAACGCTGAAGGCTTTCAGTACTCTACTTGTTGAATATTTTGATTACATATTTCCAGTTTTTTGAATAAATATACTCCAGATTTACAGAACTTATTTACAAACTGATTGGCACTATTGTAAGTTCTCATAGGTTGATTTACAAAGTTGTTCATAAACTTTCAGACATTTCCAAAATCTGGATAAAGGTGAACAACAAAGAGAGAAAGCTCTGCCTTGTGAAAAATTTTTTTCACTTTTGTATTTAAAATCATATTTTATCACAAAATTTTGTAGTTCAGTAATAATAACAAGGAATATATTAAATTATATTTATATATACATATTTCACAGCCAGCGCAGTTTTTCTTTTGGTTGGTAAAATACCAATACTTGCTAAGGTTGTATTTATTAATTATTTATGGCCCCAAACAAATTCCAAAGATACTTTTGCTTCATCAGCTTCATAATATAAAAAGAACCTTGCTTTACTGAATATTTTATTTCATCAAATTTCCATCCCCAACATTGCTGCAAAAATAGTTTTCTCTTCAATATTGAATATTTAAACAGCATTTACAGTAAAATTCACAATAAGAACAGATATTTCATTTTTAATGGAATGAGCTTCAAAATCTTTACTTTGATTCTATAAATTGGTTGAAAAATTGAATCATATTTGAATCTAGATGTTTTTCCTATTCAAATCTTATGATGACCTTGATATAAATCTCCTATTAGTTAATAATTTGCAGAATTCTTCTATAGATAGAGCCAGCTGATACTTTACCTATAATATTCACACAAGAAATGTAATAATTGAAATAGGTAGGATGAATTTTCAGTAAGTCACTTGATCTAAGTGAAAAGTCACGTTTCATCCCCGTAGAATGATTCCTACCTTTGAAGTTGATGCTGGTGCTTCATTAGACTTCTGTTTTCTGATACTCTCCTGCGCTGTTGTAATGCAGAAGCTCACATGGTGGTTGCCAAATGTGGACTGTATTGTGCAACATACAGTCATCATTAAGGTTACTGAGTAATAGAAATTATTTAATTTTTCATGAAATGTTTACATTATTTCTTATAAATTATTTTGGTCAAACTGATTTACTGCAAAATAGAAAATCATTTTGCAAATGCATGGCATTCATGAAATGATATAATAGAGATGTAGAACTGAGAAGAAGGGATTAGTGGTTCTCAGAGGTAAAGACTGGGGGAGGGGCAAGGTGTGGCTGTCAAGATGTACTCCAGGAAATCCTTGCAGTGTTGATACATCTCTGCATCTTGATTATGGTGGTGGTCACATGAAGCTACACACGTGATAAAATGGCATAGAGTTAAATGCACACATACACACATAAAACTTAAAAAGGAAAGTTTTCTTTCAAATTTAAACTCACTCTATTCACCATTTGTGTTACACATTCAGGCAAGTATAGCAGAAGGTGAAATAAAATATAGGTCTACTGATTCCTTCCAGAATTACTGCGATGCATCTATGAATGATGGAAGTCCTTCATCATGTAAAATGAAACATCTAAGCTGATTTACCAACAGAAGGCAAGGACATAGTCACTCAGAAGAACATTCTTGGACACACTGGATCCTCCCAGCCATCATAATTTAGTTTTGCAGACATAAAGAAACTAAAGGAAAAAATAGCACTTTTTCTAGGATGAGGTCACAAACTTAATTGCAGACCTCATAGGACAATAGCTCTGATGGCCATTCAAGAAAAAGAGTTCCAAAATTTCTCTGAAGGGTGAACTAAGCACTGGTGTCAGTGCACGGCTTCCCAAGGGGAGCATGTTGAAGGTGACCACAGTGGTATGAAGCACCTTTTCTAAGATGAGTCTGCAAACTTAATTGTCTGACCTCATACAAGTGTCTTTGGTGTAAAATTCTATATAATACTAATTCAAGAATATAAATTGTATTGTTTAGGAATTTGACAGCTCTGCTTATTCTTTTTATTGCTTAATCTATCAATTTTAGAGAGTAGTTTGTTAAATTGAGAAAGTTCAAATAAGGGGCAAAAGTAGAAGACGGTTTGAAATAAAAGCAATATAAGGCCATATATTGATAAATTTGATAAGCAATTTTTTTGAAAACTAAAAACAAAAATAAATGAAAACATACATACAAAGTGCGAAACTCAATATAAAAGAAATATAGAGAAAATCAGAAATTACAAGAACACTATTATATGCATACATTTTCTAATACATTTGAAAATATAGTAGTACAGATAACATTCTAAGAAAGCAGGTCACTAAATTTGCCTGAGCAAGTAATGAATATCCTAAACAAGTCAACAGCCAAGGAAGAATTAGAAAATGTTATCAAAGATTTTCCACTAAAAAGCTGAATATAAATTTGTAAGACATTGTAGATTTTTTTTAATGTTAAAAGAAGTTTTCACTTTAATGCCACATAATCTGTTTTAGAGCAAAGAATCTGGGAACTGTAGATGTACCACAAAACCAAGATAACTAGGATAAAAAAAAATATGAAAAAGCACAAAGAAACACATATAAACCAATGTCACTTTTGAATATAAGTTTACAACTTCAATTGGTTCAAGTAGCTATTGCTAAATTGATACTTGCTATAATAAATGAATTGATACTTGCTATAATAAATACCAAATGTGTTGGCCCCCCACAGAAATATAAGAATGGTTTAATGTCTGGGAATCTTTTAATGTAATATAATATATCAAAAAATCAAATAAGAATTTAAAAAGTGATGCTGAAATATATATACTCTCTCTCTCTCTATATATATACACACAATATGTATATTCATATACAATATAGCTTTAATATCTAATTTTTTAGATTAGAAGAGAAGGCTATTTCACATGAAAAATTATATAACAACATAAAGCAAAATTTGGAGGTTCTACTCCATAGTTGACAACTTCCTTAAGTTGACCTAATCTTTTTTTTTTTGAGACAGAGCCTCAAGCTGTCCCCCTGGGTAGAGTGCCGTGGCATTACAGCTCACAGCAACCTCCAACTCCTGGGCTCAAGCGAGTCTCCTGCCTCCGCCTCCCAAGTAGCTGGGACCACAGGCGCCCGCCACAACACCCGGCTATTTTTTTGGTTGCAGCCGTCATTGTTGTTTGGCGGGTCCGGGCTGGGGATTCAAACCCGCCACCTTAGGTGTACGTGGCTGGCGCCTTAGCCGGTTGAGCTACAGGCGCCGAGCCAAGTTGACCTAATCTTCATAGACTGACAAACACCACATGTAGTATCAGCACAGTAGGCCTATGTCCTTTTGTTGACTACCTCTGTATATTGACCAGTTTTTTGCAGTCCCTTGGGTGGTCACCTTACAAAGAGGGCCTACTGCATATAATTATATATAATATAAAAACAATATAATGTATATCATGTATAATCACACAATACATAAATGTAATATTTAACTATATATAAAATATAAAGGATATTGTGCAATTTTCTCCTTTTGGTTCTTCATATATAAATATAAAAGCAGTAGCTAATATCATAATTAAAATGATCCATTAGAGATGACCCCATTGACAAAGTAAGAAGATACATCTTTCTGTTATTTAACATGATTCCAGAACTCATAACTAATAAAACAAGGAATGAATCAGAAATGAAGCATTCGGATATTAGAGAGCATACAAAATTCTTATTAGTTGTAGATGACATGATGTATATAAAGCAAACATAAGACTTTAAGTACATGAACTCCTAGAACCAATAAGAGAGTTTGGTAAATTGAGTGGACACAAAGAATTTTCTTAAATACTAGTAATGAATAGCTAGAAAAATATATTTAGGAGATTCAATTGACAGGGACAACATCAGCCAAAATATGAAAACTTAATAAATATATGTAAACAAAACAAGATGCTTCAGATCTTTCCCACTAGACAGAAGGAAATGCTTAAGTAATTGGACACATCTGATGAGAGCAAAGGGAGTATGGCAGGGAAAACGAATGAGGTGTCTGTTCCCTGGAATCTGATTTGTCTCTCAGGAGAGGCTGACTATTTCACCCTTGACCCTCCACCTCCTTTTCTTCTGGGAAATACAGTCTGGACTTCAGAAATTCGAACTTCAAGGCCTGAACTGCAACCACTAAGAAGTTTCTCAACCACCTAGTCTTCCTGAGTTCATGGAAGAGGGAAGAGGAACCCCAGTTTAGGACTCATGTTCCAAGTCATATTTTCTAATCTAGTTGCTATTGAAGCAGTGTAGTGATCTTGCCTTTCTTTTTAATAAAGTGAGCATCTGTTTCTTATGTAGGAAAGATGCAGGAATCAATTCATAGGTTCAGATCCTATGACCACCTTCCCAAGTCCATAACTGCATTTTTCTTTGAGCTCATTTCTTCTTAATAGATACAATGGAGGTAAAGATCTATAGAAAAATACCCCAAGTCTGATGTCAGAAAGGGCAAAAAGAATTTGTTGCTTATTTTTTACAGTTGAACAGATCTCTCTCTCTCTTTATCTCTGGATTTATCAACAATTCCTTCAATAATTAATTTTAAACTAATTTACATTAACTTACTAGTGCTAAGTACTATGGTAAGTGTGAGGGTAAATGATGAATATGTATTTGTGTATTGGCATGTACATATGCACACAGACATGTATATCCAAACTAAGAAAATACATATAAAAAGAAAAAGATGATAGGGAAATATATAACAATTTTCTGGAAGGTGACATTACAGATGATTTTAAGATACTGCATTTTGATTTTTTTTAAATGCATATAAAAAGCATGGATTATTATATAAAAAATATTCTGAAGAACTATTCAAAAGTATAAAAATTTTAATTACTAAATTGTATATCTGTTGTTTCATGCATGAACTCTATAGTAAAGTGACATAGATTTCTGATTAAGATTCACTACCAAACTGTAATTCAACACTACTGCCAGCTGCTGGTAGGTTACCATAATTGCAGGTTTAGTTTTTTTCTTTTTTGAGTATTAAACTTTTATATTTATTTATTTATTTTTTTGTATTTAATCATAGCTGTGTATATTAATACTGAGTAGCTTGCAGGTAAATTTGGTTCCTGAATTTTTCCCTTTGGAGTTATGTTGTGGTGCATATCACCCTATTGGATATCATTTTTTTTTTTTTTTTTTTT
>NW_003852518.1:1256447-1283209 GCF_000181295.1 Otolemur garnettii
GAGTTAGATGATATCTCAAAGTAGTTTTGATTTGCATTTCTCTGATGATTAAAGATGGTGAGCATTTTTTCATATATCTGTAGGCCATATGCCAGATATCATTTTTTTAATGGAGGAGGGTAATGTTTGATCTCTCTGGTGAGCTGCCTGGGCTCTAAAATATCTAATCATCAATTTGTAATGGGGTTTCCCTAAACAGATGTATTAAGGAGCATTTAGAGAAAAGAAAGTATAATAGAAAAATAACAGAATTATTCTGGCAAGAAATAACATGTCCTTGCATGAATCTAGAGCCTTGCTCAAATAACCCAATGATCTTTCCTTCAGTTGCCTCTGGGTTTTCCTCCAAAGCAAGGTAATATGTTTCTTTATGTCTTGGGCCCTTTAGTACTAGGGTCCAAATAACAGTCACTCAATTTTCAGGACAAATCACCGTCTTTGCAACCAGGTCATCTCTGGATGATTAAATTTTCCCCAGAATCACTTTACTAACCCTTATATCTGCAGAGATTTATTTCCTTTAAGAGTCTCCTTAAATAGGTTGATCTTTCCTATACCCTTACTCATTGCCATGCTCTCCCCACTTACTAGTTCATGGATGCCTCATCCATATATCTGAATTGTAATTTATCTTTGAATATTTCACCAGTGGAAAAGGAGATAGTGTTTATAATTTAATCAATAACATAGACTGTAGATGGGGATTGGGGACACTGGGTACACAAGTGAGGAGACGGTAACCACAAAGTCAAAGCTAGATGCGTGTTTTCTCCTATGTTCTCACTCTGAGTACTGGGTTAATATGTGTGTTTTGATGATACAATGGTTTCCAATATCAGAAAGAGAACATGTAGGAAATTAGTCTGTAGTACTTACCTGCCCTTAATGCTTGCAAATATTAATAGTTTTCTAATTAATGGCATGCTGTAATGAAGAAAATAGAGCATGTTTTCCTATGACAAACCTTGTCTTGATTATAAACATGAATTAGCTGAGTCATTTGAGCACTTGAGTAATGCAGAATGACCATTCTGCTTTTAATCATTTGCAAAATTCGGCCACAAAGGAAAGCCATATCTGGAGCCAATGGGAGATCTGTATTTATGTTTTAGGACAAGACCTGCTTCCTTTAAGCCCTAAAATATTGCCAAAGATGTAGAGAAAAGAGGAACACAAAGAGAAAGAAAAGGTTTGTTTTGATTTTATCACTTAAATAAGAACAATGATTTTAGTAGAAATTTAAAATAAACCATTCAACAAGATAAACAAAGATTAAGTTTCCTGTAATTAAAAACAAAAAATAATTCTGGGTCTTCGCTGGAGATGAGATTGGGTGAGGAAGAGTTGGGATTTTTGAAAAAGGCTTTTGTATGTGATCATTATATTCTTTTTTTGAAATAAATACATTGAAGAAATTGTCAACTGTTGACTATTGCCGAAGAGAATTGCTGCGCAGGCTCTTTGTGCAGGCTGGCACACATCTCATTCAGTAGAGCAGGTGCATCATGGGAAACTCCAAGTCTTTCATAAAAGTTGAAGGGGTTTGACAAGTTACTCCCAAATACTAGCAGCCTTCCCAATACTCATATTTGTTAGTAGAATAAGGATGCAAGATGTTGTGCTCCAAGATAGATGGTCTTCTGGATTTGAATTTTAGTGAGATTATTTTAGATAGACATCAAGACAGGAAAAGTCTGCTGATTTTGATGCTAACTATGGCAGCTAAACCACTGAACAATAGTGTTCAGTGCCTACATACTTAAATACATGGATTTTAAAAAACACATGAATTCTCTCTCCATTTTAAAAATGAGTAAGTAAATCAGGAAATGTTACACTCTCTGATAGAAAGAAATGAGGATGGGACTTTTAACTGATAATAGGAAATGAATTCTAAGAACTGTCAGCTTGAAACCCAAATCCTGATTCCCTCCACTAGGGGATGACGCAAGGAGTTCCTCTATAGTAACGGCAGCTCAGGGAAATTAGCAGTTTTATAAGAATCCCTGGGAGTTGGAAACCGTAGCTCTAAACAAAAACTATTTGGTACTTACCACCCACTTAAGCAAGGAATGGGAATCCTTGTCCCTCCCATCAGTTTTCAAGTAACCTAGAACTCCACCTAGCAAGCAAGCACATTTGGGCCTTGGGAGCTAGGGGACAAGTGCTGGCTTTGTTTTAGACCTGAAGATCCATTTTTGAAAATTTTCTCTTATAAACCACATAGAAGGTGGTATGGTGCAGTGGAAAGAAATTAGATTTTGGATTTACTTTTCTGGGAGTTTTGTCTCTACCATTGATATACCACTGTCCTTAGACTAATCAATCCCTTGATTTCTGGGAATGTGGTAAGGAAATCAAGAAATCTGTGTTTTAAAGATAAATTCTTTGTAAATTGGCACTTCTGAGGCTCTAATGTAGCTCCAAAGATTATTAAGAGAATCAAAATAAGACAATAGCAGAATCAAAATAAGACAAAATTGATGTGGGCATTATGATATGGAGGGCATTATTAATTTTTAAGACATTAATATTCTATTTATATAAAACCAGGACATTTTTAGTATTTTCTAATTTTCAACTTTCTGCCAAATTTTCCAATATAGTGAATGAACATGTACTGTGAGCTAACTGGGTTTGATGTAGATTTAATGTTTTCTAATACCGCCATCATTACCATGCATGCAAATTAGCTATTAGGTTAAACCATATGAAATTGCTAATTTTTGTGGTAAAAATAGTCCAGCGTTGCTTATTATGTTAAGTTTTAACCTAACACCATCATTCTCATCATAGAGATGAACAAGATAAGGCTTGGAGAGCTATAAAAATTAGCCCAAAGCGAAACAGGAAGGTAGATCAGGAATTCGATCTCAGGGTTCTTCTGCATTTAAGTCTTCACACTGTTGCTAGAGATTGAATGGGCTTATTCGTGAATTTTCTCTGTTACCTGGGATGCAGTTTTATTGGGCTTGGAATGATTGAGCACAGCGTGGCTCTCGTCTTTCCACTCAGCCTGGGCTTCATTTTCCTTTGGTCAGGGATTCCCCAAACTTTCCACCAGCAGCACTGAGCCACTCTGATCTGCACACTTCTCTGAATGTGGTTTGAAGAGCATCGTTGCTGTCTTCAGTTCCATGGGCTTCATCTAATTCTCTGTGTTTCTCACAGCCAAGCATCATTTCATGCCTTTGTCCCTGATTATATGCCCTTTACACCTTTCGCACATCCTGAGAATTCACCCACAAGTTAGATGGCTGAGCATCACCCAAGTCTCTTGGAATATACTTTAGTCGGAGAGTCCTGGACCTTGGAACACAACTTCTGTTTTTTTGTTCGTTTGTTTTGCCACTGATGATACCGTGTCAAGAAATCCATGTTTTAAAGATAAAGTCTTTGTAAACTGGTGCTTCTGAGGCCCCAAACATTGTCTCTAGGACTGTTACTTTCAACGTCGCTTACTTACTAACGGAAACATACATAGTTTCTAGTGACACCGTTTATTTTTCAAGTGATTACTCTCTGCTAGCACGGTGCTAAGTGCTTTCCATGCACTTAGTATTTTAATTGTCATACCAACACTCTGGGATAAGCATTGTTATCAACCCATTCAACAGATAAAGGAAATGGATCACATGGAAGTGAAGTGTGTTGCTCGGGATGATGCAGCGGAAAGTCCTGGGCTGGGACTCCCATCCGGGCTGCTGGACTTCAGACCCCGAGCTCTGGCCACACTACCCCATTGCCTTTTCAGTGTTGGATCCTGAATTATTTCTTTACTTATCTAAATATTTAATGCCAAGTCTGTGTGGGTAAATATACACACCTGTGATTCAATATCCAGACTGAATAAGTTTTCAAACCCAACTTGTCATAAATATATTCATATTTTGTGTCAAGTAAATAGATTTTTTGACAATTAGATAACATCCTTTTACTTTTAAGCAGCTGTTAGGGTCCTTGAGGACGCAGTCTCTAGCTAACATGAAACATAGCATGCATGAGCCAAAGTGACAAGCAGTGAAGGCCTTTTTCTAGTTTTTGCTGTACTGTCTGGGATTACAGAAAGGCAGGAGGGACTCCTTCATGTCCTGGAGTAACTCTGAGCCCAAGACATCGCAGAACCCTGACAACAGAGGCAGGTGAACTAGGATTATGTACATGCTTAGGTTTTAAGGAAATTCTCTGCCCATTAGTTTATCAAAACTCCATTTAGAAAAACCTTACTTTTCAGCCTTGGGGAAACCCTGGCCTTTTCTCTAGATTTTCTTTTGTATTATTTTATGTTTCCTACACTAATGGAGAATGATGAATGTGCATCACTTATTTTTCCAAATGATTGACAATTTCTTGAAGCACTGAAAAAAAAAAAAAAAAAACAACGCAGGGCACACATTTCTGGCGGACGTGTAGGATGGTGCAGTAGAATAGATGTGAGAGGCAGAAACCAAAGGTCCAGGCTTAAATTCTGGCTCAGCTACCTGCCAGTTATGTAAATGTGGGGAAATCACTAAGATTTCTGAATCTTCAGTCATTCATCTTTTAAATCTCTACTAAGTTTCAGGTGCAGACTTAGGTCCTGACTAAGACACTATACTTGTGTCTTTTTCATCTTCTATAAAATGAGAAGATGCTACTTCTTTGAGTTACAAAATGTTTATTATAAAATACAATTTTCAGGCATGTGCAAACATCTTTTCTTTAATTTTTTAAAATTAGATCATAGCTGTGTACATTAATGCATTTATGGGGTACAATGTGCTGGTTTTATATACAATTTGAAATACTTACATCAAACTGGTTAACATAGACTTCACTGTACTTTCTTAATTATTGTGTTAAGATATTAATATTCTATGCTTAGTAGATTTGATATGTACCCTTATAAAATGCACCATAGGTGTGGTCCGACCCATTACCCTCCCTTCTCTCTCCTCTTTCCCCTTCATCTTGGGCTGTAGTTGGGTTATAGCTTTCATATGGAAGTGTGGATGCTTATATATTGGTTTCATAGTAGGGCTGAGTACACTGGATACTGTTGAAGTTTACTTAAAGCATGACACAAATGTTGGTTATTACACTTTTTAAATAATTGTGGTAATACACACAAAGCATAAAACTTACCTTTTTAATCATTTTAAAGTATATAATTCCGTGGCATTGACTACATTCATGATATTTTGCAACGATCACCCCATCTAGTTTCAAAACTTTTTTGGTCACCCCTGTGCCCATTAGGCAGTCACTGCCCATGAATCCCACCCCCAACCCCTGGGGATCACAAATCTGCTTTCTGTCTCTGTGGATTTGGCTATTCTAACTATCCAACATGAAAAGAAATCATACAGTGTGGCCTTTTCTGCCTGGCTTCATTCACTTAGTATAATTATTTTGTATTATGTTGTAATCATGTATAATTTATTTTATAGAGGGATAATATTCCTTTGTATGGATATTCTACATTTTGTTTATCTGTTGATCTGTATTTGAGGTGTTGCCACTAAGGATATTGACATATTTAAATTGCTGAAAAACAGCCCAACTCTTTACCATAGCAGCCACACCACTCGGCAGTCTCACCAATAGCACATGAGGGTTCCAGTTTCTCTGCACTCCTGCCAGTGCTGCTACTTTCCACTGTTGCCTGTCCTAGTGGGTATAAAATAGTATTTCATTGTGGGTTTGCTGGAATTTGCCGGGCGATTGATGATTTTGAGCTTGTTTCAATGTACTTCCTGTCCATTGGTATATTGTCTTTGGAAAGAAATGTCCATTCAAGTCCTTTGCACTTCTGTTTCGTCTCCATATTTTTTTCACAGATTTTTTTTCTTTTTCTCTCAATTTTTTTTTCTTTTATTGTTGGGGATTCATTGAGGGTAGGTTGTTTGTCTTTGTGTTATTAAGTTGTAAGAGTTCTTTGTATACCCTGAGTACTAGACCTCCATCAGGTATATGGTTTGTAAATATTGTTTTCCACTCTCTTAGTTTTTTCTCACTCTCTTGATCATGTCTTTTGATAAACAAAAGTTTTTAATCAGGACAAAATTCAGTGTATCTTTTCATTTCATGTCATTTGTGCTTTTGGTGTCATATCTAAGAAACCTTTGCCAAATCCAAACTCTAAAGACTCATTCACATGTTTTCTTTTAAGAATTTTAGTGTTTCAGCTCTTATATTTAGGTTGTTGATTTAGTTTGGGTTAATATTGTATATTTTGTGAAGTAAGAGTACAATTTCTCGTGTGTGTGTGTGTGTGTGTGAGAGAGAGAGAGAGAGAGAGAGAGGGAGAGAGTATCTAGTGGTCCCAGAACAACTTTTTGAAGAGACTTATTTTTATCAAATGAATGATCTTGGCACTGCATCAAAAAGTCAATTGACCATAGAGGTATGTGTTTATTTCTGAGAACTTGGTTCTATTTCATTGATCTATCTGTCTATCCTCATGTCAGTACCACAGTGTACCTTTGTAGTAAGAAAAAGGGAAGTGTGAATATTTCAGCTCTGTTCTTACTCTTCAGATTATTCTGGCTACTCAAGGTCCCTTGCAATTCCATATGGATTTTAGGATTGGCTCTTTCTTCTCTGCAAAAAAGACTCTTGGAACTTTGACAGGAATCGCATCAAATTCACACATCACCTGGGGGAGTATGGCCATTTTAATAGCATTAAATCTCCCAATCCATTAACATAGTGTGTTTTCCCACTTATTTATGTCTCTTTAATTTCTTTCAGCAATGTTTGGTAGTTTTCAGTGTGCAGATCTTGGATCTCCTTGGTTAACTTTATTTCTGAACATTTTTTTCTTTTGGATGCTGGTATATATGGAATTGATTTTCAATTTTATTTTCAGACTTTTCATTGCTTGCATATAGATTTACAGCTTATTTTTGCATAATGATGATGTATTCTATAACTTTGCTGAACACATTTATTAACTCTAATTTTTAAGTGTTCTCTTTAGGATATTCTATAAACAAGATCACGTCATCTGTAAATCTAATCTTGCCCAATCTAAAGACCTTCTTTTCCTTTTCTTGGCTAATTTCTCTGGCAAACAGAAATGTTAAGAGTGGACATCTTTGACTTCTGCCTGGTCTTAGGGGAGGGCATTTTGCCCTTTCCTATTAAATTAGCTGTGGGTTTTACCTAGATTTCTTTTATCAGGCTCAGGAAGTTCCCATTTATTCACTGCTCTTTGAATGATTTTATCACGAAGGGAGTTGGACTTTTTTCAAATGCTTTTTCTGCAGCAATTTAGGAGATTCACGTATTGCACTTACTGATGTTCAGGTGGTGAGCTAACCTTGAATTTCTGAGCTGAGCCCCACGTGGTATGCACACATACAGTGTGTAATTTGTGTTACGTGTTGGTAGACCTGGCTTGCTAGTATTTTGTTAAAGGTTTTTATATCTATGTTCATAAAAGATGTTAATATATTTTCTCGTGATGTCTTTTTTCTGGTGTTAATAGCAACACTGGAATTTATAAAGAGGCAAGAAGCAGGGAGAGATTGGAAGTATTCCAAGGCTCCCGATCAACTATGGAAATTTCTTCAAATACAAGATAGTGGAGAAGGAGCAGGAAAGGGTATGCTATGTTTTCTTTATCTTTTTGACACATTTAAGGCTTTCTTGATTCATTTTATCCCACTTACAAGCTTACATATTGAACTGGCTAATGAGACAGGAACTTTATAGCTGTGCAGGAAAATCCTGAAATCCTGGTATCAAAGGTGTAATGCGCCTTTGACTAGACTCAACTTTTTCCTACCCCTTTGTTTCTGTATATTTAAAAGATGTTCTTGACCTGCCATTCAATCCTACAATTCCTTTATTAGGTATATACCCAGAAGACCAAAAATCACATTACAATAAAGATATTTGTATCAGAATGTTTATTGAAGCCCAATTCATAATTGCCAGGTCATGGAAGAAGCCCAAGTGCCCATCAATCCACGAATGGATCAATAAACTATGGTATATGTACACCATGGAATATTATGCTGCCATAAAGAAAGATGGAGACTTTACCTCCTTCATGTTTACATGGATGGAACTGGAAAATGTTCTTCTTAGCAAAGTATCACAAGAATGGAAGAAAAAATATCCAATGTACACATTCCTATTCTGAAACTAATTTATAGTTCTCATATGAAAGCTATAACCTAATTATAGCTCAAGAACATGGAGGGGGGAGGGGGATGGGAGTGGAGAAGGGCGAAAGGGTGACTGGAAAGATCACCTCTATGGTTTGTCTTACAAGGGTACAAGTGAATCTTTCTAGAACTAGAGTATAAATGTCTTAACACAATAACTAAGTAAATGTCATAAAGTCTATATTAACCAGTTTTATGAAAATATTTCAAATTGTATATGAAAACACTACACTGTACCCCATGATTGCATTAATGTACACAGCTATCATTTGATTAAAAAAAAGATGTTCTATAAACAGCCTATTAAAAATAACATAAGCCTGTCCCATCATGTTTGGCCAAAATCAGATTTCAGTAAATGTTAGCGTTGTTTTTCTAAGCACTACATTAACTGGAATTAATAACTAATAAGCAAAATGTTAATACTCCTAACAGTTTTTGAGGTTATGACCACACAACATTATTCATTTAATTTTTACTCAGAAAATTGTGTATATTCACACACACAAGCATATATAAAAATGTATAGATATGTGTATATGTGCATCTCTGTGTGTAATGATTAAACATAATTCTACTTTTAAACATTTAGTGAGAATTATGAGATGATTCATAGAGGTGGTTTGGAATAACTTTAAAATCTGTAGTCAAAACTGTTGTACTGGTTTAAAAAGTGAAGTAGTAGCACATGCAAATCAATTTCTCATCTTAGGCTGCTTTCAATTTTCACAGTAGCTGTGAGATAGGTTGAGGCCTACGTGTCAACCTTGGCTATTTAATTTTCTTTGGACAAGCTACTCAGGACTGTCCATTACCAGGACCCCAGAGCAGAAGTAGAGGAAGTTCTTCCTCCCACTGAGGGAAGGACCAGGAGTGCCAGGCAGAGTGGCACTCCTCCCAGCTTGCCATTGGGGTGCCTCCCTACATGTGAACCTCCTTTCCCTCCCCTGCTGAGCTGGGGGATTGCCCAGTCCCTGCAGTGTTACCTCACTTCCTCCGTCTGGAGGTCCTCCTGCACCTCTTTCCTAACTCATCTGCATGACGTGTGTCAAGCTGTTCTGCCTGAAGTTGTCACTCATCCACTGCACTTACTCTGGTTGCCCCTTTGGGCTCCTCTATCTTGAGATAGGCAGATGCCATTTACAGAAAGACCTCCATCTCCAGCCACATAAGAAGTAATGCAGCCAGACTGGGCGGAGATTAGGTCTCCACCAAGGTGAGAAAACAGGGACTGAGGATGTTGTAATTTAGGATCCATTTCAGTCTAATTTAGCATCTCCATGATTTGAGAATTTTGGAATCTTAACCTAAGAAGCTCATCTGAGGTCTGATCTGGGGAAGCTGGGTAAGAGCTCCCAAGAGCACAGCCAGGGTTCAGGAAAAGCTGTCAGTTCTGGGCATGGGAGTGGAGGGTGAGGGAGGTGACAGGATGCCAGTGGTAGATGGAGCACAGATCATTAGCAAGTCAGATTAATGATGCCAGGTGTGATAGAACCACCTGGAAAATTGGTTCTTGGAGACTGGGGCAAAGCCACCTGGTGAGTCGTTTGGGAAGCTGAACTTTCAAATCCAGAGGCACAAGTTCAAACCTGAATAAGGAGTTTGGAGAACTGGATGGATACTGAGAAAAACACCTGAAGTTATTGTCTACTGACAGTGGCAATCACAGGACAGGAAGAGTCCATGTTTGGGGACCAGAACAGAATCTCCCCATTCAGCCCAGGGAGGAGAGTGACGACATTAGATTCTACCAGCTGAGTGGGGACAAGGAGATGGTTGTGGAATTGTAAGTACTTGCAACCTCAGTCAAAATTGATACAGGAGCTAAGTGTGGGATCGGCATTTGGGTCAGGCAATCATTTTATTGAATTGTAACAGAGTAGAGGGAAAGACACAGGGAGGGGAGATGACAGCCTCAAGTCAGGAAAGGAGACCAGAGGAGCATTCGGCCACTTAGTAGTTTGATGAAGTTTCTGGGTCAAAAGCCTCAGATTTTTCAGGTTGGAGAGGATCAGTTTTATTTGCATATCCTGAAGTGACCACATTCTTAGACCCAAACTTATGATATTCAAACTCACGGGGTGCTAAGCTGTAAAACCAAAATAGTCCTTTCGTTAATCTACAACAGTAACTATTTCTATTTAGTAATATTCATGCATGTTACCCAGGGTAACCTCTCAAAGAGCACAAGATAGTGGGTGATATTTGACAACTCTTGGGACAATTCAGGTGTCTGAAATGCTAATGTCAGTCTAATTTAGCATCCCACTTTTGGGGCACTATTGATAGATACCCACTCACATCCTGCCTCGTCCTCCCTTCTCCACAAAAACCATCTTTCTCCAACCGCTGCCCTCTCCTGAACTGTGTCTCCACCATTGGTTGGACTGCTCTCCCTGTGTGTGATTTCACTTGGTCTTGCTCTCCCTTGCTTTGACTTACGAGTGGTCATCTTCCCCACAATTTGAGAATTTTGGTATCTTAACCTAAGAAGCTCATCTGAGGTCTGATCTATGCTATTTTAATTTCTCTGTATGGACCAACGTAGCACATGAGACAATAGTCTGATATGACCTGTGTCCTTCAAAGATTTTAGATCTTCAGTAATTTTGATGAATGAAGGAAAAGCTTATAAACCCAAAAACCATTAGAAGCATAACATCTGCTAGTCTTTCATAAAATCTTACCTTATCATTCGTTTTCTTTTCTGTTTTATCATCACAGTAGAGCACTAGTTCCTCTGAGCATCATTGGTCATCATGGCTCCCAGAGCTTCCACTCTGGAGATTCCCAGCTCTTCCTGACCCGGGAACACCTGGCCCTATACCTGGCCCTACACCTGGCCCTATACCCAAAGGGCTCAAGGACGACCCACAGGAAGGGAGAATGAATTCTTTCCACCTGGGAATCTTGGTAACACGTGGGTTCTGATTATGTAGGTCTGAAGGGCAGGTCAAAGCCCTGCATTTCTGACCAGTTCCCAGGAGGGGCAGGTGGGACTCATGTGCAGACCGTGAGTGACAAGGCTCCATGGGTGAGATTAGAGTCTGGGCCCCCAAAGCTGGAAATTTGGTTTCCCCAGTTACCAGCTTCATGACCTTGGGCAAATCCCTTAACCACCCCCAGCTGCAGTTTTGCCTGCACAGGGTGGGGATATTACTTACTTTCTAGGTATGGTGAGGTGGAGGTCAGGATGTCCAGTGCGCTGGACAGTGGGTGCTGTGTGCACTTCCCACCCAGCCCTTGGTCCTTCTCCAGCTGACCTCTGGCCCCTCTACCTTGAGAATTCTGCAAGGAGGACATGGTACAGCTGTCCTGGAACCCATTCTAAAGTATTCAGCATGCTTCCGTGTCAAGTAGACATGGCATTTGGTTGCAGCTCCTGTCCCCACCAGGAGCCAGCCTTCTTTTGGCCCACGGATCACAGCTCCCACCCCAAGAGTTTTCCTGAGCCTTGGCATTCTGGGCACACCTAGATCAGACCATCACCACTTACTGGCACTGGGAGAAGGTGTCTCTCCTGGGTGACATCAGCTGGGGGAGCAAGTAGTCAATACTCACCCCCACCTCAGCAAGGGCACTATCCAGAGAGAATGAACCAAGTCTTGCCTCTAAACAGGAGAGAGCTTTTGTCTGTTTGGGGAACACATTCTTTCTTGCAGTGATCTGTCCTCAGAAATCGGTTACTGGCCTGCATTTTCCCAAAGCCTTGGTAGCCCGATGGAACCCGAGAAGTGGTTCTTTTCTGGCATTTAAAGGCCACTTCAGTTTCCGTTGCCACGTGAGATGTGCGATCCCAGATTGCTGAGCAGGGCTTTGGTCACAGGCTTCCTGCCTGCAAAGGAGGAGAGAGTCTGGCATTTTTACTTTAAAAAGGAGCAGGAGGCTCTTGTATAGAGAATAAGGGGGAAATCATTAAGTTGTCCACGATTACCAAAGGATATGTAAGAAATATGTTCTCTACAGTGGAAATTGCTACCCTTGGGTAACAGGAAAAGGCTGCCCATTATATTGTAAGTAGGAAATGGAAGATAATGAAATCGATGGCGAGCTCAGAGTGTAACCCCAATAAGGGAGTTTGCATCACAGCCCTCCCGATGCATTTTCACAGACAGTTCTTCTCTCGGGCATTTAAACTTTGTCCCTGACATTAATTGGTGAAATGAAGAAAGAGATTTACCCAGTTGTGGTTATTGTTATTGGAGACCAGGACCAATAAAGTGGTAGTAAAATATCCCCACAATGTCTTCTATGATTGGAAAGAACCTGAAGGGATCAAAGCTGACCTGTGAATTCCCCCACCCTCTGAAATGCTGCTGGTGTAACGCCTTGTGGAAATCAGAAGGAAGTCATTTCATTTAGTCCTTAATGGACTCAGCTTCTAACTGTGTGTACACAGGGGCAGTGCGTAAGAAGAGATCATTGTCAAGGTGCTTAGGAAACTCGGCACACTGAACTATTTACCCAACACATCAGGCAACTTTAGCTCCGTGAGCTGGGACACAGACTCAGAGGGCCCATCCCGACCCATCTATCCTCCACTGTTCCAGCAGCTGTCACCAGAGGCCATCAGAGTACCCAATCCTGGGGGTGGCATTCATGGTGTGGACTGTGACTGACGACTTCTGGAATCTTGGACACAAGGCCCAACAGGCTGCCTGTGCTGGGAAATAGATGTGACCTACCCTGATATACACACACAGAAGCCAAAAGGGTCCCCAAAAGCATGATCAAAGCAGTAGGTGATGTGAGGTCCCAGTCAGCAACAAAATCCAAGGGACAGAGCTCAGGCCTGGACACTTCCCCAGAGAGAACCCGAGTGGTGAGCTGGGTGGAGGTGCCACCAGATCCCGCCTCCCTGTTGGAGGAGAAGCATGGGTCCTGTGGGAAGTGGCTTGTCCAGCGTCACTGAGAGTATCACCAGCAGGGCCTCGGTGAGGACCAGGCTTTCTGGCAGTTTGGCCCCTACACTCCCTGTGATACCCTGAGGGGCAGAGAGCACCCTAATCTGGGTCAGAGATGGGCTGGCACTGGGCTGTCAGCTGTGCTAGTTAAAGCACTGATGCTGGGATTTAAAACCACCTCTAGCAAGCAAGCAAAACAGGGAATTTGATATGGGGGGGTCTGCAGGGTCACTCCCCAAACTTGCAGGAGGCTTTCAGCGGATCCCCCCCACACTCACATTCACTTTCATGCACACCACATGCACACTCACGCACTCACACTCACACAGTCTCATATACATACTCACTCTCACACACTAGCTCTCACACACACTCTCATGCACTCTCACACATTCTCACTCTTACACACACACACAAATACAGTCATATACACTCACACATTCTCACATACTCTCACACTCACACACTCTCACCCACACACACTCTCACATACACACACTCTCACACTCACAAACACAGTCATACACACACGCGTGTACTGTCACACACTCTCACACACTCTCACAGTCATACACACTCTCACACTCACACACTCACTCTCACATACACTCTCACACTCACAATCATACACACACTCCCTCACACACTCACACACTTACAAACACAGTCATACACACTCTCTCACACACTCTCACACTCAAACACAATCAAACATACACTCCTCTCACTCACACACACTCACTTTTACACACTTTCACATATACTCACTCTCTCACAAACACAGTCATATACACACTCACAGATGTTCACACTCACAAACACAGTCATACACACACTTACATACTCTCACACTCACAGTCATATGCACACTTACTCACACTCACACACACTCACAAACACAGCCATACACACACTCACACTCACACACATACACTCACACACACTCACAAACACAGCCATACACACACTCACGCTCACACACTCCCGTTAGTCTCTGACTCTTTTTTCTCTATAGTTCTTTGCTTCCCGCTGCTCATGGCAGAATATTTCAGAAACCCAGCTGGTCCTGAGCTCTCTTGGTGGGGTTGGCTATCAGGGAGGAGGACAGGGGTCTTCTTTCCTTACCTTCTGTGTCTTGTCTCAAAACTCCCTCTATAAAGTGGCTTTGAAGTTTACAAAGTCCCCTGAAACCAATGGGAGAAATGAGCCCTGAAAACCAGCAGCCCAGCTCTTCTGTGTTTGGAAAACCAGTTCCCCAGTTCTCCTGGCTGGGTTGCCTCTCCCATGTGAATTTCCAAACTGCCTCCTACCCCATCTCCAGGCCTCCCAGTCCCCCCTCCAACCCAGTCTCTGCCCTGGCTGCAGTGAGCTTTCTAAAGAAGCAATGACCATTGTCTTCTCTTCTTTTACCCCTGCCATGGCTCCCCAGACTGAAGGGCTGCAGTCGAAATCCCAAAGGAGACCTAAAGAGCCCTACATGCCCTGGTGCTCACAGCCCCACCCTCTGCAACACTCCTTAGCTTCGCAGCACCACCAGGTGGCACCAAGCAAATGGTATGAACTCAGCCCACATAGGGACGGATATGTTCCTGGGGGAGCCACCATGCCTTTGCCTCAGTAGTCCCAGCATCTGGACCAGACAGGAATATTTATTATGAGTCTTCAGTCCTGTTTCCACAATTTACAACTGAGTCCATCAATTAATGGCATGACTCTGTGTGGTGGGACACTGGTCCATCAGTCTTGCCCTGCAGTGCTCATTCCCATGGCAGAATGTTTGAGTTTTGGTCACATGGAATTTGGTTGTTGCTTTAGTAGTTAAATGGTGCATACCCATTTCCCTTCATGATAACTCTTGTTACTCAGGCCCCAGGAAATCTGTTCTAGTTCTGAGGAGAGTCAGGCTGTGGAGGCACTAAGGAATTCATAGGACTGGTGCTGACCGAGGCCTGTCCCTGCCAGGATCTGTGCTGGGCCATTCACAGATTACCTCAGAGGGGCAGATGTGAAAACTGGGGAACCACAGGGAAAGAGAAGAAAGGGAAGGTTTTATCTGGAAAGGACAGGCTGGAAGGGAAGAAGATATGGCGGGTGGCATCCCATCCAGAGGAGCCCTGCAGAACTCTGGAAGGCGCCTCTCTTGCCAACACCTTAGTCTTTGCTAAAAGGAGGCTCTTCCATGGAGACTGCCCACCACAGCCAACACCATCACAGTGTCAGAGCTGGTTGGGGCTTGACTTCTGTACTTTCTGGGTAGCACAGCCACTTGGCTCTGCGGATGCCTGTGTCTTCCAGCTTCTCACCAGGGAGACAGACGAGGACTAAAGTCACTGAAACTTCCGACTCATGTGAGGGAGCAGTTCCCAGGTGATTCCCTACACATCCTCCACCACCATCTTCCAGGTTCCCCTTTGTGCTAAGAAGGCTTGGGGGGGGGTGGAATTCCAGAGCACACAGCAGCTGCTGCCACTCAGCCCCCTCCAGGCAGCTGGTCGACCAGAGCTTCCTGCCAAGGAGAGGAGACAGGAAGGGGTCAGGATCCTGGGGAGGGGTGTCCCAGGAAAAACACTCAACAAGCACCCCACCATGAAACAAAAGCACCTGCCCCTCCATGCCTGGGGTTTGTCTTCCTGTCCTCTCCTCCGCCCTCAATCTGAGCTCTCCATCCAGGTGTCCGTCAGGCCCTACTGAAGTGAAGGTGAAGGCGTGGTGTGGACTCAGTGTCCACAGAGGCCAGAGGTGAGCAGCTCCCTCCTGCCACCCAGTCAGCCTGGCCGGCCCAGGCTGACCACAGTTAACTCAACTCTACTTAGCAACCACGATGAACTGGGCAATATGATACTTTCATAACTTCATCGGCTATACCCAGGCTGATCTTGCTCTGCAGATGGGGAAACTGAGGCTGCATAGTGGAGGAGGTGTCCTGGGCCTCTGCCCCAGGCCGTTCAGTTCCCAGGTTGTGCTGTAAACCTACACTCTTTAAATGCCCTCTCTTGACTCCATGCTGGCAAAACCAAAGGCCAAACTTTGTGTGAGAAGGTCACAGAGGGCATTTGTAGAGGGAGGAGGGCACAGAAAAGTGACCCGAGAAAGAGGAAGTGTCCCTCAGGAGCCAACGTGAGGAGCCCAGCTCCTCCTGCCCACCCTGGGTGCATGCCAGGTGCAGCCTGGAGGGAGGAGGGGCCAGGGGTGCAGTTGCTGAAGGGTTTGCAGCAGCAGGGGTTGGTGCTAAAGCACAGAGGCCTGGAGACAGAGGAGGGTCACAGCGAGCACTTGTGGAAAAGCCCAGAACAGTGTGTGTGTGGGGGGCTGTGCTGCCAGCCAGGATGGAGAAACCAGATCCCACTGCGTTAAGCAGAGGCTGTCGGGAGGAAACGGAGGCAGCTGGTGAGGACCAGGCACTCTCCAGCCCTGGGCAGTTCCTCTCGTGTAGAAGCCAAGGTACGGATGTGGTTTCCAACTCTCTGGAGGCCCCAAAGATACGTCTCCTGGCCTCGTGCATGCTTAATTTAGAGATAAGTGCTGGCCTGGAACAGATCCCCACAGCTCCCCACTGCCCAGGCTGCTGCCTTGACAGTCCTACTGCTGCGTGCTCACCTCTTACCCTCCCTGCCACCCCACACTCCATATCCACTGCTGCCTCATAGGGTGTAGCCTGGAGCCCTTCCCAGACTGAGTGCTGGTGGTCTGCATTTGTCCATATTGGGTGAGGAGGAGCACTCCTGTCACTCCTGCCTTGAGCACACTTGCTCTCTGTGTGCAGTAAAGTCGCCCCGCCCTGTGTGTGTTAGTAGCAGAGGCATTTGGCAGGATGCACGAGCTGGTCTGCGCCTCCTTGCGCTCCTGCCCTCGTCCTATTTCCCCAGCATCCTTGTGCTGCTTGCCCTTTGCTCTCATTTCTGTGCCTCTAGTCAGGCCATCTGCCCCCCCCCCCCCCCCCCGTGTAGGGTACAGGGCTCCCACGTGCGTTGTCCACCATCCCAGCCCAGCTCTGCCTTAAGCCTCAACCCCAGCCTGGTCCCATGGTCCTCTCAGGACCAGCCCCATGCTGTCCCCTTCTAGGCACTCTAGCACACACTTTTGCATTTTATTAGTACCACCTCTCTCTATGTATCTGTTGCTTTTCACCCAATATGTTGTAACCTCAAAGGCAGAAGCCATCTCTCCTTTATCTTCTCATCTCCAGTACATCTCACGAGAGGACTTGTAAAAGTAGAAATAGTAACATCCCCTCTACCCGGCTCCCAGGGCTGGGCTGACTTCATGCTCAGGGGGTGATGACCCTGTCTACCCCCAGGCTCTGCAGTGAGTGTGAGCTCCTGGATGCATCTCTGGGTTGTCTTTGGATTGTCTGCCACCATCTTTGATGTATCTTAACCAGGACCAAGAACTTGTGAAAATGTTCTTTGAACTTGAACTGCAGCCTGAGTTTGTTAGCAGTGCAGCCTGGGAAAGGGGAAAGGGAAGGAAACCAGGAAGGTGTGGGGCAGGCTCCTTCTGGGTGGCTGGGGCCATGGGAATCTACTCTGATGACAGCAAATTGGTTTGGATTCCTCGGTATTTGTCCCCTTCTATCCCTGCAGCTGTCATATGCCTTAAAATTGTTTTATGGTAGTATATAGACCCCAAATCTCCATACCAGACATACTTTGATTTTTGAAAATATCTTCAGCATCATACACAGTAGTGTTGGCACATGATGGGAACTCCTCCAGGTCCATTATTACCTGAGTGAATAAAAGCGTGAGCGGTGTCTCTCACACTGGTGCTGACTGCGTTAGCTGCGAGGCCACCCAGGTGAAGAAGGGAACAAGTGCTTTCAGGTTCCTCCTCACTTCAGAGAGCTCTGTTCTTCCTTCTCTGAAATACAGAGAGATGCCATTTATTGTCACACACAGAAACTTCATAATAAATCATTATTAATTTCATTCATTCTAATTATCATTAATCAGGTATCATTACTTATTTTGTGATCTTCTTTTACAAATATTAATACAAGTTACATTTCTAATATTATGAAATAGATTTTAATATTAAAAATACTAAACTATTTCAATGCCAAATGTCATGAAAGTATGCAATAAATATCAAATAGGTAAGTTTTTGAAAACGACCTCAGATTAAAAGCAATTCATACTATTTGTCTTATGCTTTATGACATAATGTTTTCAAATCCACAGACCCTCAATCTTCACAACAGACCTGAGATCTGGGTATTGCCTTTTCCCTTCTTGGGGGGGGCGGCGGGTAATGCCTATAACAGGTCAAGGCTTATGTTATAAGTAGATGTTTATTATGATGTATAAGAATTCTTCCTAACAATGCAAAATGTGAGATTGCAAGTGACTTGAAAGGAACAGGAAAGAGGCAGATGGTACACAAACTAAACTTAGAAGGAGAGTCAGTATGAAACGATGATTGATGATTAGCCCTGGATAGCAAGGATCTAATACCAACTGCAGGACTCTGGCATCCCAAAATTTCATAGTTGCGGCCAAGGAAGGAGGTGAATAAACATGATGATACTATTACAAATAAAATCCTATCATTTATCCTGTGTTGAGTAACTTCAGCTCATTTAATAGCAACTTATGAAGAGGGACAGTCAGGTGTTCCATTATGCCATTTTAAGAGAGCTAAAATGACTTGCCCAAGCTTCATGAGCAGCCAAGGGAGAGTTAGACCTTCTGCCTCTAGTTCACATGCTTTTCCTGCCCTGGCAAGTTGCAACCCCATCACCCCTTAGTGGCCATGCCATCTTCCAGTATTCAAGAATAGCAAGGTTAAAAGTGATCTTGGGTAAGAGATTTCTGGATACGGCTGTTGCACAAGGCTGCTTGGTCAAGCCATCGAATGATCTCTCTGGCTTTTGCTGGGGACACAGTTATTGCAAAGGTGATGCCCACACAGATAAGGAGAGATTTGCGCAGTTCCTTGGTCAGTTTGCACATTCCCATTTGACCCAGCTCTCAGATCATGAGACCACTTGCTCACCGTACAACTCAGTGAAAAGCAACCCCTCGCTGATGGAGAATTGAGTGAAAAGTAACCATCCTCCCACCTTCTTCAGATTCCACGACTGCAAATTACTGGGTGGTTGAGGGTCACTCCTCGGGGCAGAGAGTGTTCTACTTTGATCAGCAGAGTGGATTATACATACGTGTTCTGGAGGCAGAGACTCAAACCCTTGCTCTATCACTTCTGTGTGACTTTGGACAAAAAATTTCACTTCCGTGTGACTTTAGGCAAATGATTTCACTTCTCTGAGTATTGGTTTCCACATTTGGAAAATTCTGATCCTGATAATATTTATTTCAAAGTGCTGCTTGAAAATGACCGTAGGGTCATGTAAGGTCACATATGTCAAATGTGAAATGTGAATGCTCTTTTTATCTCAGCCCCTGTAAAGCAGGGTGTCATATGGAAACACGTTGTATAAGACAAGGTCTCCAGAACAATCACCTCTTCCATTCTCTTGAGAATCTTTTTGTTTTTACTTTTGGGATAGTCGTTACAAACAACAAGAGGATGGCATGAACAAATCCAGGCAGCAACTCACTTAGCTGGCCTCAAGTCTCCATCTGAAAAGGACGGGGTTGGGCTGGGTGTGTTCTCATGCCCTTCTACCTCTGACCTTTCAGAAGGGTCAGACTGTAGTCAGAGGGTGTGAGAGAAGACAGAATAGAAAGCAGTGAGCTGGTCTCAGACAACCACAGCAGAGAAAATATCGAGCTGACAGACTCCAGTGAGGTGACAGAGGAGGCAATGTGAGTGGCAAGACTCTGTGGAGCTGAGGGCCCTTTTCCATCCAGCTGTGAACACCTGCCCCCACGCGGGTGCCTGCAGATGCGATGGTGAGTCCTCCGGAAAGAGCACAGGAAAGTTAGGATGAGGCATTCATTTGTGTGAGTCATCAGGTTACCTTGCCATTTTGATGAAAAAATATGCTAAATTATAGCAGTCAGCTCTTTGTAATAAACATTTTCAAAATGTCCCAGAGGGGGGAAAAAGCACCAAAGGTCTTTCGAGCAGGCGTTTATAATTATGAGTATTCCCCTTTGGGCCTTCCACAAAGATTCAGGGATTTCACACTTGCTGGTAAACATAGCAGATTAGAAATGACCCCAGCTCTAAGCCAGAACCTTCCATTTGCAAGCCTCTTGAATGAATTTCTTCATTAGTATGATATCTATCTATTATTTTACAATGATCAAATTAGGGGTAATATCTATCTAGAAAGTTTTTATTTAAAGACATTATTGAGACCAAAATAAAGATCTGACTTTATATATTTGAAACAACTTTAAAATCTGTTTTATGTCCAAGATTCTTTTAAGATGTTTGAAAATATTTGTTTTTGAAAAACAGATATGGCACTTTCAGAGGACAGTTTCTTGAGAGAAATGGAAAATAAGTCAAGTGATGAAAATCACTTACTGATGATGGTGCCTTGGCGGTGGTGGTTATTCTACGACAATTAAAGTTGGGAATCTCTGAACAGATTAAAGAGCTGCTGCTTTCCTGTGGTGTTTTTCTCCTTGAAGACAGAAAAGAAAACTATTTCTGATCAACTACAATGGTCTTGCCATTTCTGTAATGGCTTCGTTCTGACCCTTGTTGTCAGATAGGACTTGGTGACCCCCTTCTAAGTCAATAACGGGGGCGGGGCGTGGAGAAGCACATCTTAGGTCTAACAACTTTGACCCAGAGAGCCACAGGCTGGCCCTGCTCCTCTGTGGTGTGGAGGAGGTGAGTTAGGGAGTTGGGGAGCCCTTGGGCTCTGTGTGCTGACTGTGGGAGCCCTGAGAAGCCATGGCTTTGGAGCTAAGTGGACATTTAGTCTTCAGCCGGAATCTGGCTTTGGCTGGAATGGTCAGACTGAACTGACCATTCTTCAGTGACAGGGACATTCCCATCCAGCTGGTTCAGTCATCTTCCTGTGGCCCCTTTCTACACCGCGCAGTTCATCCGTCACTTAGTTCCACGGCTTTACCTTCACTTTTAACAACATCCCAAACCTGCCCACACCTCACTCGCCCACCTGTTGTGCAAACCGCAGCCGCCCTTGATCCCTGGATGGTGCGGTGGCCTTCCACCCTTCCCGGGCTCGTCCTTGCCTTCTGTTTTCACAGGTACATTAACTTTACAACAGCTCCACATGTCAGGCCCCACGTGGAAACCTCCCTGGCCGCCCTGCATTCTTACTCGCAGCCAAAGTCCCTGGGCCTGGAGACCTCCCAGTGGGGCCCGCACTGTCCACATCCCACACTGACCCGGTGGGGCTGGCCTGCTTCCCCAGCCTGTTTCTTCTCCTGGAAGGGCCACTCCTTCCCTTCGGTCTTGCCCAAATAGTACTTCCTCAAAAAGACGTTCCCTGACCGCACCCAAGCGCCCCACACTAGCTGCTCTCTTCCCAGCCAGTGGGAAAGAAAATATTTGCATCTGAGCGTGTTTTGGGGGGCTCTTCTCTCTGTCTCCAGCCAATTTTGTCTCCTAGGAGGGACTCAGGTTCCCTGGGAAGGGTTTGTCCCCTCTCTCAGTCTCATCCCAGCGCCAGGCCAGGACCCGAACAGGGCTAGCCTCCCTTTCTGAACCCTCCCCGCCCCTCTGAGCCCCCCATGGATCTCTCTGCACATTGGACCTGACCCTAGTCCCTAGGCTTCCTCCGCGAACACACGCTCCGTCCCACCTGCCATCCTCCCTGGCCTGCCAGCTCTGTACACCACACGTGCAGTCTATCCCCGCAGGGTGCCTGCTGAGGCCCCACTCCATGTGGGAAACTGAGGTGCATTTCTACGACACTGGGAAACAAAAACACAGCCCAGAGCTCATCTCATCATCCAGGGTTCAGATAGAGGTGTTAGGAGAGAGGTGGGGGAGAGGACCCCGTGGATCTGCCCTGCGGGGTGCCTGGAGGTGGCCTCCAACGTGTTTCAACCCGGTCAGCTCCCGGCTCCAGGGAGGGAGGCCCTAGCTTACTTCTGATTCACAGCTCCCCTCCAGCCAGGCAGGTGGGCTGGTGCGGCCACCTCCGGTTCTCCGGGCCTAAGGAACTCCGCCCCAGCGCCCTGCAAGCTGCCACGTGTGTCCTTCCACTCCCTTCCCCCATGCGGCTCATGCTGGGCGCTGTATCTCTGGTGAGGCTGGTTAGCCAGGGGCTACCGCCTGGAATAACCTCACCCTCCTCCCAGGAAGGCAAGCATGAGTCACACAGGGCTTCAAAATACCACTCAAATGTCACCCCTCTTTGAACCTATCTGCCCCTCTTCCTGACTCCCCTCCCCTCCCACCCGGTGGCCCATGCAGTCTGCCTGTGAACTCCTGTGTTGGCAGTGCCGGGTGCGGGTGCATCGTCATAAACAAGTGATCCGCTAGCCCCAGGACAGTGGGGGCTGACTTCATTCCCCACAGATTCTCGTGCATGCGTGGCCCCAGGGCCCTAACACAGTGGGTTCTCAGAACACACAGGCCCTATAGGAGAATGGAATTTACTTCCATCACTTGGGAACCATGAACTCCTTTAAGATAGCAATGTGAAATGCTGAATAGTTGGCTGAGTTGGATGTAAAACACTTGGCGAATCATTTAAGGGTATGTGTCTGGCCTCAGTTTCCTCCTCCCAGGTGGTGCAGGGTCCCTGCGTGGGCTCCTTGTTGGCTGGTGAAAGGACCTGGTCACTACTGCCACCTGGTGGTTATTTACCCCATTTGCAGGTTGGGCTCTTAGATAAAAGCTCTAGCACAATATCCTGCAATTATTATTTGTACACACACAAACATACACACATTTATTTACGTGAAATTCCTAATTTTTGCCAGTTACTGGGAAATAAGAAGTGATTTTCTCTTCCAAGCTCCCACCCCAACTCAGACACGAGCAGTCCAGATGAAAGCTCACGCTGAGGGCAAGCCTGGTTTGTGGGGGCACCCATAGCACCTGTCAGGCTGTTTGCACTTGGGAATCTCAGAGTAACACCTTATCAGACCACCTGCCACTACTATCTGAGCCTCAACTGCAGGTTAGGAATGGGCCAGAGTGACCCAGCCTGTGCTCAGCTCCAGCCTCTGTCATAGCACTTGATTTCACTTTGGCCAAATTGAAGACAAGTCAAAAATGCATATTCAAAAAGTAAATCCAAACAAACTGGTGATGGTCCTATAGCTTCATCTCTCTTTGTGACTCTGTAATAGTTAAATAAAAGATGAAATGTGGGCTATCAATTTCTCCTTCCTGGGACTTCTGGTCAGCATACCTTCATTATGGCCATCAATCCTGAAAATGACTTTATCTTCTTACTCTTTGGTCCTTGCAACAGAATCTAGGCCCTTAAACGCAGGGACTAGGTTCCCCTCAAAAGCCATGGCTCTGTGGGCAGCCTGGCCAGACAGTCTGGGAGAGCGCCTGACAGGAAGTCTCTCTCTTGCCTGTGCTCCTCTGGGCTTGGATTTGTCTGTACCAGGAAGCCATCGTACCTCTGACAGCAACTTTCCACTCATGTTTCTCCCTCTTGTTCTTTTCAGCAAACCACAGCCAAAAGACATTTGAAGATATCCAATAATCCCAACCCAGAATGTCTGCACTGCTCAGAGCCATTTGTGTTCTCTCTGTCTCTGTCCTGGAATTGTAGTGAGGCGTGGGTAGCAACTGAAATAACAATGGGAATTTGGGGGAGCTGAGACAATCAACAGAGTCTGTCTACACCAGTATTTCTTAGTTGTCCTGGTACAAAAGCAAGAGGACTCTTGGAACAGAGGTTGAGGTCTCTAGGGCCAAGTTGAGGTCTTAAAGGGGAAAGGAAGGTAAAGATAAGTCTGAGTTTCCTGGGAGGGGCCTGACTCAGCAGTGAGGTATTGTCTTAGGACCCTACTTTCCCATAACAGGCTCAGGGGTTATCTCTGTGGATTACACAGGGAGATTCATTCATTCATTCATTCATTCACTTATACAGGAGATAAAAATTATGAATCTAACACCAAGGACTGTGCTGGGTGCTGGAAATAGGATGTTGCAAGGAGACTGCCATGGTCCTTATTCTGAGAAAGTATAGAGTCTCATGTAGGGAGATGGAGATTAATCTAAATATCACATAAGTGATTGTATAATTACAACCAAGAAAACTATGAATGAGAATAACACAGCATGCAAGACCAAATAGTGGAAGAAGTTACCTGGCCCAGAGGGCAGCCAGGCCTCTCTGGGAAGGAAATGTTGTGTGGAGAAGTGATGAGCAATGGAACAAGGAAAGAAGAGAGCCTCCAGCTAAAGGAACAGAACCATAAGAAGAGAAAAGAGAAGGATCTGAAAGAGGCCATGTGTGGAATGGAGCACAGTGAATGATCGGCCATGTGTCCTTGGGGAGAAGGCACAGACAGGGCTGGGTGGTCGCCCTCCTGGGAAAGCCTGGCAGACAGTAGCATGCCCTGCAAGGAAGACCATGCCCTGCTCAGAGAATCGCAGGAGGGAGACTTGAGCCACCTCTTCGACACAGGAGTGCTATCCTAGAGTGGCACCCGGGCAGGATGTACTCAGAGCTCAATAGCTGGTTGAATGAGGGATGGAAGAGTCTTTGGCCTCCACCTAAGTGGCTTCAAGTAGAGGAGTAGAGAGAAGCTCCCAGTTCCTCCTTAGCTTTCCTTCCCCCTCCTTTTTCTCCAAGGGAAAGGAATTCTTTTGTCTGGGTCAAATTCAGGGATATTGATTGGGTCATGTGGCCCTGTTAAGCTCTAGAAAGAGGGACAAAAGCAGGCATTGGGGTGATGCTCCTCTGTGCCTTTGCCCTGGTTCTTGTGTTCTGTATTTGCTTCTCCTTGCTGAATGTTTCTCATCATCACAGGGGTAAGAATAATAATTTATTTCTGAGCTGAGAAAACAAAGCAAAGTGCATTATTCCTTTTGCCCCCTTCAGTCTAGGCAAGTGGTGTTACTACAGTGATCTTACATGGTTCCAAGGCCACAGTGACACAGTGCCTTTCTCTTGAAGTTTAGCTTCCCAAGGTCAGCTTTCAGGGGCAGCTAGCACTCCAAAGGATGATTCAGAGGTGAGGAATCTTAGGTATAAGTCGCCAATCTCTTCCATCTTCATTCTTCTGTGACCTTAGATAGCATCAGAGGTGAGAGAACAAGACATGGGGAAAGTAGCCCTCTACCATGTGAAGGCATGTAAAAATGGCCAAAGCAACACTTTGAAAGGCCAAGTAACTGTCTTAAGGTCACATGGATAATAGTATTTTCAAGCCAGGACTGAAACTCCATCTCTCAGCTTCAGAGTTTTATTCTAAATGGCTACTTGGCAACATCAAGGGAAAATAATTTTCCAGAGATGATTTATTGTGTGCTAATGGTGAATTGCAAAATATGGACATAGATTCTTCCTAAAGTGGTTTGCGCATCCCCTTGCAATGTGACTTTGCAGCTCTTTCATCAAGAAGTAGAAGGTACTTCCCTACACCTGGAATCTGGAACAGCCTATAGGTTGCACTGATAATCATTGACAGTGAGACAGACAAAAGTGGAGTTGTGCAAGTTGGAGAAGCTAAGCCTTGGAAGTGTCTTGAAATTTTTGCTTTTGACCTCTGGAAACTCTTCCCTGTGACTACCAAGGAGGAACGCCTATCCAGTCATGTGGAGAAGAACTGGACCAACACCAACTGCCATTCATGTGACCACCCAGTTCTGCTGACCCTGCAGTTGCATGAGGCTGCATGGAGGGGCTTAGGCCATACAGCCCAGGGAATAAGCATGTGGCCCTGAGTGACAGTTGCTCCTTGCTATTCTAGGCCATTAGGTTTCTGGGTGGTTTCTTGGCTCTTTCTCTTCACATACTCTATCTGCATCTTCTTGTTCAATACTCACAGTAATCCTGCAAGGTTCTTATTAATCTCCCATTTTACAGTTAAGGAAACTGAGTCTCAGAGAGATAGATAAAGAACCCTGAGAGGCAGGGCTAGAATTTGTGCTCATGTCTATGAGGTTCCACAGGCTACTCTTTCTCCATTTCATTGTCAAAAATGGTAGAGAAAGGGTAACAAAAGCATGTCATGGTCCCAAGAGAAGACACAGGAGGCTCCAGGATGCCAAAGAGAAAGGCCAGGCTTGACTTCTAGGGGCTTTACTGAGTGGGAACACAGTAGCCTACAACTACTGTGATTGAGACCCACATCCCTGGCTGTTCTTAACTGATCTTTGCTCAAAGTAGAAAGAAGAGTCACTCAAATAAAGCCAAGAATAGCAGGGAAGGAAACAGGAGACAACATCACGATAAAAGAGAACAGAAGGAAAGCTGGGGAGACAACCTACCCATAGTGTCATGCTCTGTCAGATCATGTGTTCACAGCAAGGTGTGGGTGCACTTAGGGGGTCCTGAGGGTCATGGCCTGGGTGTCATTCACAGGATCCAGACAAGTCCATGTGCCCACATTTCTAGTGGCAGGAATGACCCCCTGGGCATTGGGGCCCTGCAGCTGAATATCTGCCACAGAACTGTGCTGCTTAAAGCAAAGACCAGAGTCTTTTACACACTGAGACCTGCCAGACCAACCAGGCAACATGTACTGGGACCACCTAGTATGATGGGCTTTTCCTGGAATCCAGGACTGAATTATAATAGAATTTCTGGTGCAGAAGAACAAAATGGTAGAACACTGCTTCTTAAAATAAGGAGCTTCTTCATTAAAAACAAACACACAGGCTCGGCGCCTATAGC
>NW_003852518.1:1283336-1284822 GCF_000181295.1 Otolemur garnettii
AAAATAGCTGGGCGTTGTGGCGGGCGCCTGTAGTCCCAGCTACTTGGGAGGTGGAAGTAAGAGACTCGCTGTGAGCTGTAATGCCACGGCATTCTACCCAGGGGGACAGCTTGAGGCTCTGTCTCAAACAAACAAACAAACAAAAAAACCAAACACACAAAAAAACTGGACCCACACCTTTCTTCACTCACAAAAATTGATTCAAGCTGGATAAAAGATCTAAATCTAAGGCATGAAATAATAAAAAATTCTCAAAGAAATTGTGGGGAAAACACTTGAAGCTATCAGCCTGGGGAAAGACTTTATGAGGAAGATTTTAATGGCAATTGCCACAACAACAAAAATAAACAAATGGGACTTAATTAAACTGAATACCTTCTGGACAGCTAAGGAGACAACAACCAAAGTAAATAGACAACCTACACAATGGGAAAGGATATTTGTATATTTTGAATCAGACAAAAGCTTGATAATTAGGATTTTCAGACAACTCAAACTAATCAACATAAAAAGAGCCAACAATCCCTTATGTCACTGGGTAAGAGAGATAAATAGAACCTTCTCTAAAGAAGACAGATGAATGGCTAACAAACATATGAAAAAAATACTCATCATCCCTAGTTATTAGAGAAATGCAAATCAAAACCACTCTGAGACATCACCTAACCCCAGGGAGAATAGCCCACATCACAAAATCTCAAAGCCGTAGATGCTGGTGTGGATGTGGAGAGCAGGGAACACTTTTACAATGCTGGTGAGACTGCAAGCTAATGCAACCTTTTTGGAAGGAAGTATGAAGAACCCTCAAAGAACTCAAGCTAGAACTCCCATTTGATCCTGCAATCCCATTACTGGGCATCTACCCAGAAGAAAAAAATCCTTTTACCATAAGGACACTTGCAGTAGATTGTTTATTGCTGCTTACCATACAATTGCCAAAATGTGGAAACAGCCTAAATGTGCACCAACTGAGAAATGGATTAAGCTGTGGAATACTATTCAGCCATTAAAAACAATGGAGACCTTAAATTGTCCCCTAAAGAGGCATAGATTGGCTGATTGGATACAGAAACTCAGACCAGACATCTGTTGTATACAAGAATCTCATCTTACCTTAAAAGATAACTATGGACTCTGGGTGAAGGGATGGTTATCTATATTCTAGGCAAATGGAAAGCAGAAAAAAGCAGGTGTTGCAATTTTATTTGCAGATACAATAGGTTTTAAACCAACAAAAGTAAGCAAAGATAAAGATGGCCACTTTATATTTGTTAAGGGCAATACTCAATATGATAAGATCTCAATTATCAATATCTACACATCAAACCAGAACACACCTCAATTTATAAAAGATACTCTAACTGGCATGAGCAACTTGATCTCTCCCAGCTCCATGATAGCTGGAGATTTTAATACTCTGTTGGCAGTGTTGGATAGATCCTCCAATAAGAAGCTTAGCAAAGAAATCTTAGATTTAAATTTAACT
>NW_003852518.1:1286755-1296380 GCF_000181295.1 Otolemur garnettii
ATGTTAACAAATGGAAAAACATACCACGCTCATGGCTGGGAAGAATCAACATAGTTAAAATGTCCATACTACCCAAAGCAATATATAATTTTAATGCAATCCCCATTAAAGCTCCACTGTCATACTTTAAAGATATTGAAAAAATACTTTATTTTATATGGAATCAGAAAAAACCTCGAATAGCCAAGACATTACTCAGCAATAAAAACAAAGTAGGAGGAATCACTCTACCAGACCTCAGATTATACTATAAATCCATCGTGATCAAAACAGCATGGTACTGGCACAAAAACAGAGAGCTAGATGTATGGAACAGAATAGAGAGCCAAGAGATGAATCCAGCTACCTACCGTTACCTGATCTTTAACAAGCCAATTAAAAACATTGAGTGGGGAAAAGATTCCCTATTTAACAAATGGTGCTGGGCTAACTGGATGGCGACCTGTAGAAGACTGAAACTAGAACCACACCTTTCACCATTAACTAAGATAGACTCTCGCTGGATTAAAGATTTAAACTTAAGACATGAAACTATAAAAATATTAGAAGAAAGTGTAGGGAAAACACTTGAAGAAATTGGCTTGGGCAAAAACATTTTGAGGAGGACCCCTCGGGCCATTGAAGCAACATCAAAAATACACTTTTGGGACCTGATCAAACTAAAAAGCTTCTGCACAGCCAAGAACACAGTAAATAAAGTAGGTAGACAGCCCTCAGAATGGGAGAAGATATTTGCTGGTTATGTCTCCAACAAAGGTTTAATAACCAGAATCCACAGAGAACTCAAATGTATTAGCAAGAAAAAACAAGTGATCCCATCTCAGGGTGAGCAAGGGACTTGAATAGAAATTTCTCTAAAGAAGATAGTTTCATGGCCTACAGATATATGAAAAAATGCTCACCATCCTTAATCATCAGAGAAATGCAAATCAAAACTGCTTTGAGATATCACCTAACTCCAGTAATATTAGCCCATATCACAAAATCCCAAAACCAGAGATGTTGGTGTGGATGTGGAGAAAAGGGAATACTTCTACACTGCTGGTGGGAATGTAAATTAGTTTGTTCCTTTTGGAAAGACATCTGGAGAACACTTAGAGAACCAAAAATAGATCTGCCATTTGATCCTGCAATTCCTTTATTAAGTATATACCCAGAAGACCAAAAATTGCATTGCAACAAAGATATTTGTATCAGAATGTTTATTGCAGCCCAATTCATAATTGCTAGGTCATAGAAGAAGCCCAAATGCCCATCAATCCACGAATGGATCAATAAATTGTGGTATATGTACACCATGCAATATTATGGAGCCCTAAAGAAAGATGGAGACTTTGTCTCCTTCATGTTTACATGGATAGAACTGGAAAATGTTCTTCTTAACAAAGTATCACAAGAATGGAAGAAAAAGTATCTAATGTACAAGCCCTATTTTGAAACTAATTTATAGCTTTCATAGGAATGTTATAACCTAATTATAGCCTTAGAATATGGGAAATGGGGTGTGAGAGGGAAGGGGAGGGGTGGATGGGGGGAAGAAGGGGTCACTTTTATGGTTTATTCTACAAGGGTACAAGTGAATCTTTCTAAAAGCAGAGTATGAATGTCTTAACTCAATAACTAAGAAAATGACATGAAGGTTACATTAACCACTTTGACGAGAGTATTTCAAAATGTATGTGAAAACACCACACTGTACCCTGTGATTGCATTAATGTACACAGCTATGATTTAATAAAAAAATCTAAACAAACAAACAAACAAAAAAAAAAAAACAATGGAGACCTTCCATCTTTTGTATTCACCTGGATGGAAGTGGAACACATTATTCTTAGTAAAGCATCACAAGAATGGAGAAGCAATAACCCTATGTACTCAATTCTGATATGAGGACCATTATTGACCTAGTACAGGGTGGAGGGTGGGGGAAGGGGAGAGCAGAGAGAGGGAAGGAGGGAGGGAGTGGGGGCAAAGGATGGGGAGAGAAGAGAGAGGGAAGAGAGGATAATGGTGGGTGGTACACCTTTTTGGCGCAGGACACAATTATAAGAGGGTTTTTATCTAACAATTACAATCAATCTAACCTGGTTCTCTGTACCCTCAATGAATCCCCAACAATAAATAAAATGCTTAATTATGGTGAAAGAGAAGCATGTAGTTTTCTGACATTAATATTCACTACATTGTGTGAGATTGTCATATCCAGTAATTCTAGAACTTTTTCATCTTCCCAAGCTGAAATTCCATACTCATTTTCCATTGACGCCCCATCTGGGGGCCCCTGGTAAGCACCATTCTACTTTCAGACTCTATGAATCTCACTACTAATGAAAGTACTTTAGGTAAGTGGACTCAGACAGGATTGGTCCTTTGCTGACTGGCTTCTCTCACTTGCTATAATGCCCTCAGGTCCATTCAAGTTATAGCGTGTTGGAAGTTCCTTCCTTTTTAAGGCTGAATAATACCCCAGAGTGCATATTTGTCACGTTTTGTTTATTCATCCATCCACGAGGCTATTGGGACTAATGCTGCTGTAAATATGGGTGTACAACTATCTCTTTAAGACCCTGATTTCCATTCTTTTAGGAATACGTGTATACCCAGTATGGCATTGCCCAATTGTATGGTAATTCTATATTTAATTTTTGTTGAGAAACCCCATACCGTTTTTCTATTCAGTGGCTGCACATTTTATATTCCCATCAGTAATGCAAGAGGATTCCAATTTCTCCGCCTCCTTGTCAGCATTTCTTATATTCTGGTTTTTGTTTGTTTGTTTGTTTGTTTTGGTAGGAGCCATTCTCATGGGCATGGAGCTTCTTCATTTCATAGACTCGGAAATCAACCAAGACTTAGAAAATTTCAGTGGTTTTCTCAAGGTTACACAGCTAATGGATGACAAAGCTAAGAAATGTATTCAGGTGTTCTGAATCCAAGGAATAGGATTTTTAAAGGTTTTTCCCAAGTTAATCGTGCACAACCTCAGGCCTCTGATGAAACTGCCTTGCCCAGGGAGGCCCGCTCAGCTCAGCAGGTGCGGGGGTTGGGAGGAAAACACATAATGTCTCCATCAGCTAAAGTGGGCGCAGGTGAAAAGAAGTCAGCAAGGGGGAGCAGATGACATCAGTCACTGCTGACCTTTGGTACAAATGCCCAGGGACCCAAATGTGGATGATTTTGGAAGCTGACTGAAGACTTGAATTATTACTTGTCTTGATGCTTCCTGATTTCGGTTGGGACTGGAAATGGAAGTGCCAAGCACTGCCAGGAAGTCTTCTCTCGTGGTTTTACTGGTCAAGGCTAATTTAGGAAGTGCTGGAAATCTCGTAGAAACCCCTTGGGAAATTTTTACCTTGTTTTCCTGCCTAAAAAGTTCCACTCATTTACAAAACCTCAGAAATGACATCTGGCCTCCCTGCTGGCTTATCAGGGCCAAACCAGCACCCTTTCCCAATGTTTCCATATCAGGCAGCACAGCCCAGAGATGTGGGCTATTTGTGGGAAGGATGGTCTGCCAAGCATTCTGCTGGCCCAGTCAGGAGCCTTTCCATTGCATGCAGGCACAGCCCTACGAAAGGGGTGGCGAGACTTCCATCTCACTTCAGGAGACCCGGAAGCTCAGAGAAGATGGGCTAATTTATCCATTAACTGCCCAGACAATAAATGGGCAAGTCAGCACTTAAATCCAGATGTACCTAGTTCCCCAAGCCACACTTACCCATTACCTTTCTCTGTTTTAGAAGTATCAGAAATCCTTTCTAGAGGAGATTTGAGCTCTTACTGTAAGGTGTGAAAGCTTAAATTCCTCCATTAAACAGAAAACTCATAGCAGGAAGTTGGCCTCCCCTTTTACACAGCACTACCTGCAGCCCACCTGCCCCTCCTGCTGTAGGACACACCTGCTCCCTAGATGGCCTCTCACTGTCCTCTCTGTCTGGGATGCTCTCGCTGCTCTCCTCCCGTGTCTGGGCCCTCCCAACCATTCAAGGCCCAGCCTCAAGGACCCCAAGGGCACAACCACAGTCTCCTTCCGTCTGTCCGGTGCTTACAGAATGTGACTTGCCAGCTCCCTACACGTCCTATGTGTGATGTGCCTGGCACGTATTTCCCATGCCCGTTCTAAGATGCCCTGTATGTGAAATGCCTGGCAATCAGTAGAGGACGACAGGAACAAGGCCCAAACAACGAATGGAAACGCTGTGTGCAAATCAAAGGATAGAGAAAAATATGAACTTGCATCAGAAAACGAGTGAGATGTAGACAGTCAGATTTGGGTGGTGAGATTTGAGGCCATGGCCGCAGGGCAGACAGAGAAGATGTGGGCAGTTCAGAAGCGAGGAGCAGACCCACCTGCCCCGAGGCAGCGTCCTGCCGGCACTGACATGAAGGTAAGCCTGGATAACACAACAGACCAGAACAGAGACACTTTCTGTCCTTGAGAAATGAAGCTTTAAGTTCAAAAAACAAAGAACAAAAAGGAAAGCATATGTCATTATGTACGTCAGTCGAAAATCACTATTCATTCATTTATTTAATAAATATCTTGGGAATGTTTATCAAGTCTAGCAAATAAGACAGAGACTGTCTTTCTGCCCTCACAGAGCAGATAGTCGAACAAGAAGAATCAACCTGCTCTTTTCACTTAACTTACATTTTGAAAAGATGCCTATCTAGGAACTTGCTTGAGACATTGAGTCCTGGCAAAATGTATCTTACAGGCTGTTACTGGTGGCAGGAGGTTAATCCCATTTGCTCTGGGGAACTCTTCCGGAATGGAGGATGGAGAGAGGAAACTCCAGTTCATTTTTCCCTCCATAAAATTAATGATTAGAACTAAGGACTTTGTGTCCCATAAAAGATTAACCCATTTCTATTCCTTTCAAAATTGATGAAGGAAAAGTCTTTAATTACTCATCTGATATTCTCTATCACAAAGAGGTAGGAAAAACTTGGCATCTTATTTCCTCTTTCTGTGACTCAATAATTTGGAAATTTTATGTAAGGTTTGTGAACTCAATTTACATAGCCAGCACTATTTTGACCTGAAAACAGAAATCAGAATCAAAACATCACTTTCCTCTGGAAAACAAAGTACCAAGGCTTGAGGCAACTCCCGCATTAGTCACAGGGATGGCTTTGAAGGCCATTTTCATACTCCCACCAGGCAGAGCTGAAGGCGCCAGGTGCTGGTGCGGGGTGGGGGCAGGCGGCTGAGTCACAGCATAGCTCCCACCTGCGCTTGGCTTGGCGACATGACTCACGCCTGAGAACCGGTCCCTTGAGCCTCTAGAATCCTCCCCCACCCGAGGTGAGATGCCCAAGTGATCTTCCTAGCACCTAATTCCTAGGCCAGAGCACAGCCCCCAGGATCCTTCATCTCGATAGGTCAGGAACTTCCAAAAGAGCTATTTTCAATTAGGGATCAGTCTTTGGGGGCACGTTGTTTCTCCGTTCTCGGGATGAAGCAATGTGATGAGTTTTTAGTCACGTTGTAGCCTCACACTAAGATGCTCCGCAGTGGTAACAGAGAGAGCTCTGTTATCCTTGAGGCAGCAGGCAGCACACAGGCAGCCGGTGGAGGGGATGGTGTCAAGCCCCCAGGGCTGGGAATGGTGGGTGGAGGTGGGCAGGGGCCTGCAGGCCATGTCCTGAGGAGGCAGGAGGGGGCTGGAACCTGGTGGCTGTATTGGGAAGCAGCCTGCAGGGGTTACCCTGAGCCACCCTAGCAGAGCAGCATGGGTAGCTGACACCAGCTCCTAGTGAGTTTTCCTTTCTGCATCATGATCCTCTTACACTGGCCTCAAACCTGAGGCAAGTCTGTCAGAAGTGACAGTCAGGACTTTAGCTGCTCTTTGAGAATAAAAGGGATGAGATTTGATGGTGATCTCACTAAAAGCAGCCTGAGACAACCTAGTACTCATTCTGAGGATGTGGAAAAGGCAGAAAGGTTGGAATCAGTCAGGTCCCCCTTCAGGGTCATTGCTCTAGTGCATTTCTAGGGGAAATCTATTATAGACGTGATGTCAAGGTGTCCTAAGACCAAGGTCTGTTCATTTTAACAGGAGTGGAGAAGCAAGCTTATGACAGTATCCTGTGAGGATCAGGGTGAACTGGGAAGCCGAGAGGCAGAAGTGTGTGGCCCCCCAGGGAAAGGAGAAGGGCCACCCAGAAAACAAGAAGCAGCACAGCTTCAGGGAACAGACATCCTCCCAAGTTAATCACTGAGAGTGACGTGGCCACACCCTCACCCTGTGTGATGGCAAATTTTATGTGTCAACTTGTCTACCCTGCAGGGGCCGGGTTTTAGTCAAACACAGGTCGAGGAGTTGCTGCGAAGTTACTTTTTAGTTGAGATTAGCATTTAAAACTGTACACTTGGAAGAAAGCAGATTGCCCTTTGCCGTGTGGGTGGGCCTCATGCAATCAGTTGAAGGTCTCAACTGGCCTGAGACCCCTGAGGAAGGGGGTCCTGTCTCCAGACTGCTCTACACTGGAGCTGCGCTGTCACTTGGTCTCCAGCTTGCCAGCGTGTCCCAAACATATCCAACTTGCTACATCCCACATTCTCATGAGCCAGTTCCTTGAAATAAACCCTTCTGTGTGAACTGGTCACCCTGTCAGGCCTGCTCCCTGCCTGTTTTCTTTCCGTCCTGCACCCTCACCTGCAGTTTGCTTTCCTCTATTTTGGCTACCCATGGTCAACCATGGTCTGAAAATATTAAATGGACTTTTCCAGAAATCAACACTTCATGACACCATCAGGTCTCATGAATGGTGTCACTCCATCTTGCCCCAGGCAAAAATCATCCTTTGTCCAGTGGACCCAGGACGCCTATCCCACCTACCCTAGAGTCCCTTAGCAGCCCTCGCATTACCAGCCCTGCCCCGTTGGTATCTCAGTGCTGATGTTCAAGGAACCTTTATTTCACTTAACATAGCCCCAAAGTGTGTGAGTAGAGATGTTGGCAAATTGTTATAATTGTTCCATTTTATTTTTTGTTATTGTTGTTATCTCTCACTGTCCCAAATTTATAAATTAAACTTCATTACAGGTGCGTATATACAGGAAGCAGACCTTGTTATGTAGGGCTCGGAACTATCTGAAGTTGCAGGCATCCAGCAGGGGTCTCGGAAGGTCTCCCCGAGGGTGAAGGGGAGCCTCTGTGATAGAGTACTAGTGTTTAATGGTGTCTTTCATTTATTTCCAACATAGCCTCGTGTGGCAGAGGCAGATATGCACCTTGGAAAAGACCTTCTTTGTTAAGTGAGGTGTCATTTAGGCAGAACGTCTTACAATGCAGATTTTCATTTGTCTCTAAACATGGCCCCTTCCTGGGGGTGCAGAGGCCTGGGGAGAAACCATGGGCCAATCTGGGTGAGGAGCCCAAGGCGTGGCGGGTGGGGGAGTGACTACCTCAAACTTCTCTAACTGGGGTTTAACTTAGCTCCAGTGCAGCAAAGGAGCCAACTCAGCAGGAGCTGAAGACAGGCCGCCCCAGCAGTGCCAAGATGGCCCTGACCATGGGGTCCAGGTGTGCGCATGCTGCAGTCTGCCTAGAGGCCTGGATGGGGAGAGTGGATGGGCAGAACCCATGCCCAGCGTGAGTAAAGGTGATGGCAGGCCCACCACGGATCCCATTCCCTGCCTCGCTGCCTGCCACGTGGAGGCCACACTGACCCCTAGGACCAGGGGAGCCTCAGCAGGGAAGTGCAGACCTTGCCCATAAAGGAAGTCGAAGGCTCACACAATTAGGAAGGAAATGGCATGCTTTCATCTGTACTTCAACCTGATGAAACAGGCCCACAAGCAGATATAAAAACAATTTTTTTTCCTACTGCAATATTTAAAAATGGCTTTGCTTCTTCAAACACAGCTGATGGACCATTGTCGCAATCTACAGAAAGCCTGATGGAGAGCCGGTGTCCTTCAGTTCTCTGTCCTGTGGAGGGATTACCTGTGTGCCCCCTCCCCCACGTGTTAAGTGAGCGCTAAAGATCCTGCCTACTCTCTCTCTGCCTGTGTCTCTTTCCCTCCTGGACACTCCCTGCCCCCCTCAATGTGGAGCTCCAGGACCAGAAATCAGGTCTCTGCTCCTCTTTGAGTCTCCGTAGCTCTGTGGTCCGAGACAACCCCGCACAAAGCTGAGTGGATTAGGCACGGGTTCCAGGGATCCTTTGTCCCGTGCCCACATCATCCTTCTTGTAGTGGCTGTGACCTTTTTAATCTATCAGCAAAGAAAAAAAGCAAGTCTGAAAACAGGCCTCCAGGTTGGTGATCAAGCTTTTATTGTCTGAAATCTAAGCAAAATAATACTGCGTTTCACTCAGCACCACTGTTCCCGATGAGGGGTTCAGTGAGACGAGAAGCAGGGATCACCTCCCTTCTCACGTTACTGACTGCTTGGAAATAGTTTGTCAAATTGTATTTATGGTGAGACAGGTTCAGCAGCAGCTGTAGAGTTACCCGCCTGGAACTATATTGGAAATGGGAAATGACGGGAGCAAGAGAATAATACAGGGTCAATTAAGTCTTGGGGGAAGATAGGAGAAAAGACAAAATCAGAAAGTGTTAAAATGCATCAGAGTGTTTTTATCGCTATTTTAAAATATCAAGGAAAAAGGCATGTAGAGAAAATACTCCATCAGTTTATGAAGAAAGCAAATGCATAATGAATAAAGTAACAGATTAACAACATAACAAATGAACCACATGTAACCATTTCTTTAATGACGACCAGTTAATATTAAGCATCATCATCTTTGGTCCCATTTGCCGACTGACTCTTCTGTGTCAGTGATGAAGCGTATTTGAGGCTACATTTTCTAACCCCTAAGCTTTGCCATTTCTGATACCCACTGCCTCAAAATGCAGAAACAAGAATGGAGACCAAATCCTATTCCTTCCCAAGCCTGAATTACCGAGTCATTTGCAAACTCCAGGGTGTCCTGTCCCTGTCAAGGTCATGAGAAACCAGGAGTGCCCAGCTCGCGGCCACCACTCATGGTCAGAGATAGCCAGCTGTTTCAGAAGGCCAGCCTGGCTTCCCAGTAGCATGCCCTGAGCACCGGGCTCCACCGCGCTGGCCTTAGTCCCCTGTTGCTGCTCCCTGGGCCCCTTCTGAGGCTCCAACACTACCACGTTGGCTCAGATAAGTGACCTGCCAGCAGTGGCTGGAACCAGAAGTTAGTGAGGGGGTGGAAGCAGGGACACAACAGGTGACACTGGTGAGGGAGAGACAGAGCCTTTTCACTTCCCAGTCGGAGGGCTTACACAAGTGTGAAGGAGGAAAGGCGTTTCCTCTCACCTCTAAGGCAATAATTTGCAACTGGTGTGCCGCGGCACACGATGTGCTGTGAGAGGGTCTTAGGTGTGTCCCCCAATTTTTAAAGATCACTAATTAAATTATTTTTGAAAGAAGTTCAAGCACAGTTAAGTATATATATATGTTATACTCTTTTGAGTGTGCTGCAGAAGTTTCACTATAGGTTCAAGTGTGCCATAAGGTAAAAAAGGTTGAACAGGGCCGGCGCCTGTGGCTCAAGGAATAGGGCGCTGGCTCCGTATACCAAGGGTGGCGGGTTCAAGCCCCATCCCTCCCAAAACTGCAAAAAAAAAAAAAAAAAA
>NW_003852518.1:1296400-1315701 GCF_000181295.1 Otolemur garnettii
AAAAAAAAAAAAAAAAAGAAAGAAAAGAAAAGAAAAGAAAAGGTTGAAGAACACTGGTCTAAGGGTTCAGAGACTCCCCAAAATGAGGGGACGCAGAACACACCTCCTGGGCGAGGGGCACAACTACAACTTGGTCTCTGCCTGACAAAGGCGATATTGCCTAATCATCTGTGCCCTCACATTAATCTGAAATTTTAAAACAAGAAAAGAAAAAAGAATTTCTCAATATGGTATCTTCCTCCTAGCTATGGGAGGATTGAAGACAATGGGCATCACCCAGGAAGCCCTGAAGAGTCTTTTCTTGGTCAGACCAGTAACGCTTTTGCATGGGGCGTTAGAGTTTCCAAAGTGCTTCCATGCACACTATTTTATCCCATCCTCCCAGACCTCCACCAGTGAGCCATTACTAAGCCCCAGGTTACCACGGAGAAAAATGACCCCCTCATTACACAACTTTTAAACAAGGGAGGGCAAGCCCAGCGCTCTTATATACTAATTTCTTTAACTTCTCCATTTGACATAATGTTGAAATGTGAATGCTTATGCATGTATATTCCAAGACATCGGTGAGAAGATTTTGCAAATAAAATCTACCCCAATTTCTCAACACATGATCTGTTTAGTTAGCCCTGTGCTTCACAACAGAGGGGTGGCAGATGGGACAGAGCATGGCAGTGGCTTCGGGTCTCCTCCATGAAGAGGCACTCACAGATTTTCTGTCTTTTCCATTTTCCCTCTTAGCCAAATGATACTATATTTATGCCCTCACCAAATAAATAGAGCTATGATAATGTTTCACAGATCTAACGGATCAAGTTTTATTTATCAAGTATTGGCCTCTTACCTGAGGGCCTGCTATATGCTGGACACGTTAAATATCATATTTAGCTCCACATCAGCCCCGATAATGTGACAGTCATTAGCCCTGCTTTATGAACAGGCCTGAGACTTCCAGAGGCTTAGCGCTCAGCTCAGTGTTACAGCAAGAGCCCATTCTACCTTGCCTCTGGAGAGAGAGGGAGAATGAAAGGTATTAACCCTCATTTTTAAGGGGAAGTTATGTGTTCAAGCTGTATAACTGCTGTCTCTGAGTTGAGACAGGATTCTCTGGCTCTAAAACCATCTAAAATCCTGGTGAGGGCTCTCCAGGTCGCAGACTGGTAAGTTCCAGATGGATCCTCACATGGCAGAAAGCAGAACAGATAGAAAGCAAAGCGCCTTGTGTCTGCTTATAAGGACACTGATCCCATTCACGAGGTTCCACTCTCGTGACCTAATCACCTCCAAAAGTCCCACCACATGCCTTTACACTGGGATTAGGGTTTCAACATGTGAATTTTGGGGAGACATAGTCCCTAAGACCACTGGATTAAACATGCATCTGTTTGGAAACTTTAATGTGCTGAAGCATTGTCTGAAAGGATCAAGAATTTATTTATTAATAATAGGTATAAATGGCTAGTACAATCAGCTTTCTAGATAATAGGACATGCAGGGGGCTAGAGAGATGAGTGAGATTGGGTTGTGGCCTTCCCTGGTGCTTACACCCCAATGGGAGGTGTGCTCATGTGCAAACCATAGTGGAAGTGAGGTGGGGCAGGGATGGAATGGGAAGGCCATCTCATGTGCAGCCTGTGGGCCTGTCACCCATGGCCACAGGGGTGGAGGACCCATACTGATGGTAGCACAGAGCCGTGGTAGTGTCTGGTCATTGCAGATCCAGTAAATTGTCGTGCCCCTTCCTTCTAGGGATTTAAAAATCGCGTTCCTTCACAGCAGTCTGAGGGGCCTTATTCCTCAATGTTTGTTTCCCCCTTTGAGAAACAATCATTCTTGTAATTGCTACATGCTCACAATCAGACTGTGATGATTTAGCAGCTGATGGCCCCTGTACTCTGCTCTCTTAAGACAAGAGATTATAGAAGCAGATATGATTATTATTAGTATGAATCTTTAGAATAGAATTAAAAAAACTTTAAAAAAATCTCTTATTCAAAATCATGGCATTTGAATAATTTTGGAGCTACCAAACGGAATTTATTTAGGCTAGTTTAAAGGCTAATTGATACAATTTCAATTTCAAATTGAAACACTACTTATAATGCATTGTCATTCATCTTAATGGGTGTTAATGTTGAAACATAATTGCGACTCTTTGAATAAGAGCATCATTAACCCCGTTACTGCTGATCAATGTACAGAGAGGTTTTAATAAAATGCTTGTCCAGTAGGATTGGATGCACAATCTAATATCTGCAGTCACAAAAATTTCTGGGGGAAAAAAGGGCCATTTGAATACTTTGGCCTGTAATCTTCGGGTGGTGAGGATATAAATGAAACAGCACATTAAGTACCTAGCTCGTGCCTGGAGCACAGTCAGTACTCAGTAAACAGCTCACTACAGAAGCTTGTCATTTTTGCAGTTGCTCTCTGAAGGTTATCTTTATTTTCTCTTTACAAGCTTCTCATAGATTCCCACTGGATCTAAAATACATATTAAGCTCCAGAAAGTGTCTTAGAATACATATTATGGGAGTCAGTAGCTACTGCATTTGCTGTATAAGGCAGGCGCTCTACCAAACCTTCTTACACAGTCAATGCTGCTGGATAGGCATTCTCCAGCTGTTTTATATGTGAAGACACCAGGGTTCAAAGATGTTAAGAAAAAGGCCCCCAATTCACATATGAAGTGCCCATTAAGGGGCAGAGCTAAAATTTCACCTTATATTATGGCCCAGGCTCTCAGAAACCGTGGTCCACGGGAAGCTCTCCAGGGACAGTATGTCAGTTCTGCCTCTGGTCAAAGTTTATGGAACTCTTCAGATTTCCAGAACAGTATACAGAGCTGTTTGCTCGGTCATATAACCACTGCCCTTTTCAGTTCCCTTTGCCTGAGGAACCCAGCACCCGAGCAGTCTGAAGCCCACCGCTGTGACCATTTCCCTGCACCTCCTCCCCCAGTGCTTCCTGTAGTGGTGGAGAACACAGTCCACTCTACCTGTGCTGCCAGCTGCACAGACAACTGGCCTCGAGTATCCCTGAGAGCTGGAACGTGCTCTGAACGTCTCCAGTGGCAGCGGAGAGTGCAGTGAGTGGGTACCTAGTGCAGTCCTGTCTTAGGTCGGCCCATTTTGGTTCATCAGGGTGGAACTTGTGTCCAAAGCCTCCTAGCATCAGCCAGCCAAGCCTCACTTCACTGGCCACCACCGTTTACTGAGAACACGTGTGTGCCAGAGCTCTGCTCTCTGGATAGATGTGTATGGAAAGATCCAGCCTCTCTTACCAAGGTGTTACCTGCAGCTTAGTGCAAACAAGGCAATAGTACAAGATTATTACTATAATTATGATTTTGAATACTATGTGCTGGATATTGTGCTAGGTGTTTGGTGTGTAGAATCTTGGTGGCTAAGCCTCCTGGCTCATGCCTGTAATCCCAGCACTTTAGGAGGCTGAGGTGGGAGGACTGCATGAGGCCAGGAATTCCAGACCAGAGTGGGCAACATAGCAAGACCCATCTCTAAAAAAAAATAAAAAATAAAAATTACGAAATTAGGGTGGTGCCTGTGGCTCAAAGGGGTAGGGTGCCAGCCCCATGTGCTGGAGGTGGTGGGTTCAAACTCAGCCCTGGCCAAAAATTGCAAAAAAAAAAAAAAAAAAAAATTAGCCAGGAATGGTGACACATTCCTATAGTTCCAGCTACACTGGAGGCTGAGGTGGGAGATCACTTGAGCCTAGGAGTTCAAGGCTGTGGTGAACTATAATTGTACACTATTCCAGCCTGGGTGAGACTTTGTCTCATTAAAAAAAAAAAAAAAAAAAAAAAAGAAAGAAAGAAAAGAAAAGAAAAGAAATCCTCACAGCAAACCCTAACAATTTAGTACTATTTGCATTCTGTGTTATCTGACTTGGCCATCCAGGGATGGGGTCAGGGCATACATCTCACTGGTCTACTATAGATCCCGGGCATTCACTGGCCTCTACATTGGACCAACAATGGACAGAAAGTTCCACATCTGACTGGGAAAGCCAGAGAAGGCCCCCCACACAGAGGAGGCAACATTTGGTAGGTATCCAGAAGACATGAACATGCTAGCTGATGAACTAGTGTGCACCAAAGCTGGGAGGAGTTCAAGGTCATTTCATATTGTGGGAACCACATGTGGTATTACTCAAGTGGAGTTCCCAGTGAGGGTGTGGTGGTGGGGCTCCGGAGGAGGGAAGTGGCACGCTGTGTCAGAGAGGGGCTTGCCTTGCAGACGCTGCAAAGGGAAAGTTGGATGGCTGGTCTGGGAAGGTGGGGTGGGGACCCCCCCAGGGGCTATGTGCCTGGAGGAGTGGGGTGGGCCGCAGACAAGATACCTGGGTGTGGGACCAACTCCATGGCTACTGCAGTGGCCCAGATGAGGCACAGTGAGGACTTGAAGGTGGTAGCAGAGATGGTGAGATGGCCCCGTTAGTGGGAGAATTATCATGGCCTGCTGGATGCACGGGTGTGTGCACATGGCAGAGGGGTTAAGGCGCTCTGAGTAGTCAACAGCAGAAAGCGGCTAACTAGAGTTACAAGGGATTCTATCTGGAGGGTGCTAGTCAGCACAGCTCTCACTTGTGCGACAGTTGACATCCCAGGCTCAGAAGGGGAAAAGGCCAGAGTAGGTAGCCAGAAGGCCCCCAGGATCACTGGGGTGAGGCTTGACTTTCTAGTCTGGCTAACAACAGGACTTGGGTCTGAGGCCCCGTTTCTCTTGTCTCTCTTTGACTCCACATGTGGACAAGCACTGTGATACCATCTGCTGCCAGAGTAGATACATGCCCCTATCTACAGGAAGCACAGGGCTGGGGGTGGGGGTGGGGTGGGCAGGGAGGGGCAGGGATTAAATTTGACTTTCTGGAGAATTTGGTGTAGTCAGAACAAGGTTCTGCCAAGAATGTAATCCAGCCTTCCCCTCTAGAAAAGATTGAGGTGAACTTTCCATTTGTAAAGCTAAACAGTTTGAGGTTGGTGAGTGGAAAACAAGATTTATATAGCACATGTCATCTGTGATTGTAAAATCCAAATTGATTTCAACAATGAACTCCCCACAGTTTGAAAGGAAGTTTGTCTGCAGCAGCAGTTCTCCCAGGGGCACCTGGGCCAGACTTGGCTCACCAGGACTGTGCCCCTGAGGTCCTGCACACAGTGACAGTGACTGTCAGGGGCGGGAATGAACGGAGTCAGAGAGCGACGGTCAGAGAGTGGAGAAAGCATTCCTTTAGGAGTCGACGAGCCTGGGACTGGTTCTAGCTGTGTGCTTCGGGGAAAACTACTTCCCTCTGTGAGTATTCACTTCTTTAGAAAGTTTGGCAAAGATATTTGTTCCAGGTTCCACCACCTTGCATTATGATCCTGTAAGTTTGAGCTCTTAAAAAGTTCTATAGGCCATGTGATGAGCAACTGGGGTTTGCACAATGCCTCATTCACCCAGCTCCTGGTTTCCAAGCATCAGCTGTGTTCCGGTGTCTGTTCCCCATACTGGGGATGGAGCAAGGGACAAGGCAGATAGGACTCACTACCTTGTGGAACTTATTCTCTTAGAGATATTTATCAATAACTTAATCTGATCAGAGAAGACTTGTTTCTCATCAGCTGTGCAGATGTCCACCGGTCATCTCCTGCTGGGAGCTTCCTGGAATCACCTTCGCTCCTGAATCCTAAACAATTTTTTACTGACCATTCTAGACTCAGAGAAGGTTGCAATTTGCTACACCCCAGGGCACTTTAGTTGCCAATGAATATTCAGCTAGATCAATTCATAGTTTACTGTGGCACATTTCAGGAGGCTCCTAGGGAGAGGGAGGCTAGCTTGGGCCTTACATGATCTTCTTTCTCCAGCCCATCACTTCTTCTGGTATAGCTGTTAAGTCACAGAGATAACCTTTGATTTAATAACTTGTACTACCTCGTGGCATTTTTATAAGCATAAATTCAAGTCTTTGGTCGCTGATGCCTTCCCTTGACAGGTGGCCACTCTCCAAGGCAGTGGATCCCAAGCAGAACCAAACTGTTTATCAGTGGTCATGGATCAGCCACCTTGGACCATTTGGAGGAGTGACAACTAATTGTCAATATATGAAATAGGTTAGAAACATCAGGCTATCCCTTTCTGAATGCTGTGCAGATTTAGAACATAAAACTGAGCTTTTCAGACAGTTAGTGAACTTAATAGTAAAGCAATGAGACGGTTAACTTGTACTGCCTGAGTGATTTGCACTTCCCTGGAGCAGAAGTAAGGAGCCCACATTGGGAAGAGCCTGCCAGGATGGAAAGAGGAAGCCCCAGCTCATGCACATGTGGTCAGGGTGGGGGAGGCTTGTAGCGTGGAGGGCTGGGACAGGAGCAGCCAGGACCTGTGGGATTCAACAATGTTGAGTTCATAATGAAAACTATGAACTGACTTGGGAGGTTGAACGTTTTAACACAGATGCAAGGATATGTGCATCTCTTGGCAGATAAGAATGAATGAATATTTTCTTAGATGACTATTTTTATCTAACATCCGCAGTGCCTCGTGTAGCCTCTTCCAAGTGGCAGGTGTCAGTAAATGTTTGTGTTGGTGAGTAAGCTACTGAGTGGCTGATGGGATGGTTGAGTAGATCCTAGGATCTTGTCTGTAAGAGAACTAAGCAAAGCAATACCAATTGCAAACATCACCTTTGGTACAGTGGAGATGGATGTAGGCTTGGAGGAGGGCTTCACTCTCACCTCAGCACAGACCAGGAGATAAAAACAAGGACATCATTGTCATCAACTGTCATGAGTTCCCTTTCCAGCCTAGCTACTTGCTGACTGTGAGACTCTGGGCATGTTACTCACCTCTTTGCATGTTTTGGTTTCTCTAAATGTAAAACAGGGTATAGTACCACCCGTGTGGTGTGTGTGTGTGTGTGTGTGTGTGTGAGAGAGAGAGAGAGAGACAGATAGACAGACAGACAGACAGACAGAGAGGAAGAGAAGAGTTATAAATGTGAGATGCTAAGGACCAGACCTGGCATATAATAAGGTCTCTGAAATTGTTACCTAGTAACAATTTAATAATACTAGCTGTAATGGTAGCTGCATCCATATGGACACTTACATAACCTAAGTCTCAGTTTCCTCACCTGTGAAATATGAGCACGAATGTCTACTTTATAGGCTTTCTGTAGGAGAGAAATGGGTGATGCAGATAATGGTATCTGGCACGCAAGCCTTATTGCTTGATTTTCCAGACCTAGACCACCTGGCTACAATTTTTATATTGCCTGCTTCTTCACTCCCCTTTCCCTCTCTTACCACTTAATAAACACACAGAACTGCAAGTGAGTATATTCCCAAATCAAATTATATTTAAAGTTTCAAATGATTGAGCAATCAGCAGGGAAAAAGCATTGTTCAGTGAGAACAGAATGCACCAGACCCAGATGGAATAATCACAGTTAAAAAAAAAATCTTGCTGTGACTTTCCCAGCATATGGAATGACCCTCTCTATCAGAAGCTTCAACAGTTGTGATCAAATGGTACAATTTTGTCAGGGCTTGATGTAGCTGAAATCCAAGTGGCCACCCTCACACTGTGAGGGTCAGGCTTCTGAAAGACCCTGCTACTTGGTATTGCAGAAACCCCTTCAAACCAGGACCACCACAGAGTTGTCAGCTTCCTCCCTGAGGGGACAGGGGAATTTTAAAGTGGGACCCTTGGGCAATCCCCCGGCTCTTCCCCAAACGGTCACAGGGTCTGCAGCAGGCACAGGACGGAGGCACCGGCTCCTGAGAGGAAATGTGACTGGGCAGAAGTGCTGGATAAAGGGAACTTCTGGGCTGGCTTTGTCCAGAAATTTCCTGTTGAGTGTTTCACTTCACATTTAGGAAAGGATTGAGGAACTCTTGGGAATCAAGTTAACAAAGGTTTAGAACCCAAAGAAAAGAAATTCTATACACATGTTGGGCTCTCAGGGGCTCCTGGGGACACGGCCGCACGCGAAGGCTGAGGAGACCTGGCCTTTCTTCTAAGAACTTGAGCTGATATTTCATCTTGTTTTTGTTTCTTAATTTTCTGGTGGTTTTGAGCATGCACTTGGCATTGTCTATTTTTTTCTTTCAGGTCTTCAAAAAAATAAAATAAAATAAAACAACAAAAAATAGGAAACACTGAGCAAGTGTTTCGCCTGTTTGTGCACGCCCATGTCTTTACAAAGTGCACCCAGATAGCTTCCATCCGCTGTCCCCCAAATGCTTTCCTCTTTCCTCTAACTCTTTATGGCAGTAACTTTACCCCAGGCCAGATTAATTGGCATAATTCAGGAATAACCCCCCAAAATGAAAAATAAAATACAGACCAGGCCAGTAAAAATATTATTTAAAGTATGCATTAAAATATCATGCAGAAAAGAATATGCATCTTTCAAAGAGGGCATCTTCCCAGAACTCCTCCTTAAATTTGAAAGAGCAATTTTTGGAAGACTGGAGAGAAAGGAAAAAAAAAAGTGCAGGGGTTTCTTTTCATTTCATGGATCCTTAACCCATATTTAATGCAGACTCTGGATTTTAGACACAGCAAGTGTGCTTGTAATTATTTCAAACAGTTAAAAAAGCTAGTTAATGATGTTCAACATAAGTAATCATGTTAAATAGTAAAATTTAATTTCTTAAAAACTTAAATCCTCATATCTTCTGGAATGCATTGTACTGTAGGATGTCTGAGTAAATTAAATTCTCTCCCGCACACTAAAGCATCAATTTCCTTATGGTAATTATCTGCTAGATTGGATCTGTCAGAGGCAGGGAAGCAAGCCTGACATTATACCCTCTTTACAAAAAATGATTACAAAAAATTAAGACGAATGAGTAAAATTAAGGTTGTGGCTGGTAAGCCTCTATAAAGCTCTCATGGATCACTCGACAGAAGATACCATTGTACTGGGGACTAAGCTTTTAATGACTAGCCGTATAATCAGGTGAAGTCCATTAAAGAACGGCAGAAGTAACCGATCACAGAGATAACAGCGAGAAATGATTTTCCGCCAAGTAGAAGCAATTTATTATACACAAAAACGCGTTTCTCACCCAAGTGTCTGGATGGAGAAGGAACTTGGTGAAGGTGACAGGATTTCTTTCCTGGAAAGTTTGAGAAAATGGTGAGCCACAGCGGTGGGGGGTGCTTTTTCTCTGCCCATTGGGTCTCTGAAAGGAGTTCCGGGATAACTAACCTTGGCCCGGCAGAGCTTGTTGCCTGCTGGGTCACGTCGCCCCCCTGTTGGGGTCCTCTGGTCTAGATTCCTCGGAAGCTAATCTGAGCAGAGCTATCCTTCATTTCGGTGCTGGACTCTCACTGATGGCACCGTGGATACTGTTAATCTGCTGTTGTTGAAGCAGCCGGGTGTGAAAGCATTTAGGGAATCTGACTGCATGACTATCGGGGCCAGCGCATTAGTTTAATTAACTCTACGCAAAGAAAAAGCAAAATCCCCACGGAATGGTGAGGAAAGGTGCCGGATCTCTGTACATGAATTAGTAATGAGAAATGCATGGTTTGGCATTCCAGGCCCAGCGCAGCTACCAGACAGCCAGTCCTCTCCGAGTCCCCGCCAACCGCCCCTACAGAGAAGCACTGTCCCTGCTCACCATAGCCATGACAGCTACCAGCCAGTCCTCTCCGAGTCCCCGCCAACCGCCCCTTACCGAGAAGCACTGTCCCTGCTCACCATAGTATTGTCTTTTGTCCGGGATATTGATTTCCAATGTCTGAAACCAAGGGTCAAGTTTCGCCCTGCCATGGTCCTTTCCTCTAGGCTTCAGTTTCATGATTACAAAATGGGACTATTAATAACAACAGAGTCTCTCAGGTTTACTGAAGCATTGCGGGAGGCCTGGACTTGGCGAGGTGCCAGCGCATGCACCCCTCGACTGCAGGATGGCGTCCTTCACCTGGTTCCACTGTAGGCTGTGCCCATCTCTCCCCTTCTCTCTGAGCTCTGGGGCGCTGGGAATGTGTTTTGTTTTCATTGTTTTGCCTGTACCCACTACAATGCTGGCAGGTAGCAGGTGCTTTTAAATGATTGTTGAATGAAAAGTGTGAAGGAAGAACTGGAATTGTTCTAGTCTTGAGTGGAAACTAGGGGCAATGACTTGACATTTTTAAGCTGCCTTTTTGTAAGCCACTTCCATGCCAGTGCCACGTGTGATATGGTTTAGGCTTTCTTGCCTCTCCAGCACTAAGTAAAGCAAACAGGCTAAGGGTGAGCTGCGCACCCAGCTCACCAGCTTGGAGACAAGAAACCTGTCAGCCTGACTCAAGCCTCACCATGAGGTGTGTTTGCTCTAGAACAAGCAAGGGTAAGATTGTGTGACAAAACTTTCCAATGACAATTTGGGGAACCTAAAAGTACTTCATTTGTCACAGACATGCATAGTATTTCCTGGGTTGATCCCAGGGAGCAAAGGTGGCTTTCTTTGGGTGGCCATTGGCCAGAGCTGTGCTAGGCAGAGGCTGCTCAGGTGGTTACTGGAGCCAACCCATGGCCTTAGGCTTTTTAGTGCTGAGAGTGATTCACTCTTGGCCACAGGTTCTGCCTGCCTTGGCCACATGGACAAGGGTGGGGGGCATTGTCTCTCGTCTCGCTGGTTCAGTATACCCTGTCGCTGCTCTCACTCTGCATGCAGTTGGCACTCTTGTCCCCTTCTTCATCAGGAAGACTCCTGATCATTCTTAAGGCAAAGTTCTCTACCACGGTTTCTCTGGGGTGCTCAGGGAACATGAACTGCCTTCATTAAACATTGCTTATATTTCTATAAAAGCACTGATAAAATTATACTGCCAGCTAATCGGATGTGTGTTTGCTACCCCAGGGACTTATTTATTTAAAGGTACAGAGTGTATTTTCTTTCTTTCTTTTTTTTTTTTTTTGCAGTTTTTGGCCGGGGCTAGGTTTGAACCTGCTACCTCAGGCATATGGGGCCGGCGCCTCATGCCTTCAAGCCACAGGCACCGCTCCAGAGTGTATTTTCTATTCTCTATGTCTGCAACAGTCTGGAAGACTCTTCTGGTACAAACGGTAGCCGAGAGAAAATAATTTTACTCCGAAGTGACAATGAATATAAAATATGTCCAGAGAATTGTGCAAAATACTTATTTACCTGGCATACTGAGCAAGCCTCCTTCTCCTCTCAGCTCTGGAACCCCCGGTGGCTTGCTGAATCCCTCCTGAGCTGCTTCCTTTCCTCCTGCTGAAAATATCGGTCATTTCTCATAACATGAAATTTGTTGATCATGGTAAAATACGTATAACATAAAAGTTATTCTCTTAACCATTCTTCAGTGTACAGTTTGATACTGTTAACACATTCACATTATCGTGCGGCCTTCCCACCAGCCGCCTGGGGAGCTTTTCACCCTCCTGTATAGACACTAACTCCCCAACCCCTGTCCCACCCAGCCCGAGGAACTGGCTGTTCCATTTTACCTCATGATTTTGAGTTCTCCAGGTATCTCATATTAGGGGGATCATCCAGGATTCGCCCTTTTGTGATTGGCTTATTTTACTTAGCACCATGTCTACAAGTTTTATCCATTGAAACTTGGTTTGGGCTAGACTTTCCTTCATTTTTATGGCTGAAAAATGTTCCATTGTACATAAGCACCATATTTTGTTTTATACATTTATCTATCAGTAAGCAATGAAGTTGCTTCTGTTTTTTTCTATTTTCATTTGTATTTTATACATTTATCTATCAGTAAGCAATCAAGTTGCTTCTATATTTTTAACTTCTAACTTAGCACCATGTCTACAAGTTTTATCCATTGAAATTGGGTTGGGCTAGACTTTCCTTAATTTTTATGGCTGAAAAATGTTCCATTGTACATAAGTACCATATTTTGTTTTATACATTTATGTATCAGTAAGCAATCAAGTTGCTTCTATTTTTTAACTTCTATTTTTTGAATAAAGCTGCTATGAATATGCATGTACAAACATTTCCTCAAGACCGTCCTTTCTATATACCTGGAAGTGGAATTATTGGATTACATATTCAGTTTCTGGAGGAACCACCATATCATTTCCTGCGGTGGCTGAGCCATTTTATATTCCCACCATCAACGCACAAGTGTTCCAGTTTTTCCATGTCCTTGCCTATGCTTGATTTTTTTTATTTAATAGAGGCCATAGGTCATTTTTAATAGAGTCATCCTGAAAGGTGTGTAGTGAGTCTCATTGTGGTTTTGATTTATATTTCCCTAATGATTAGTTCATCATGTCTTCATGTACTTTTCTTTTTTTCACATGTATATATTACTTAGAGAAATGTTTATTCAAGTCATATGCCTATTTTTAAAATTGATTTATTTGTTGTTTTGATTTGTAGGAGGAATTATAAACACTAGACATTTATCAAATACATAACTTGCAAGTATTTCCCCATCTTATGGATTGCCTTTCGTTCCGTTGACTGTGTCACTTGGTGCACAGAATGTTGATATAATCTAACTTAACTATTTTTATTTTTATTGCCTTTGATTGTGCTTTCATATCTTAAAAGTCATTGCCAAATTCAATGTCATGTTTTCTTTAAGAATTTTCTAGTTTTAGGTCTTACATTCAGGCTTTTGATCTGTTTCTAGGTAATTTTTGTGTATGGTGTAAGGTAAGGGTCCAAATCCTCTCTTAGTATATGTTTTATGCTAACATGTTTTGATCTTTATTTTTTGTTTGTTAATAAAATACATTTCCCCTCAGCGGGGTGAAGAAGGGTAAAGCTGAGATTCTAAGAGACAAGAACAATATCATCCTGCCGTATTCGTGTTCATCAGCATCTAACCCACCAAATGTCTGCGCACTGAATACAGATCGACATAAACACAAAGAGAAACGCACATCTTGGGTTTGTACCCCAGACCACTCTGTTTGAATGCTTCACATTTAGACCAGAATCTGACTCCTTAACTGGCGTTCTGCAGAGTCAGGAGATAGGAGCCGGCAATAATGGCTAGAGAGAGCTTTGGGTGACCTTGTCATCACAGTGAGGATGCTGGGGAAACCACTGCTCTCTGTGTTGAGCACTCCTATCACCATTGCTGGGATAGGAGGTCTGAAACAGGTGACCACACCCAGTAAACACACACTTGAGTGTATGAGTTAACTTGAGTGTAATATTGGTGGAAGCTGACCAAAAGCCCGTGGGTCTCTTCCCCGACAACCCTCACATCCAAGTGAGTCTTTTGGATTAGACTTAGGCATCTCAGACCCTTAAGATCATTGCAACCTACACCCAGTGTAGCACTGTGCCCAGTGCTCTGAATGTGAGCACCTCCTCTGCATTGAAGGCTTCTGTTTCCCTAAAAATTGTATGCTGAAACCTAACATCCAAGCTGGTATATTAGAAGGTGGGGGATTTGGGGAGTGATTAGGTCATGAGCATGTCCCCTCACAAATGGAATTCGTGCCCTTTTTAAAAGGGGCACCTGAGAGCTCCCTTACCCAGGAGAGGACACAGCTAGACCACTGTCTATGAACCAGAAATCCAGCCCTCACCAGACAAGGTGTTGGCACCTTGACATTGGACATCCCAGTCTCCAGAATGGTGAGAGCCAAACTTCTGTTGTTTATAAGCCGCTCAGTCCAGAGTAGTTTGTTATCTCAGCCCAAACAGACTGACTGTTACACTCCCAGGGAGCCCCTGAAATAGGCTACATAATCCTTACAAGTGCATCTTGGTGACTTAATATGTTGGAAATGTTCTCATTTCTTGTTATTTGGAATATTCTATAAATAGAGGTAAAGAACTTAGAGATCCTTGATGTCAACAACTTCAATTCACATGGGGGCACCCGAGGTCTAGACATGCCACGTGAGTGGCTGGAGACCATGCAGCTGGCAGAAGGAAGGAAGAACCTGCTGTCCTGGGTCATCTTTCCTGTGTCATTTCTACTCCTACAATTCCTTTAGGTCAACTGACAAGATTTATTGATTTCTGAGAGCGTAGTTAAATGTATGCTATCATATCAAATGTTTTAGCCTGAATAGGCATATACTATTTGCCTAAGTTTTAATTATTTAATTGGCTGAGAAAATGTTTGGACAGAGGCGCAGTTTACACAAAGTACTCAACGGTTCTGTAAGCAAAGTTAATAGCAGAAAAGCACAAACTGTGCTTCAGATTAGACTCAGGAATGATCTGGGATGTGAAGAGGAGACCTGTCCTGTGATGTGAAGTTAGGACAGCAGGTTTCCAGGCACAGAACAGAGGAGAACTTCTTTTAAGTTAAAATAGAAATTAACTTGGTATCAAAGGAAACGAGGAGGTTGTGTGGCACCACATTGCGCTGTCCTTTCTGAACCAGCGAATGAAGTGGCGGTGGAGCTTTCACAGCCCCAGAGGCCAAAGGCATTGTGTATCTCCATCAGCTTCCTCTCCTATCTGACCAGCTCTCTCTGTCCAATTCAACAAGAGAAATTCCTTTATTTGATTCTAAAATAAGCCCACTACCTGAGGGGGCTCACCACACCTTCCTGTTGACTCTCTTCCTCTCCCGCAGGATGAGAACTTTTTTCATAAACCAAGAACCTACTTGAATCTTCCCCAAACGTCTGCAGACAGGAGCATTGTGCAAAATTCCTTTTAGTCACGCTAGGTAAGGTCTCACTTCTATCAGGTGGTGGAATGCAGTGTAATTTTTCCTAGGATGTAGGAGAGATTTAATATATATTTGTTAAAGTAGTGAAAGATTATAGCGAATCAGTTTTCAGTTTGTCCAACTCATCCTCCAATCTTAGGAATCATATGAGACAAGATGGTAGAGGTGTAAACAGGCACCACTCCCTACTTCACATGTATATGAACTTCAGCTTTCTTCTTCCACAACCTCCAAGTTCCTGGTATAGGATAGGCAGTGTTTCTACTCCTCCAAGACATCAATTCTAGCTTTGTAGGACAAATGTATAGATAAAAAATCGTGAAACAATCGTTAATAGATACATTTCAGAGGGTAGTAAAATGAGTAGAAAGGGGCAGTGAATCCCCCCAGGGGTTAGGCAGCTTCACCAAGCATGAGATACAACCACTGGGGCTTAAGTTTAGGGTGAGGAAGTTGGTGGGGAAAGGCAGATGAGCTTGGCAAAGACAAGAGAACACATAACGTAGCGTGAAACAGGTACTGGTGGCCCGCCACAATGGCGGTGGGGAGAGGCAGTGGCGGGCAGAAAGTGAGTTTGGCAAAAGAGAGGTGGGGCCCACGAGACCACGTTCTGAAACACCTGAGACCACAGGCGCTGCTGAGGGGCTGGGAATCTGTTGTAAAGGCAAATGGGAGCCACGGAAGTATTTTTAGCAGATAGTCACACGAGCTAAGTCATGTTTTAGAACTGTCACATAGCAACATTGAGGAAGATGGATTTGAATGAGAAGGAAGAAGAGAAAGAGGAAAGAAGGAAAGACGGAGGGCAAGAAAAGGAGGGAGAGAGGAAGGAGCAGACAGAGACCATAGAAAGGCCGTTACTAAATACCAGAAAGAAAATGATGAGGGCTTACACTGGAGGGGAATGAGAGATAGGAATGGAAGGAAGATAAAATTTTAAAAGGTGAGAAGACATGTTAAACAGAATGTGGGGAATCATTGCACCTGACGGGGTGAAGATGCTCAGGGGGACAGAGGGAAGAATGAGTTTAGGGGGTTGCTCTCAGGAGACTCAGGGCATGGCGCAGCAGCTAACAGTCCAAAGGTTTGGAAGGAGGGAGGAGTGGGAAAGAAGGAATTCAGATTTGAGTAAGTGTAGTGGAGCTATGGGAGTGGCAGCCAAGAGGAAATGTACAGGGAATGTCAGAAATGAGACCCAGGGTCCCTGACTGCAGGATCAGACCACTGGGCTGGATGTCGAGATTTATTTGTGGACCACTGGCAGGAAGAAGGCCACCGAAGGCGCCTTAGTGGAGCATGTCTCGCCTGAATGTTATTTCCCTGTGTTCAGTCTCTTTCCTATGCAAAACTTCCTGTACTCAATTCAAAGTCATCTTAAGATAGTCACAAATCTTTATAAATCTTCATTTAATCCTTATGTATGGGGAAGAGTCTGAAGTCCATCTGCTGGCCCTTAGGGATCCTGTAAAATCCAGCCCCAGCAGGCCTCCTGTTTTCCCTTACAGGTACTTTATACCAGCAGTTCTCAAAGAGTTATCTGTGCGAACCTTAGGGTACCCCACATTCTTTCAGATATCTGTGGGGGTCAAATCACAGTATCCATTTTAAGTGTGTATTTTGTTGAAGGGTTCAACTAGATAAGCAGAACAAGTAACATACATATACGTGTGTGTGTGTATGTATAAGTGTATGTGCACATATATGCACATATACACTCACAGGCAGGACTTACAGTCATCTAGTACAGTGAGCTGGCTGAGCAGCCTGTCACAGGCTGTGCCCATAGCTGGGACCCACAGGCTGGAACAATGGCTGGAACCCATGTCTGCTTTGGTGGCCTCTGATCTGTCAACAAGGGAGAAGCCAGGGCCCCATCTCAGGGAGCAAAATATATATGGGCCAAGGAGTCAGGGAGACCTGAGGTCCCCCATTCAGAGTGTTGTGTGAACGCTGGGGGGCGTGTGTGCCTGCCTCAGAATGGCTGCCTTCCACCTTCCACCTTCTTCCTCCCTTGAAGACTCTCCCTTATAGCCCACCCTTGCTAGAAATATATTAGAACAAGAATTCTGGGGAATGGAGTTCAGCCTGGCCAAAGAGATGCACCAGAAACTCATCACAAAGTAACAGACCAATCAGCTTTCAACAGAACATGGTTTCCAATTGCACATTGCAACTAATTTTGCAGAACCCACCACTTGGCAATTTTGGACATGGAATCCAAGAACAATACCCACAATTATCCAACGAAATCATTAATACACTCCTCTCCTAACCAGTTATCTGCGTGAGGCTGGGCTTCTTCCATATTCTGAAGCCAAAAACACCTACCGCCACAGATCTGGAAAGCAGAAGCAGGTATGAGAACCTAGTGCTTGTTAAACCACACATTAAAGATTAGCAAAAATGGAAGATCATGACACTCTTCCTACCAAGTCTTTTTTTGTTTTGGAAAATATGGTTATTTTTCATGCACAGTAACATGGTAACAGGGAATGGCTTTATGGTTGTGATTTCAAAATGAATTGACATAGCTTTTTAAACTTCTCAGTTTTAATTTCTAATACAGTAAATGTGGATAATATAATCCACATGAACAAAAGGCCTTGGTAACTAATAATTTTTCATGGTTTCAACAAGTTCTGAGACCAAAATGTCTGAGAACTGCCACCCTGCATGACAGAGGAAGTCATCAGTTCTGGTCTCGTCAGGTAAGTGGGCTCCTCCCTTGGTCTTGTTTCCTTGATGACCAGACCATTCTCTTCTCCCCTCCTGTCACTGAAAGTGTGGGATTTCTCAGTCATTAATCCCAGGAAGCCATGTCTACTCTGCCCTGAAGCCTCCGTTCCTCCCTCAGAGCTTGCGTTCCTTCTAATGACACCTTCTTCACCTTGGACCTTGCCTCACCTTGCAGAATTTATTTTTGCACCTGGAACAGATTCTCACCTCTTGAAGAACTCGGCTTTGTTGCCTTGTGGGAGTAAATTCCTCAGAGGTGCCTCATCTGAGTCCCTGGGCGGGTCAGCACCAGGCACGGGCATTTGTCTTAAAGGCCGAGAAGGCTGAGACGTACAGGAGAATTGAGTTTTGGTATGTTTGTTTGTTTGTTTTGTTTCTGAGACAAACCTGAGCAAGAGTGAGAGACTGATTTAAAGAAAAGAAGGAAGAAGGTGCTTTTCACAATCCAGGCTGACGGATCTCACTCCCAGACCCAGGGAAGCAGCCCCAGAATGACCACTTACTTGAAATGAAGCCCACACATAAAGTAAGATGTTCTTTTGAAAAAAATCATAGCAGGCCCATCTGACTTGGGGTAAAACAATTTTGAATTTTGGATATTTTCAAAGAAATTGTTTCTCTCGTTCAGTAGTATTTAGAGTGAGTGGTACTTGACTAAATAAGGCTCACAGGCATTTGCAGTCAGGATGTAAACTGTCTGGCACTGGCAGGCGGCAGAAATATCTAGACCAGGGTGTCTAACCTTTTTCTATTTCTCTGCCACCCATTGGAAGAAGAAGAGTCGTCTTGAGCCACACATTAAATACACGACAATGAATGAAAGCTGATTAGAAACAAACAGGCTGGGGTGCACTTTTCATGACATCCGACACCACAGATAAGGGAAGGACGTCCTCACAGAATCAGGGTGCTGCCTCGGACTGCAGGCTGGACACCCCAAGTAGAAAGGTCAAGGGTTTTGAGGAAGCCGTACCTGGGCTAGATTCTTTATGCCACCAAGAATCAGTGTGTGACCTTGGACACACACTCTGAATTCTGGTTTCCTCATCTGTGAGATGTAAGAAATAAAAACTTCCTCATAGGGCATTTGGAAGAACCAGGTGAAGTGTTCCCTGGGCCTGGCACAGGGCGGTGCTGAAAGCATGTTGTGCCCTTGCTCCCCACCTTCCCTCTGCTCCCTGACCCTCCACTCACAGGAGGGCCTCTGCGTGGAGTCAGCACTCCTTATAGGTTTGTTTATATCATTACCTGACAAATCTAAAAAAAGTACAATAAGATTATTTAAGAATCTTAACAATTGAGTCCAAAATAATGAGATTGTACCAGATACAAAATGAAACCTTTTAAAATTGACCTTGGATCTCTTTTTATATATGGGCATAAACACAGATTTTTTTTTTTTTTTTTTTTTTTTTTGAGAGAAAGAGAGAGTCTCACTCTGTGACCCTGGCTAGAGTGCTGTGGCATCAGCCTAGCTCACAGCCACCTCAGATTCCTGAGCTGAAATCATCCTCCTGCCTCAGCCTCCCGAGTACCTGGGACTATAGGTGTGTACCTTCAAGACTAGACCATACTTTTATTTAAGATGTAACTATTTCCACATTTCACATGGAATTGTTTCTAATTGCCCTGATCTATTTGTTTTTTTATTCTCTGTAGGTGCTAAAACGTATGTCATCTTCATTATATAAATTAGTCCTTGGTGATATATGTTCATATTGTTAATAAGATTCTTCAAGTAAAGCAGCAGAACTTCAGACTTTGTGTGTCTCAGATGCTTTCCAGTAAAATGTGTGTGGACGTGCACAAACACAACAGCCACACGAGGTCAGCGTGTACTTCAGAGGGTCAAGGTCCCCAACAGCCACGCAAGGTCAGCGTGTAATTCAGAGGGTCCAGGTCCCCGACAGCCACGCAAGG
>NW_003852518.1:1315819-1316102 GCF_000181295.1 Otolemur garnettii
CCCCGACAGCCACGCAAGGTCAGCGTGTAATTCAGAGGGTCCAGGTCCCCGACAGCCACGCAAGGTCAGCGTGTAATTCAGAGGGTCCAGGTCCCGACAGCCACGCAAGGTCAGCGTGTAATTCAGAGCGTCCAGGTCCCCGACAGCCACGCAAGTTCAGCGTGTACTTCAGAGCGTCCAGGTCCCCAACAGCCACATAAGGACAGTGTGTAATTCAGAGGGTCCAGGTCCTCAACAGCCACATAAGGACAGTGTGTAATTCAGAGCGTCCAGGTCCCCGACA
>NW_003852518.1:1316122-1373097 GCF_000181295.1 Otolemur garnettii
ACATAAGGACAGTGTGTAATTCAGAGCGTCCAGGTCCCCGACAGCCACATAAGGACAGTGTGTAATTCAGAGGGTCCAGGTCCTCAACAGCCACACAAGGTCAGCATGTAATTCAGAGGGTCCAAGTCCCCAACAGCCACGCAAGGTCAGCATGTAATTACAGAAGGTCCAGGCCCCCAAGTCTGAGAGGGAGAAAGGCAGATGCCTCTTGATGGAGCTGGGCACGGTCTGACTCTGGGCCATGGGCATGCTTCACAGCATGTACACATTATCAGCAGCAAGCAGGGGTGGGACAGGGACGGAGGGGACAAGGACAGAAGGAGGTTGGCCAGAGGGTGAAGAGAGGGAGAGTGGTCTGAGGAAGAGGCCCAGAGAGCAGAGAAGGGGAGTTAGTGAGAGTGCGGATACAGAAGGGAAAGTGCTGGAAACTTCTTATTCAGTCTCAGGAGTTTGAGGCTTAACTATCTTCTGCTAAGGGACATTCAGCGTGGAGCTGGGTGAGTATCCACTCATCCTTACTGCGGGTGTTTGTAAGTGCCTGATACACACCTAGCTGGGTACAGGACCCTGGTGGTAGCAGGATGAATAACACATGACTGTTAAGAAGACGAGTAAAGCCAGATGTCAAGGAACAGAAAAGGAGACTGAGTAAACTGGACCTTTCGTTACAGTGAGATCATTGCTATAATGTATCACGTACAAAATCTAAGGAAGACGAGATTAGAAGCAACAGACACAGAAGGATTTATCTGAGAGCTCAGGAATCTAGGATGGTGCTTGCAGGGTACCCTGCCTGCGTACCACGTGAGTCCTGGTGTCACTGGCATGTCAGGATTGCTGGAGGCTGAGCAGGGTTGGCCATGAGCACACACTCAGGAGTGACGGGTGCCAGGCACAGGACAGGGTGGGGACGAGCAGAGGGTCACACAGTCTGTATCATACTAACCACCAAGGGGAGCCGAGGCCTGTTTCAGAGGAACTTCGTTGTTAAGAATGGTGTTTAAAACTTGCTGAATGCTTCTGATGAGCCAGGAACACATACACCGTATGCTTCCTTAGACCGCAGAACAATCCTACCTCTTCCAAGTGATAAATGCGAGGCTGTGAGAACGAAAATTCCTTGCCCCAAGTCAGGGTAATGCTGAGCCTGGGTCCCAACCCCAGACTCGTTTTTTTTTTTTTTTTTTTTTTTTTCAGAGGCCAGGTTTGAACCCACCACCTCCAGCGGCACCTGTGGTTCAGTGAGTAGGGTGCTGGCCCCCTCGTTTTTTTTTTTTTTTTTTTTTTTTGCAGTTTTTAGCCAGGGCCAGGTTTGAACCCTCCACCTCTGGTATATGGGGCCAGTGCCCTACTCCTTGAGCCACCCTACCCCCCACCCCCAGACTTGCTCTTACAGAAAGGTGACGTTCACAGGGGCCGGGTGTGTTGGCTTCTAGAGTAGGGCCTCGTGGAACACAGAGCCACTTTCCAAGGGAATAGGTCATAGCTTTGATGGCATTTCCAAGTGAACTTTCAAAGTTTTAGAAAGCTAGAAAAGTGAAAATTAAGTATTTAAAGAAAATTTCAACCAAAGAGTTAGCAAATGTTCTTGGTCCACATTCAGGGACAGGGCTGCAGGACTGTCCACCTCAGCCAAGTTGGAAAATGCAGGGGTCCTCCACGCACAGAATGGTTCCCCCTTCACCTACGCTCAGCACCCTCCTGCCTCTCCCTGCCCTCCCCCTCAGAGCGGGCTGCCTTCCCCTCAGGCAGGAAGTCAGCCTGAGCTCACTCCCAGGAGGTGCCTCTGGGGGGAGAGTCACTGTTCTGCAGGGCCTGCTAGAGAGGAAACGGTGCTGCCACCCTGACTGAAGAAGGCTGAAGCTTTCTGAAAAACAACACCCTTCTTTCGGGAGCCGGAGACTCCAGGCACCTTGAAGGACAAACCATAAAGAATTCAAAGGAACTGTGACAAAACCGCAGCCACCATAAACAACATCACTCCCACACACGAGCTAACTAACCTTTACGCAGAAGAGGGGAAAGGTTTTGTAAAGGTCCTGGTGGTTTGGAGAAATACCAGATGCTCTCGCCTCCTCCGGGAGCCCTTCCTGGGGCCACCCAGCCTCCCACATGAGGATCTGGCTGCCAGGCTGCTGCGTGGATGGGCCACCCTGCTCTTGGATGTGGCTCCAGCCTTCACAGATCCTAGGATGCCAGTATAGGGCACGCCTTTGCTCTAATGCATTACAGCCAAGAAATGATGCCACTGCACTCGGGATTAGAGGGCCCAGGGAGCTGCAGGGAGACCTCCTGGGTCATCATGAAGTCCCATCTGTGTGGCTGGAAGGAGTCCGCACACGCTTATTCGGGTTGTTTTACTTTCCTAAAAACCCAGAGAGGAGGGCACTGGGCTCCTGGGCCTGGTTGCCACTCATGGGGACCAAACCTCCGCCTGCTACCTGCTGGGCACCAGCTTTGTTGGCCGTCCCTCTGCACAAGCTCCCTCAGCTCTTTGACTGAGGTCCTCTTAATTTCAGAAGTGTTCACATCATTTCAGGGCTCTCGGGGTGTGAACACTGCACGGCTATTCCTGTGTCATTCTCAGAGTCTCTGAAAGCCCAGGCTCTTACTTTCCCTGTGCGTATATCAGTTGTTTGTATAATAGATAAAGTTTACTTGAGAGAGGTCCTTTTTATTTTTCTACTGGTGAAGTCATTATTAAATAATTCTCGGAGAGATACAGGCCACTGATTTTCCTCTGTTTGCATCATCACACTTCAACTTATGTTGAAAGCTGAGCCTTTTGGTCCTTGTGTTAGAAGTATATTAATATTTCTGTGACCTTTACTGGATAGCAGTTGAATCATATTCTTTTAAATAGCAAAATCAAAAAACCCAATAACCTAAAATGCGTATTTCTGGCCTTAGTTTGATGAGCAAATGAAGGGAGATAAGTCTTTTCCTAAAGAAAAATAAAGTTAAAAGGACTTGTAAAGTTCATATAAAATGAGGAATGAATATATATATATGTATTCCAATTTTTGTAGACATGAGGAATATGTATACGTTCTCCAGTATCTTGTAGACACGGATTTAGATGCACCCTTGATATGCTGTAGCACTCTATTCACCTTTCCCACATGACTGCCACACTAGGAAAAAAATTTTTTCCTTGGGGCCCCAGGTGCCCAAGGTAACCAAGGTAAAGAGACCTGTGAGTTACACATGCTTCCCGAGGCCCTTGGCTCAAAACTAGTTCGAGTTAAAGACAACTTCCACTGTAGTTAATGTGATGACTTCCATATTACGTCTAATGTGCTTGCCTTTTTAAGGGGTTACATATTTAGTCGGTATCTGGATGATAGCATGAGTCTGTTGAGTGATCACAGCGGCTGCATCCTAGGTCGCAGCAGCAAGCACCCTGCACCTTCTGTCTTCACTGTTTCTGTGTTTCCGTTAACTTGGCTGCCAACAGCCCTGGATTCCATTTTTAGCCATGAGCCTACACTCCAGGGGGTCCAGGTGATCAGGGGCGCAGAGTTGTGGCAGACTCTTCACCACTGTTCATGCTGCTGGCTGTGGTCTCGCACAAGGGGACATCAGCCCTGAAATCTGAGCCTCTTTCCAAGGCCTGGTAGGAACGGAGGCCTTACCACCCTGAGGCATGGTGAGCTGAGGAAGCACCTGGAGAAACCTGGCCAGGTGCTCCCCATAGCATCTCGAATGGCTGTTATCATTGCAGTTGATTTCAGGGAGCTTTAGATTTGGGACCGCATGTGCTCCCATAGGTTTTGGAAATATCACAGTAAAAAGATCCCACAGGACATTTCCTGAAACACCGTGACTTTAGTGAGCCTATCAGGGAAGACTTTGGTTTCACACGCCCTTGTAGGTAACTGAGTACAGACAGTGTCCGATGAGGAATAAGTACTTGGCAGACTGACTTGCATGTGGGATTGCCGGTCCACAGTCGTTCCTTCTGGTGGGGAGTGGGCTACACAGCCAGTAAGAGGATGCCACCGCTCCGCCTCTCTGACTTGGGTTTCCCGGGATTTCCCGTTTTCCAGTACGCTTCCCACGCAGCCCATAGCTCTGCAGCTCAGCAGTCCTGGGTGGAATCTAGGCTTAGCACTAGGGGTCTGTGCCTGGCCCTGCCTACAGTCCTCCCACAGGACTGTAATCCTGACCTTCTGACCAGTAATTATCCAGTAATCCTGACCTTCTGACCAAGATCTCCAGACACTCCCCACCGTGCAGCCCACCAGCTCCAGGCCCAGGCCTTCTCCCCCGCCCGCCTTTGTCCAGACCCTCTTCCTGCTTTTCCTCCCTGGTGTGTTGCTGAGTCTCACTTGTATTTTCTATCTCGAAGCTGTGCCCACAGAAGACACAGTAAAGCGGACTACCGGCACTGCAAGGTAGATTTACACCAAACGCTGTTTAGGGCTTTGTTTTCAAAGTGTGAACGTAAGGAAGTGAAGCCGTCTCCGTGTGCAGTTTACACACCAGAATCAGGGGGATTTTCTGGGAAACCCACACTGGGTAACCAGCAGTGTCTGGGCCTCTTCCTGTCCCCCACCTCCCCGTAATCAGCAGGTGACTAGGCCTGAAGGGACACCTCGATGTCAAGTTTTCACCGGTGTGTAAGGAACGCACATTTCTGGAGGGTAAAATTAGAATTGCTTTGACAACAGTAATTGTAAGTATATTCAAAATCAACCATAAAGAAAATAAATTCAAGTACATAAAAATTCCTACAACATTGTTTCTGAGTATCATTTGGACAAAATGCACTAGGATTTGTGACACAAAGTCAAGAAAAAGCACAGAAATCCATGACACCTAAGGCAGATTATTAGCATTTTCATGTAGGTTTATCAAAAACTTACTGGGCACTTACTGGATGCCCCCACTCTGTGGATTACCAATTGCTGTCCTGAATGCAATTCACAAATTCTCATTATCTGAAAATGCATTAATTTGGGTAAACCAAGATCTTTTAGGGTAAAGACTTATTATTACTTTGAATTAAGTTATACTTTAAGTATATTTGTCTATACATATATATAGAAGTACACATGTCTTACAATAGGAAATAATATTTTTCCTTTCTAAAATGCAATATAGTTTTTTTTTCCAAGAAAAATCACCTAATTTACTACATAAAAGATTTAATTTTGTACTTGTCCAAGGTGAGAGATTATACAGGTTGACAGTCTCTATAGTCTCGTTAGCACACTCCTTGTTTAATGACTTTGTTGATTGCTCCATTTGCCTGTTGACTTGAATGTTGTGTGTGGAATCCACGGGCAGCTCCTGCATCCAAGGTTTTTGTTGCACTGGACAAGTGTAGATCACTATTCCGTGTTATCTCAGGTAATGAGATTCTTGGACTACCATTATGACTCTGTTGGTAATTATGGTCATAGCATTGTATATATATATCATTTGGTATTTTTTTTTTTTTTTCAGTTTTTGGCTGGGGCTGGGTTTGAACCCACCACCTCCAGCATATGGGGCCAGTGCCCTACTCCTTTGAGCCATAGGTGCCACCCTTATATATTTTTTTTAGGTGACTGTTAATTCACTCTCAGGGAGCTGTGGCTCTAAGAGATGGGTCAGCTGGCTTGGACAGTGTAGCGGGCAGAATTTGGGCCCTATTTGGACTGATTTTGAAACCTAGGTTCATTATATGAATGCCTCCTTGCCTTCCCAGGAGAGTGGTGATGAAAAAACACCACCTTTGAAGTAGATATTTTAAAATATCAATCCTCAAAATCTATTTTGCAGGGAAACATGACTTAATTATAGCTTTGTTATTTGAATTTTCCTTTTTGATGTTTAGCCCTGTATGGATCATAATGAAGAACTTTGTGCCTACCAGAGATTAAAATAATCCAGTCTACGCTGGGTTAAATGGAGCGATTAGATTTAATTTAGAATACCCTCACTTATTAGAAAACAATTATAAATTATTAGGTTATTCCTACTATTGGATAATTGCCGTTTCTAAACATGAAGACAATTTGGATAATTATTAATAGAGGGGTCTGATGTGTTTTTTCCATCCTCAACTCAGTGCTTTATTTTGCACAAAACACTCATAGGGTATGTATTTTTATAGCAATCTATTTCATTAATTTCTTCAAGATCTAAGGTATTGGCTTAGTGCCTGTGCTCAGAGCTGGCAGGTTCAAATCCAGCCTGGGCCTGCCAAACAACAATGACAACTGCAACCTAAAAATAGCTGGGCATTGTGGTGGGCGCCTGTAGTCCCAGCTACTTAGGAGGCTGAGGCAAGTGAATCACTTAATCCCATGTTAGAGGTTGCTGTGAGCTGTGACGCCATGGCATTCTACCCAGGGCCACATAGACTCTGTCTCAAAGGAAAAAAAAAAAAGATCTAAGGTATCTCCTAATACTATAAGACACTGGTTCTCAACCTTCCTAATGCCGTGACCCATTAATACAGTTCCTGTGGGTCGTGACCCACCAATTGAGAGCCACTGCTGTCAGGATAATAAAGTTGACACAGAAAAAAAACTAAGACCACGTAGAAAGGGAGGAAAGTACACAAACCACCACTGTCACATATTCAAATATATGGATCAAAACAACTCAAAAGGCTTGATAAAATACCAGCTTAAAATGTGGAAGCCTGATGCAAGTTTGTTCAAGTCTGTAAGTCATATATTTATCCCCTTCAGTTTGGAGCTTCTTGGCAGGCAGGGGCGAATGGAAGCTCCTTACCCTGAGTCTTTATTCCCTATGTGGTATTAACCACCAAGTTTTAGAAATGATTGAGGTGGGTGACCTAAATGATTCTCATACTCAGAAACCAATTCTTTGTGATAGACAAAGTTTTTTTCTGACACTAAATATTAAAGTGATTTTTTGCTTAGTTTCACCTACAAAAGTCTTTGAAGAGTTTTAAGAATATTTCCTTTTTTTTTTTTTGTAGTTTTTGGCCAGGGCTGGGTTTGAACCGGCGCCCTACTCCTTTGAGCCACAGGCACTATCCTGAATATTTCCCTTTCTATAACTTTACATTTTCTAATTTTAAAGAAATACATGCCTACTATGATAACAGTATAAAGTGTAATCATCTGTAAAAACAGAACTAATAACTATGAAACCTTTTTTGCATTTCCCAGCATTATTCTATGTATACGTACATATACTTGTTTTACAAGTCTCTACTTATGAATGTAATAACAAAAGCATCTTTTGTATTATAAAAAATTAATTTGATTACATATTATTTCATAGTTTCAGCAATAAGAGGAGATACGATTATTTTAATATATCTGTTAAATATGTTTAATTGCATATTAAATTATTTAAAATTTAAGTAGGATAATTAAATATGTACTATTATAATATCTGCCTTTGCACTTACTAATATTGCCTGCATATCTTTCCATGAAAATAAATATTGAGCTCTCTTCTTTTATTGTTTTACTGCATATACTGCATTTCAGTATATCCATATGTAATAACTTATCAAATTTTCTCCTAAGGGACATTAAGTTGTTTTTATTTTCTCTCAGTTAAGTAAAATTCTGTGCCTCTAATTCTTTCTGCTAATATATTTGCTCACTGATGTAATTATTTGCTTAACAAACTCCTGAAAGTAAAATTGCCAAATTGACACATACGCCACTTGTAAAGGCTACATGTCCTCCAGAAAGGTGTTACCAACCTCAACTCCTACTGGTGGTATATAAAGGTACCTATTTCTTCTCACCAGCATCAATTTGTGGGTGAAAAGTGAAATAGTACAGTCATTCATTTTCAGAGGTGTAAAAATTTTAGTCATTTGTATGTCTTATTTTTTGAATTTTTGGTTAACATCATTTTCCTTGTTTTTGTTGGTATAGAATCATTTTAAAAATCATAAGCTCTTTTTATAATGACATTATGAATCCTTTGACATATTATCTTGACAGTTTTGTCTTAATATATATATGTTTTTAAAGTAGTGGTGTTTTTATTTCCTTCATTATTTTTATCTCATTGTCATTTTTGGAAAAATTTTCCACATTCCTCACCTTATAAATACATTTCCCTGAATTTCCAGGTAATCTTTGAATATCTATTTAAGTCTGTATCCTAGGAGCAATTGTTTAATTTGTTTAATGGATCTATGTTTCTTTTTTGTTTCCAAATACTTGACCCAATATTATTTATTGACAAAAATCTACCCTGTACTCATGAGTTGAAAATGATTTCATCTGATCATTTCTAAATTTCTGTTCTGCTTGGTCATGAGTGCCATATTTTTTCATATTTTTTTACTTTTATAATATTTTTACAATGTTGCATTGCAAAGCTATTAGCTTGCATTTTTTTCCTTTAGGTGAACTCTACTATTTCTAATAACTTCTACCTAATAGCTATAAAAATGCAGAGATTCTCCATATTTGTACCAAGGGAAGACTGTGCCCAGGGGTGGGGAGTGATGAGCAAGTTGCTACTTTAAGGAGGTACAACTGTGCTGGTTCTGAATCAGAAGAGCAGACACATACCCCTGAGATTATCTTACTTGATTGTTAGGACTTGCAGTTGGACTGATGACCACAGGAGCCCAAAGACTACAATTTCCACTCACATGTCAGGGTCAGGAACACTGGTATTTCTGCATGATTGTGACTGGCCTTAGCCTGTAGGCCTGAGGTGAGCAGAATTTGCATTTTTTCTGTACAAGTGAGAAGTCTGATGAAACTATGTTGCAAATGCAGAGTCCTCATCTCTCTTTTCCTGGATAAGCTCAGGGATAAGACAAACCAGTATCTTTGTCGAAGCATCTGTGGAAATGTTCAAGTGCTCTGACAAGTGTCCAGACATCTGCACTGTAGAGAATGGAAAAATTAAGGATGTGCAAAATGTTAAGACCAGGTGTTCCTGGTGCCCTCCTGTAGAAAGGCCCAGAATGATGAACAAATGCCTCAGGTTCTGAGCAGCAACACCTCCTGACAAAGTGACCTGCCAGGGATGTTTATTGCAAAATGTAATCTCAGGTACCTACATCAATTTCCTTCCTGGACAGTGCTAATATTGTCTTATTTGTGTTTGGCTGAAAGCCTTCTAGAATTAAAGATTTTTTATTTTGGTCTGATTTTTTTCTTAGACATAATCTTTCTGAAAATAGTTAGATTGTAGGACTAAGTTCAGGTGAAGTCGTTCTTTTTCTGGAAGGCAAGTCCATCCTCAGGATGGGTGGCTGTCAGTCTTCATGCTGTCCTGTAGAAGAGTGAAAGTCTGTGGTGATGGTTCTCAACCTTCCTAATGCCGTGGCCCTTTACTACAGTTCACCCACAGGTTGAGAACCGCTGGTCTATGGAGTTGTCCACTGAGGCAATACATGGTTCACTTACAAAAAGAACCAACTGTCCTCTTTCTGCAGTGAAAAAGCATTTACATATTCACTTGGAGTCCTGTGGGTTCATCATCTTGATCTGAATTTCTTGGGGGGAGAAGTTAATGTTTCTTTTCTGAGAAACACTTAAGAAAAGTCTAAACACACAAGGAGGTTTGGCTTTTTACCCTCCTGCTTCGTTTCGTTTTTTTTAGTAGGTCAGTGAAGGTTTTCAATACGTGGAAAAGTAAAGAGGGGCATGTATGATACCTAAACTCAGAAAACCCGGCTTCCCTTTGTAGCTTTAGTGATTATTAGTTGTGTGACCTTAGATACTTCACTTCTCCCACCCTCAGTCTGTATTATTCACAAAAATAGTAAGATATTTGTAAAATGCCTGCTACAAGGATTGTGGGATTGCAGAATCAAATAAACAGTGGCTTGTGAAAGCACTTCAAACTCCAGAAGGCTCCAAACAGAACTGTATTCGGAAGGCCGGAGCGATCCTGAGCAGGCCTCATGCACACTTGAGTTCTCTTGTGAGCTGAGAACCTCTTAGTTCAAGGCCAGGGCAGGATATACATCTAACTCCAAAGGTCATCCCTGCCTGATGGCCCTCATGGAGGCTGGGGAATGCTTCTCTCTCCAAAAGAGCTGCCTTTCTGAGTTCCTGACGCTGTCCTCTGTGGGAGAACAACAACGCTGCTTTCTCTCCGGGTCGCTCAGCTCCCCGCTGACAACCCGGGTGTTTTTGAGCAGACGGCTTTCAAGTTTAGAAGCCTAAAACCGTGGTTGACCTCACGCCCAGCAGTTACAATCCCTGTGCGGTGGTTGGGGTTTTGGGCCCTAGGCAGACCCGTATTCCAACCCTACAATAAAGGCCCTGTTGCCGGCGTCTTCCAGAGTCTCTGCTGCCACCCTGGAATAGTGGCCGGCTGAGAGGCCACCATGCGGATCCAGCGAGTGGCTGAGGCTGTGGCTGGGGACAGAGGAGACGACACGTAATGCCTCGTGGCGACCCTCACATGCACGCACATGCACACCCACGCACGCCCATGCACAGACATACACACGCACACACTTGCCGGGGGACCCCCGCTTTATTTCTGCAGCGCGCACGCGCAGTGTCCTGTGGCCCAGCGACCCTCCTAGTAGCCCGAGGACTCCTTCTGCTTCTTGTTGAAGGGGTTACAGGGTTTCACAGTGGTGACCATTCGCGACAGTGGAGCCTGGTGACGGAAAAGGTCAACTTTCATCTCTCTCCGTAAGGTGCTAGGACAGAATTGGAGAAGAAAAGAAAAGGATACAATGATAAGAAAGTAAACATAGGAGCACATAACCTCGTCCTGGCTCCGACCCGTGACGCACATGCGTGGGGGAGACCGGGCAGAGCCTGTACCCTGGTACTACGGCCCTGGGCGTATGTTTATGGGGTACATTGATGTACCTGTCTACATTTATGGGGCACAATGCAATGAGTTGATACACAATGTGGAATGCTTAAATCAAACTGATTAACATAACCATCACCTCACTTATTTTTTGTGGTAAGACATTTAAAATATAGTATTAGTTGCTTTGAAATGTGCCCTTGCAGTGCGCACATTAGGTGACCCCACCAAGTACCCTACCTGCAGTGGCGCTCCCCCAGCCCCTCCCTTCTCCCCCTCTCCTCGCCTTCTTTTTGGACTATAGTTGTGTTTTATCATTCATATGAATGTGTAAGTGATTATATGTTGGTTTCATAATAATATTGGGTACACTGGATACTTTATTTTCCATTCTTGAGTATTTCACTAAAAATAATATGTTCCATCTCCATCCAGGTAAACTTAGAAGATGTAAAGTCTCCCTCTTTTTTAAATGGCTGCATCATATTCCATGGTATACATATACCACAATTTGTTAGTCCATTCATGGGTGGATAGGCATTTGGGCTGCTTCCACAACTTGGCAATTATGAATTGGGCTGTAATAAACATTCTAAATATTATTTGTTGTAAAATGGTTTTTGTTAATCTGGGTAGATCCCCAGGATTTGATGGAATTGCAGGGTCAAATGGTAGGGCAATGTTTAGTTCCAAAAAGGCTGTATTAGTTTGCAGTCCCACCAGCAGTGTAGAAGTGTCCCCTTCTATCCACATCTGAAGTTTTGGGTTTTGGTGGTGTGGGCTAATCTTACTGGAGATAGATGATATCTCAGAGTGGTTTTAATTTGCATTTCTTTGATGATTAAAAATGATGTTTTTCATGCGTTTGTTGGCCATTCACCTGTCATCTTCAGAGATGTCCTAGCTATTACAAGCAAGCAAGAGAAGAGGATCAAGGATATTCAAATGGAGTCAGAGGAGGTCAAACTCTCTCTCTTCATGTGTGACGTGACCTTAACTCTTAGAAGTGATTAAGGAATATAGCAGTGTCTCAGGATACAAAATCAATACTTACAAATTGGTAGCTTTTCTAGTACAATAGTCAAGTTGAAAATATAGTCAAGGACTCTTTCTTTTACAGTAGTGCCGAAGAAGATGAAATACTTGGGAATTTATCTAACAAAGGATGTGAAAGATTTCTATAATGATGGTTATGAAACCCTGAGAGAAGACTACCTGAAAATGTTAACAAATGGAAAAACACACCATGCTCATGGCTGGAAGAATCAACATTGTTAAAATGTCCATACTACCCAAAGCAATCTACAGATTTCATGCAATCCCTATTAAAGCATCAATGTCATACTTTAGAGAACTTGAAAAAATAGTACTTCATTTTATACGGAATCAGAAAAAACCTCCAATAGCCAATACATTGCTTAGAAATAAAAACAAATCAGGAAGCATCACGTTACCAGACTTCAGGCTATACTACAAATTTATAGTGATCAAAACAGCATGATACTGGCACAAAAACAGAGTTGTAGATATGTGGAACAGAATAGAGAATCTAGAGATGAACCCAGCCACATATCGTCATTTGAGCTTTGATAAGCTTAACATAAACATACACTGGGGGAGAGACTCCCTATTAAACAAATGGTGCTGGGAGAACTGGCTGGCAACCTGTAGAAGACTGAAACTGGACCCTCACCTTTTACCACTAACAAATATTGATTCTCACTGGATAAAAGATTTAAACTTAAGACACGAAACTATAAAAATACTAGAAGAGAGTGCAGGGAAAACACTTGAAGATATTGGCCTGGGAAAATATTTTATGAGGTGGACCCCCTGGCAACTGAAACAAAACCAAAAATATATTGCTGGAATCTGATCAAGCTAAAAGCTTCTGCCCAGACAGCCTTCAGAATGGAAGAAGATCTTTGCAGGTTATGATTCCAACAAATGTCTGATAACTAGAATCTACAGAGAACTCAAATTAATCAGTAAGAATAAGAACAAACAATCCCATTTTGTTGTGGGCAAGAGACTTGAACAGCCCTTGGCTTCTTTGGAGTCTGCTCTGTGTCTAGAATCACCCTGGTTGCTAAGAAAGGAGGTGTGATAGCTGTGACATAGCTGTGACTGATAGCTGTGACATAGGTCTGGAGGAGGCAGCTAGCAAGAGCCTGGAAGTAGGCTCACCTGGCTGGTGTCCTGAAACTGATGCAGGAATGTCCACCGGGCCTCTGCCAGCTGAGTGAGGGGCCTGGAAGGTGGGGGTGGGGGAATCTGTCTCCCACTGCCCGTGGCCTTCTGCAGTCTGCTCCTGCATGGACTTCCTTAAGATCCAGTAGGAGTAAATTTTCCCTGCCTGATTTGTTGTGAGAATCAAAAGAAAGAAAAGACCTTTGACACATGGAGCCCTCTGCCAATGATGCTTTATCTCCATGGGTTACCAGCATTTTCAAAGTCCTTATGCACAGAGGTGGTGAGTCCCAGTTGACAGGAATTGGCCGGTTATTACAAGCCCATGGCCCCAAGTGATTTTGTTGTGAATTTGCCATTTGAAACACACACGCGCGCACACACACACACACACTGATGCTTGCACGCAGCAGCAAGTTACGAGTACATCTAGAATAGCTTTGTTTTTATGATATGAGCACCATGAATTACATTTTTTAGTTTGCTTTTTTGAAAACAAAATTGCGTTGTAAGAAATGGTTGTTGAAGCAAGAAAAATCTGTAATAGGAAGGTAAAGGAAACACTAGATTGTGATGGAACTAAGAGTCTGCAGAAGCACTTGTGTCAAGTTTCCTGGCTCAAGGATTTGGAGACTGACAGCGTCTCTTCCTCCCTGTCCCTGACACACGCATCTCCTCACTCCAGATGTCTTGTGATTGTCTCTTTCCTGTTTCTTCCACATCCCATCCCCACACTAATCTTAGGGCATGGTGAGAGGGCTGAACACCTCACCCAGAATGTGGTGTAGGGACCATGTAGCCATGGGCCCCCTTGCCTTCTAGGCCAAAACAAATAAAATATCCAGGACCCTGTTGCAGCGTTAGTAACCACAGAGGTCTGTGGTGAATGCCCCTGTCATGCCCTCCACATAAGGAGGTTTCTTCCGCCCTTCCTCTTGTCCACATCAGTCTATAATCTGGAAGGCAGGAGCATTTTACTTGACTGGTGGTGGCAGAATCCAGAAGCAAGAAGCTCAGGACAGAATGGGCTAGACGTGGAGGCAGCGAATGAGAGAGACTGTTTTTTAAAAGAAGCTCAGAAGTGAAAGGAAGTAGAGGAGAGAACAGGGTGGCAGTTCAAGAGATAACAGTGGGGACACTCCACTGGCTTTTTTCATAAACACCAAGCCAGCTGGGAGAGGCCAGACACTGGACAGCAGGGTGGGCAAGGAGGAGGCAGGACTGCACAGGATTGAGGCAAGGATGAGCCTTCCAGAAAAGTGAGACTGTGTCTTCTGGGGAGAAAAGGAGAGGCAATGAAACAGCATGTGGGCATGGGGATCAGGGGCACAGTCCTGGGGTCTGAGGGGACTGTGTGGGTGGCCCAGGAGACAGTAGATGAGACTGGCTGTTGAGAGGGACATGGGGAAGTGACCGCAGGCTCACATAGCACTGGATGGTTTGAAGATGGCCATCCTGGAAGGGGCACAGGCTTTTACTAAGACAGGAGCACCTCACGGAAGAGCAGGGGGAAGATGGAAGAGATTAATGCTAGGGAGGAGTTCCCAGGGGGTGCCCACGTGCAGAGGGCTTCTGAGAAATAACAGGAAAAAGGGCATCAGCTCAAGGAGACACAGTAAGGAGGAAGTTAGCTCACCAAGCCACCAAGTTCTCATGATACTCATCAGAGAGAGAACCGGGCTCACACTTTCACTGGAAATTTTTAGTAAAAAAAATATCAAATACAGTGTCACAAAAAAGTCAGAGGCAATCCTCCCTGGTGGGGAACCTTGAAGGCACATGAGGGCAGGCTTGAGGGGCCCAGCTTTGTGTTAGCTCAGAGATTTCTTTCTTTTTTTAATATAAACTCCCTCTCCCTCCTTCCCCACTGTGCTTTCTCACATTGGAGTTCCACCACCTGTTAGGAACCACTGTTAGGGGCCAAAAAAGAGATACAGAGCTGGACATCTGGATTCAACACAACCATCATGTACTTGTGGGTGACACTTATCTTCACCTTGGGAATAAGAACCCCAGAGAAGCCACCTCAGAGGGTTTGGGTCCCTGCCCTGGGGAGTGGACGGTAGCCACATGTGCAGTCGGCACCATGTGTAGGGGATATGATTGTAAAGTCCCCCATCCCCAGCAGTCACCTGTGGGCCTGGGTCTGAATCTGAGTGTCTGGCTGAAAGGCGCAAGTTCTTTTATCTAGTAGTGACAGCAGGGGAGAGTTTTCACTTTAGAAATAGAGATTTATCTGAAAGACAACAGGAACCTTTTACCACACATTGGATAGCTTGATTGTGTGGCTGTGGAAAAGCGTCAGAGCACCAGGATGGTGGGGTGGGGACTGAGATACCTGGGGTGAGAAGATGAATTATAAACAAACAGACAGAAAGCTGAGGGAAATGTTTGCCCAGGCACTGAAAAAGAAGCTTGAAGTCAGATCCTTCCTAAATTGTGAATCAACGAACCTTAGTATTTTATCACACCTATCTTTGGACAGCAAGTCTAAGTAAGGATGCATCTAATTTTGACATTGCTTCTTTATGTCCCTCACATGAAGTAGAATGTGTTAATTGTCTAAATGTCTACTAATTCTGCCTTTAGAAATGCATGTGTAATATTTAAAAATATGCCTTGACATTGGCCTTGGTAATGATTTCTTGCATATCATACCAACAGCTCAGGCTACAAAAAGTAAAAACAAACAAATGGGACTACATCAAACTAAAAAGCTTTTGCACCAAAAGGCAGACAATTAATATTGTGAAAAGGCAGCCTGCAGAGTGGGAGAGCACATGTGGGAACCACATATCTGATAATGGGTGAACACTCGCAAGGAAACATATGACCCAATTTTAAAAATGGGCAAAGAACATGGATAACATTTCTCTGAAGATGAGATAAAAATGGTGAGCAGATACATAAAAAGGTGCTTAACATTGCTACCCATCAGGGAAATGCAAATCGATGAGATAGTGCTTCGCACCGGTTATAACGGCTATTGTCAAAAAGACAGGAGATAAATGCTGGCAAGAGTGTGGGGAAATGGAAGCCTTGTACACTGGTGGGTTGGTATAGCCATTGTGGAAAATAGTACAGAGGTTCCTAATGAAATTAAAAATTGAAATACCGTATGATCCAACAGTCCCTGTCTGGGCACATATTCAAGGAAAATGAAATCATTTCACTGCAGTGTTATTCATAATAGCCAGGGTATGGAAAGAACCCAGTTATCTGTTGATGGATGAGGGGGTGAAGCAACTGTGGAATATCTATGTATACAGTGGAATATTATTCAGCCTTAGTAAGAGAGACCCTGCCATTTGCCACAACATAGGTGGAGCTGGAGGTCATTTTGCTAGGTGAAATTAAGCCAGACAAAGAGAGAAAAATATTGCATAATGACACTTATATCTGGAATCTAAAAAAAGAAAAAAGAGGGTCAAATATACAGAAAGAGAGGGTAAAATAGGGGTTACGAGTGGCAGGGTGACCAGGAGGAAAGGGAGGGATGACATCAGGGGATACAAAATAGCAGATAAGCAGGCCAAATAAACCTAAAGCAGTAACATAAAGCATGAGGATTATAGGTGAGGAGGGGGTTAGAGCTGATCTTAGCGGCGGGGCAGGGGGATGGGTAACTGTGGACCTGACGGACACGCTAATCTGATTCACTGTAGTACCCATTTTACTATACACACATATCCCAATTTAATGTGCAGTTGTTAGGATGATATGCACAGTAGAGTTTTTCTAAAATAAAAAATACATGTAAATATTGAGACTGAGAAAAAAATGTGTCTTAAGAGAAAACCAAATTCAACATATTAGCTTAGACAGCTAACAAACGACTTTTAAAATAAACGACTTTCTAGAAATTCTCAGAATCACCCTGGAAAGGTAGAGATTGTGTTGAATGAGGCCCACTGGGAGCAGACGCCCCATAGACAGGGCTCGTGGGATGTCAGGTTCCCTGTACGATGGCACACAGAAGGTGAGCTGTGGCCCTGGGCCACCATGCACAGTTTCTTACTGCACCACAAGGGCTGCTGGCTGCAGGCTCCCTGCAGGCTCCTTGCAGCACACCAAGCCCTGTTCACATGCAGCGTGGCCCTCAGATTCCTGTGAGACCAAGTCCTGATCCTCCAAGAGCTGCTGTGTGAAACCACTTCCTCTGTGAAGTTGACTTGATGTGCCCCCACACAGATACCCTTGCAGCCTGCCCCAGTTTCCTTATCTGTAAAACCCTGTCCCTTCCCCTCAGGGTTCCTGGGGCAGTGACATGAGTTACTACCCACAAAGCAGGAGAGGAATCACTCACTCAGTGGAAGTGATTATCAGTGTCCTCATGCTGTCATCGCCCTCTGCTGTGGCTGTTTATTTATTGCTCACTGGAGATGGCGAGCTCCTTGCAAACAGTTCTTGTGAATTTATGGGAGCACAGTAAACATGGGCTGGCCCACGAAAGGCCACACACCTCAGCCATCAAGTAGATGAGTGACTGAGGTGACGCGTACTTGGGTGGACTGGGAGCCACAGCCCAGGAGGCCCGTTCCTGGCAGTTACTCATGGTCACTGCTTTTTTGAAAGTTTAAAAATTCTGTCAGGGTAGGAGCTCTGACTCAGTGCCCACTACCTGCTGGTCACCTCCTCAGATAGCCCTCTGTGACCCCCAGGCCCAACATGCATCCTCCTGAGGGCAGCTGTCCTCCGGCAGCCTGGCTTTCCTCCTCACAGCACCTTTCAATGCCTCCGGTCAGTTCTTCTCTTCAGTGACCTGCTACTTCTGCACTATCTGCCCTTCACACCAGAACACAAACTGCTGAGACCTGGGAGCTTCACCGCAACCCTGTATATTCAGTGCCTTCAGCAGTGCCTGGCCCAGACTCGATGCTCAAGAAACGTTTGATAAATGAATCTTCTACAGAAAGAATGTGACCTACGGGAAAAAGGTGCCCTTTGGGGGAGAGCTTCCCTGCTCTCTCCTCCATCCCTGCCTTGCTGTGTTGCCCTGAGCGAGCCTCTAGACCTGGGTCAGCCTGTATTGAATTTTCAAAACTGTGCATCTCTTCTCCAAGGCCAGGATGTCCAGATGCTTTCACACTGGGTCATAAGGAGCAATAATGTGCAAGGAGTGCTCAGCAGCCTCATGTTTCCAATTCGCAAAAAATGGAGTTTAAAAATAGACATGACTGGCTTGGCACCTGTGGCTCAAGTGGCTAAGGTGCCAGCCACATACACCTAAGGTGGCAGGTTCAAATCCAGCCTGGGCCTGCCAAAAACAATGACGGCTGCAACCAAAAAATAGCCAGGTGTTGTGGCGGGCACCTGTAGTCCCAGCTCCTTGGGAGGCTGAGGCAGGAGACTCGCCTGAGCCCAGGAGTTGGAGGTTGCTGTGAGCTGTGATGTCACAGCACTTCACCCAGGGGGACAGCTTGAGGCTCTGTCTCAAAAAAAAAAAATACATGACTTATAACAGAATTTTGTTTTTTATAAAAAATAAGGTGAATTTACAAGGAAATGCATATCTGATGTAAGTATTTCCTGTGCATTTATGATGATAATGCAGAAGGATGATGAACGAGGTCGTATATTAGTTTTGGGAGCTCCTTCTACAAAATGGGCTGCATACCTCATGGTCACTAGGAGGCCAAGGGAGCATCTCGGAGGTGACTATAGTGAGATCCAGCAGCGAGACCCGTAGCACTTTTTCTACGACGAGTTCCTGAACTTAATTTTCAGACCTCATGTAAGCAAAGCTGTGACACTCAGAGGCAAAGGTGCTGTCCCCCTTATGCCCCTTAAATATCTTAATATGCTTCTTTTAGCAACATCAGCATTACCATTCATCTAGATCTGGCTTTCAATGTAATTTGGGGTAAGATTCAAAAAGGAAGCCTGCATAAAGCCTACTAAAGTTGCCCTTGGTAGGAAAATTCACTGTTCTCCATTTTTTGGACTTGATGCTCCATTTTTTTAAAGCCATGCAAATTTCCTCTTAGTATTTAGTTATTCTTTAGTGGAATAAACATAATGAGGATTTCCCCTCCTAATGTATCTGGGCGAGCTGAGTAATAGGATTCATACTTACCGGTATAGTTCTGAATCTGGTGATGGGGTTGTTGATGGAATATTAGAATTTGATGGGTGGGTGGCTGTGAAATGAACCTTGCCAGTATATCCTGGAATATTTGCAGCACTAAAGTGAAGAGTTAAAAGAGAGGAAATTAAAATAATGGTTTATGAAATGGTCATGGTAACTAGCACCTAAGTATGAAAAATATAAAGGAAGAGGCCACCTAATTTTTCTTTCTGTGTAAGGTATGGAACTTGGGCTGCCCAAACAGGAAAGGTCACAGGCATGAGCCACAGTGAAGCACAGGTGCTTAGAAGACAGCTGTACTCCAGCATTGACAAGACTTATTTCAAGTGTGTATTTTCTCTTATTTTAAATTTCCATGTCTTTTACAGACATGACTCACTGCTGAGCTCTGTTGCATAATGAAAGAAGATAACAGTTCTTGACAAAGGAGCAGACCCGTATTCCACACATAACTCTAATGCAGACACCAATATTTTAAAGAAATACACTCTTGGGTGGTGCCTGTGGTTCAGTGGGCAGGGCACTGGCCCCATATTCAGAGGGTGGGATTTGAACCAAACTGCAACAAAAAATAGCCAGGTGTTGTGGCAGGTGCCTGTAGTCCCAGCTACTCAGGAGGCTGAGGCAAGAGAACAGCCTAAGTCCAAGAGCTGGAGGTTGCTGTGAGCTGTGACACCACAGCACTCTACTGAGGGTGATGGTGTGAGACTCTGTCTCTTAAAAAAAAAAAAAAGAAATATACTCTTTCATTTACAGCTGTGTTTTTTCTCAAATGTCCTCCTTATCCCAATTAATGCTCTATATTATAGACTTCAGATGATTTCCCAAAACTACACATTGAAATCAAATGTAAACAGCATATTGATTTCACTCAGCTTGTTTGATTTAACTTCACCAAATTTTCTGCTTCCCTTTTCTTTTCCCTACCAGGGAGATAGGGAGAAAAAAAGAAAGCATAAGAATGTAGGGTGAAGTTCTTGCACGTGTATGGAAGCCCTCTCTAGAAAAGGGAAATAAGCGTCTGAAAGCTAGCTGGAAGCAGGTAACTCAGAGAGCAACACGAAGACTGCCAGTTTTGCCTGACAGCACACAAATGGTTTACACGGATTTTCCCCTGAGGATGGGAGAGGCCGCCTTACAGGGCCAGGCCCAGTGTGGGGCTCAGGCTGTGTTCTGGTGACCACACACTGCCTTGACTGCAAGGAGTGAGGAAGGAAGGTTTACACTGAAGGTTGTGGCACAGTAACATGCTGTTTGCAGATCATGAGGCTCAGTCAAATGTGCAGAATTGTATCAGGGCTATGGCCTCAGCTTGCTGTGCTGGCTTCAGGCAGAGAAAAGCAAAAGGCCACCACTGTGGGCGTGGCCCAGTGAGGGTAGGACCAGTCGGTGAGCAGGCTGCCCCTTCCACCCAGCTCTGTGACTTGTGCTTAAAGCTTCCATGCATGTTACAAAGGAAATCCCCTCCATCTGTGTGACAGGTTTTTTCCACTTCATCTAAAACACCTGCAGAATTAACATATGGCTAAAAGCACAGCCTCCTATTAGAGAAGTTCCAAAGTAGGAGGGATGGAAGCGGCGATTTGTCCATCACAGAAGGGCTTGATATAAACGTTGCACAGCTATGCCACCTCCTACCTCTGGGGCATGCAGGTTATTGATGCTAAATGTGTATCGTGTGTTACATGACACTAAGTGACATCATATCTAACAATAACACACTATAAGATAGTAGATAGAGCAGCTGTTTTGGCTTGAGAATGAATTAGGTTGCATAACAAATGATCAAATATTTGAATAAAAGTTCTCACACTGCTTCTAAATCTAGTCCATTTAACCCTTGCAAGCAGAAATATCACAAGGGGAATTTTTGCCATCATAATTGCAAGATAGTGACCTCATATCAAGAAGAGAATATTCCCTGGGGGAAACTTAGACTGCTGCTGGTAGGAGGTGTTTTTCAGCTGGAGGAAACAAAGCTATTAAAGACTTTGAAATATATAGGCTACGAAATGGATTTCCAGACTAGTTGGATGTTCAAAGAATTCTAGCCCCTCCCCATTCAAGTGAAGCAGAAACCAATTTAAAAATGAGAAAGTTTTCATTTTTGTCTCTGCTCCATAGCTTTTAGTCCTTTGAACACCTCCTTTGTGCCTCCTCTTCCCAAATAAGACTGGATGTCATTAATTTATGGATAAATTTGAATGTATTATTGCCTAGGTTTTCAACAAATCATGATAAAATAGAAATAAAATACTTTCAGAAAATAGGAAGTTTAATAGTTCAGTTAGAAAAAGGGAGCACAGATGGTATATGACTGAAAGCTAAATAGAAAATAAAGGAGGAGGAGAACCATGTTGTATTCACGTATAGAATATGTGTAGTGTGTATGTGGATAAAAATGGAGGCCCACATACAACATCTCTCTGTACCCTACAGGCAGAACTCGTACTCCCTGAGCGTGCTATATTCCAGGCACCCTCTTAAGTGCTTTCCATGAGCTGACTGTTTAATCTCACTATAACTCTGTGCCACAGGTTCCATTATCATGTCCGCTTTACAGATGAAGGGATCAACCCAGACAGAGTCTAATAATGTGCCCAGAGCCGACTGCACTGGCAGCTGGCAGAACTTGCCCCAGCCCAGAAGGCCTGGACTTCAGATACAGTGTCATCAGGCTGGGTGGGGAAGATCACTGGCACTGTTCCCAGCCTGGCTAGGAGAGCCTGGGTAGCTCAGAGTAGACTGCATTTATTCAGGGCGGCATGTAAATGTGAATTCAAATCAATGTGTCCATCTTGTATTTTGAGCTATTCTGTATAAGGTACAGTTCTAGGTGAAAATCAAGCAAACCTGGGTCCTGATAGCTTTCACATGAATAAGCACATTTAAAAAATGTACATCTAGAGGTTTAAAGAATCCAAATGGGCAAAGAACACAAATAAGTAAGCGAGATGCCTAAGCCAGGTGCATTTAGCCTGACCAGCCTGGGACCTCAGACCTGAACTGAAGCTTTCTGAGCTATCCGTGTTAGGGAGATAGTTAGACATGAGCAAGGTGGGTGGTGGAGGAGGTTAGGCTATTTTGGACAGGTTTGGGTCAGGCTGGCCTGAGCCTTTATGGGATTGGGGCTAATTGAGACCTTGCAGGTGGTTTGTGTTGGGGATCTGGTTGTTTGGGGGAACTGATTAATGTTCCTGGGACTTTCTGACATGGACAACTAGATACATGTTATTATGGGAACAGAATTGATCAAGACTCTGAGAAATTTCTAAGCAGCAGCTGACACCTCTTAAAAGTCATGTATAAAATCCAGCACTGTGCTATTCTCAGTGCCTATGGTCTGTAGGATGGGCCTGGTTTGCTGTTCAAACCATTAAAACTTTTCCTTTCTTGCTGAAATGTTACTTGGTCTTGGTCTCCTTAATTATTCTGGCGATTATCTCAAGTCATCACTGTTTCACCCCCTAACATCCTCACCCATCATCTGCAGTAGTCAGGGTTCTGTGCCTCCTGTGAAGGGGTGCTGGGGTGATGTGATGCAGGTGAAGGGCTGGCAGTGCTCAGCACACAGCAGGTGCAGAATCAGTGTGAGGGGAACCACAAGTGTAGCAGCAGGAAGGCAGGATGGAAAGCAGAGAGGAAATTGGGAATAGGAGTAAGATTGGAAAGGTCCAGCCTTGCACTCCATGGAGTGTCCACCCAGAGGGCTGAGAGAGGGGGAGCTGCAGAGAAATCGAAGAGGACCCAGCTAGAGAAGAAAGCACAGGAGGTCCTTGCCAGTTGGGATTTGTCTGATTTTATTACTCAATGAGAAACACAAATAAAGCTAGAATCATTTTGCAATGAGCTTTGGTCATTGGACCATATTTCTCTGAACATGATAAGATGTTGTGGCCTCAAGATAACTTTTCAGGAATTATAGTTTTATTGTTGTTGTTAGTATCATCTAGGGAACATATTATTTTTTCCTCCTCTGTTCTAAGAATTTTTACTTTTTCCATTTAGGAGATGTGGAAATAACATATTTTAAAACACTTGTTTTGTAGAGGAGGCTGCATCCCCATCAGATAGTTATTTGCTAGAAGTGAAAAGCATGTTGGGTGTGGATTAAGAGCAGGAGCTTGCCCTGGGGATTAAGAGGCCAATTCTGTGGACTTCTCTTCACCACTCAGGAGATGAGTGACCTCCGTCATTTTCTCTGGCCTCAACCTCCTCACCTGAAAAATGGGCCTAGAACTGGTTCTTGGACCTCTGGTCTCATCACACTATTTCAACAACAGAGGAGAGAGTAGATGTGAAAGTTCTCTATGAAGGCAGAAGTGCTGGGCTAATGTAAGGAACTGCTATTCATAGTTATTCTTCAACCTGGTTTGTGGTAAGATTTTTTTTTTCAGCTGCAACACAGCCCAGTGACCTGCAGGGAAGCCTCCTTTTTATATTTCAGACCTTGCCCGGGGCGCCCTGGGGGTCCATTTCAGACAATTCCTCCTGCAAAGGCTTCCTCACAGAAATCTCTGAGTTCAAAAACCACAAGTAAAGATGAAGCAATGTGAGATAAAAGATTACACCTCTGTGGAGGACAGCCCCATGGAGGAAGCTGCTTAGTTTGGCCAAATAAGCCAATGGTGCCTGTGAGTAGCCGGTTTGGGATCACAAAGTGGCTGCACCAGCAGCTCCATCATCTGGGCCTCGGCTTACGTGTACCAGACCTGTTTCTCCTTTGGAAAAAACCAGGAGAGGTGCACGTTGTAAGATCCCAGAGTCCTCCCCTGTGTATGTGTAGGACACACATATCCAGCTCTGACATTTAGAGTCCATTGAAGAAAGGGAAAGCACTCCCAGCAGCTCTTTCCATGGGCTTAGGGAGGACAAAGATTAAGTGCTGCTGGACTGTGACTGCACAGATTTGCCATGACACTTTGGTCAGTAGTCATGTACTGATGACTCATGACTGCAAAGTATAGAAAGTACATGGAACTGTAAAATAATTACTAAAAGGCACCAGACTTCTCTTCAACCTTCATTGAGTCCTGACAAAAAATATGGATCTTGCATTAAAGAAAAGGACAAAAAAAAATCTGATAAAAAGGAGAGGAGGAAATCTTTATCTCCATCTTACCTAATTTTTTGTGCTTAACACAGGCTATGAGTGGGGTTTGAAATAACTTAAAGGACTTGGAAAAATGGACTTGGACCCACACTGATGTAAATTATTGGTGATTTATTCTCACCTGCGCAGGGAGCCATTGTCCTAAGACAAGCGGCCCCGAAGTGTAGGGTTTTTTTGTCTTTTATACCCTTTTTTGTGTACAAGAAATGTTGCCATTGGCAGAGCACCGTTGGCAGGGTTACAGTTTGGGTTTACAGTTTAGGTATCAATGGTTACAGCTTGGGTGGCAGTGGTTAAGGTAGCAATGGTTACAGTTCAGATAGCAGTAGTCACAGTTTGGGTAACAAAGGTTACAGCTCTGTTCCTGGCAACCTTAGGGGGAAGAAGAGGGCCTGGGAATGGCCTGAGAAGCATGTTCTCTGCCACCCTGGAGGGGGCGGGCATGGGAATGGGCTGGGTTGCAACAGGTTGAATTCATATCATTTAAAAAAAAAAAAAAAACCTTCCTGAACAGTACACAGCTCAACAATACATGTGTGTTGAAGAAATAAACAATGCTGAAATAAATTTCAGCAAAGCTAATGCTGAAATTCAATAATGCCTATTGAGCCCAATGGATATTTTGGATTTTCTTAATCTCAAATCACAAGTGAGGAAGTGCAGTAGAAGCCACATTAATATTTTGACCTTCTTAGCTCCAAATATCATTTAATAGTTGGGTATGCTTACCAAATTAAAAAAAAATTTTAAATTTAACAAGAAAACTCAGGCAATAATTCCATGTTGTAGGGATGCATTCTACAGGAATGCCTGCATAAATGTGAAAAAGGTTGTTTTCATTATTTTGTTTACAGTAGGAAAAATACTTTGGTCAGGACTTGGGGGTAGAATACTATGAGGCCAGTAAGAAGATGTTTACATGGGAAGAATGACCAGCACGCCTCTAGTCTTGCACACGCATGGCACACACAGCACACGCAGCACGCACAGCCCACACATGCACACACGGTGTGCACGGCACACATGGCACACACATGCACACATGGCATACACGGCACACACAGAACACACATGCACACACATGCATGCATGGCACGCACAGCAGGAAGAGCACACGCGGCACACACAGCACACGTGGCACACACATGCATACGTGGCACACGCGGCACACACAGCACACGCGGCACACACGGCACACGCGGCACACACGGCACACGTGGCACACACGGCACACGTGGCACACACAGCACACGTGGCACACACATGCATACGTGGCACACACGGCACACACATGCAACACGACTGCACACGCACACACGGCACACGCGGCACACACAGCACACGTGGCACACACATGCATACGTGGCACACACGGCACACACATGCACGTACACTGCACACACACTGCACATGTTCAAAGATACCCAGTGAAAGGAATCTAAAAATAAACTGAACTTTTAATATTAGGATTGAAAATGGAAACAATATTTTCCTTTCCACACTTTAAAAATTGCCTTTATAACGAACATACTTGGAAGAAAAAAATAAGGTGATGTTAGATGAGCTTCATTGTGAAGATTAAAGGGGAGCACACATACTGAGCAGAAACACCAGCTCCCTGTACGTTTATATAATTCCACCAGAAAACGATTTAACAATAAATTTAAGAATGTTTATATATAGGTGGAAATGAAGTCTTTGTGCAATTTTTAAATTGCACATGAACTTTATGGCCACCATGTATTTGGACCCAGAATGCATTTCAAGGAGTATTCCTTAAGTTTATTCAAATAACTCCAAATGATGAAAGATTCATGTAAAAAGAATTTGAGAACATTATCATGGCAAAAACAGGAAGTAATTTACTAATGTAACTTAAATGAATGAGGCAATTCCAGGACGTCTACACAAACAGAAATGATGCTGAGTTCATAAAGACATGTACCCACCACTATGTTGTAATGTTACGGCAGCAAAAATACTCTGTGTAGTGTGGGCATAGTTGTATAAATATACAAAAGACAGACTCGAAGGTGCATATTACAGATGGAAATAGACCAAAATGTTAACAATGGTTGTGCTTTTATGTGAGAGTTTGGTGACATTTTTATTATATTAATTTTTCTGTAATTAATTTTTTGCTATAATGATCAGATTCAGTTCTACAACAAAAATAACAAACTATTTTTTAAACTGTTAGCATAATCACCACCAATACATATAAAAAGCACTGGACATGTTGGATGATTCAATGACCAGAAAACAAAATCATCCCATGAGAAAAGTTTGAAAAACTTTAAATCCCTGGAAAATCTATAATTCCAGCAATGGGACTGATTGAACTCAGGAGTCAGCAGCCTTGACCCCTCGTGGAGCTGGGCTTCCTTTGGAGGTGTAGGGGTGTGGCCAAACATGAGGAAAACCATGAAGATGATCACACACCAATATTTTTCTCACCAAGAAAATTTGAGGTGAGAAAATTCAGGAAGAGTCACATTTGTGTTTAAGATGGTATCCTTTTCCTACTTGGCACAAAGAAAGCTTACACATTTCTGAGTTTTGGTCTCTATGCAAACGACATATTCTATGTACTCTGTATTGTGCCTTTGGCTCAATGTAGTATTGTGAAAACTACACATGCTGCTGTATCTTTTTCAATCTATAAATATTGCATTATACAAAAGGAAAACATTTCCTTGTGTTAAAAGATTAAGATTCTGTTAAAAAGGGAAAACTTTGCAACCTTGGAGGCCCTCTAGTGCCCAAATCCGATAAGTATACTTAATGCCTTCAGTTCTTTTACAGGATCCATTCATAATTTTATTTCCTTATAAACAAAAATTAACAGCAAGATGAGATAGAATGCTACTCTCCTAAATTGATTTGAGTTAAATTTCATGTTCTTACATCAATTTTTGAAAATTCTACCAGACTACTCTTCATGACCTTTGAAGAACAATTCAAAAGAATATGTTTTGATTCATTAGAAGAATATTTCTCATTAAAAAATCTCAAAATGAAAACATGTTTCAAATAAGAAATATTATTAAATATTTGTGCCTGAAAAATATTTTAAAATTGGTTTTATTATAATATTCTTCCTTTAATATTTTTAGAATTATCACATTTAATAGTAATGATTTCCTTGTGGAATTTATGAAAGAAACTTACCAACTGGCTCCTTCCTCAGGATTCAGCATGTGACAGGCTTCAAGTTCATTATGTGTGAAAGTGATTAACTATGCTTCAAAAATGCTAAACTGAGTTTTCAATTGGATTTATTTCATCTTTCTTTATATTATGATTATTTGTGTACAGAGCTTATCCATCCACCAAGGTTTTAACTACTTGAAAAACGTTTGCCTTTTTAATCTTTATATCACTATAGTTCTTAGCACAGTACTTCATTTTTTTAAATGATATTTTCATGGAATTAGGCAGACTCATTAGATTCTTCAGTGAGATAGGTCACAAAGCTATATTTTAAAACTAAAGTGAGTTTTTTTAGTTTGGCCAAGTAGCACAAAATAGTTAACATAGAAAACATCAAAATTATTGTAGAAGACAGTAATGTATTTAACAAGCAACAGAATATGTCTGAAGGACAGCTGATGTGAAATTTAACTAGTTTGTCTCATGGGCAAAACTGATCTTTTAGAAAGAAAAGAAATTGATTAACCTTTAAAATACTATGGTGACTCATGCTATTGCCATGCACAAAAACTGCAGGATTTCCCAATCATTATACAAACCAATGATACAATGTCTCTGATGCTTGACAGCTCAGTGGCATGACGAGAAGAGAGGATTTCAGCTTTGAGCCTGTCTTATGAACCCTAGAGCAGTAATTTAATCTTACTGAGCCTCAGCACACACACACACTATGGGCAAAAGTGTGTGTGTAAATATATAAAAATATATTTATAATAAGTATAAAATCATAAACATATATTTCATAACATATATAAGCATATCTATTATATATATAAAGATTATGGTGACAAATTTCAAACACCAAAGCATGGTACACACTGATCTTATGTTATCTCCTTGCCTCTGACAGCAAACAATTTGTAGGGTTACTGGACTATGCCTGTCATCTACCCAGACCAATGTCCTGGAAAGCCCTGACAAGCCACATATCTTCTTTTTGAAAAAGAGCCCAGTTCTATCTTTACTAATGCTACCTTTACTAATGATTTGCTACTGATTGTCTCAGAATATGTTTAGCGACACAATCAGTGTCTCAAACTTTATTGATCCTCTGCAAACACCTTTCTTGGTTTCAGATGAAGAAACTGTGATCAGAGAGATGAAGTGATGGGTGAATCAGTCCCCAGACTTGTAATCTCCTGTGTGACAAACTATATTTCCTTCAGGAAACAGCTCTTCTTAAGCTATGCTCAATAACAGGCCATTTTGTATTCCTTCATATATGATAAAGCCCATCATCATTTTCATTTTTAATAATAAAAAGTGAAATAATTACAAGTGAGACTCACCAACTTGTGTTGGTATAATAGTGAGGCCTAGAGCACCGAGGTTCAGCCAGAGATGCCATGTCTCCATAGGGGTTGTCAACATCATCTGCATTTGTAGACTGCACGTGACCACTGTTTGGGTGGAAAGAGCCATATATTTCTTGATAAGAAACATAGAAGAAGCAGTGGACAGTGTTCTAACTTCCATAGGAAAATGAATTTGTCAAAAGAGATCCAAAGCTCAAAACACAAAACATTAAAGTATTGATGATGAAACAATTTTCTTTAAAAACATAAAGGTGATTTGCTCTTCTTTAAAGCAGGAGATTCCCCGCTATTTGGTCTCAAGTTTGAGCAAGAATGAGGGTAATAGCTGTTTTGCCTTTAAAGCATGAGCAACTAGTAACATGTCCCTGGAGACTTTAGAGAAAATCCAAGAGGCTGAGCTGATGCCAGTCAGTGTCCCAAGGGCTTCAGATGCCACTAGTAGGAACACTGGTCAACTCCATTGTAGAGCAGAAGAGGCAACAGTGATGAGGGAGGGAGGACAAGGAGCAAAGTTTTGGACCTCTCCTCCATGTTCTTGAATCAACTTTGTTCCGAGGTTATTCTTCCATCTAAAAAAGGGACTACCCAAAATGTACTTCTTTGTCATCCATGGAAAGTCGGATTTAAACATGGAAAAATAAGAGGAGGCTCTTCTTTCTCTTTAGTGTTAATCAGCAACCATCCCTTCCACATCAATTATAAATAGCAGTCATTTTGGTTGAAATATCCAAATAGTAGCAGCATTCAAGATATTTTATTTCATTAGATACCCATTTGAAAAAATAAACAAAATATACCCCTCTTCTTTTCTTTTTCTTTTCAAACTGAAATTAAACCTTCAGTGGAACCCCTGACATTAAATAAATATTGTGTCAGGAAATATTAGATATCAGTTATAATGTACACAAGTAATTAAAGTTATTGTAAAATGTGAATTGCAAACATAAATGAGCTGAAAGGCAGAACAACTTAAGTAGATCTAGTATTTTTTTTTGTAGAGACAGAGTTTTACTTTATTGCCCTCAGTAGAGTGCCATGGTATCACATAGCTCACAGCAACCTCCAACTCCTGGGCTTAGGTGATTCTCTTGCCTCAGCCTCCCAAGTAGCTGGGACTACAGGCACGTAGGTCTAGTATTTTTAAAATATTGAGAAACATTACTTACGTATACAAAGGAATGTATTTACTTCGAGAACTTGGACTCACACTTAAGAAAAAAGAGAAAACATAAATAGTTGAATTATTGGTATTAAGATAATAAGCATTAAATAATTACTGTATTTTTCTAATTAAAAAGTGTTTGGGTGGGGATGGGAAGAGCTAAGAAAGGAAAGAAGGGAGAGAGTGGGGAGTCAAGGGATGTGGTACACCTTTTGGGGGGAGGGACACAAATATAAGAGGGTCCTTATCTAACAAAAGCAATTAATGTAACCTGCTTCTCTGTACCTTCCATGAATCCCCAACAATAAAAAAAAAAAATGTGTTTAGAGCTATGGACTAAGAATTGGTCTCTTCAAGTTTTCAATTTTAAATAGAAATTATTTAAAGATATATTTTTGCCTTTTCTAGGATGTCATATACATGGAACCATACATAACATAGCATTTGGGGTCTGGCTTCTTCCATTGAGTAATGTGTATTTAAGATTCATCACTATTGTTGGGTGTTGCATTTGTTCTTTTTCATTGTTAAATACATACTATTCCATTATATGGGTATATTCTAGTATGTTTATCCATTCACTTGCTGAAGGGAATTTTCTTGTTTCTAGGTTTTGGAGATGATAAATGATTCTGTTAGAACATTCACACATAAGTTTTTGTGTGGACTTATGGGAGCAACACTATTAATATGTAGAGGAACATTCCAGGGTGAACATTACCCTCAAGAATTCTAGGGTAGGTTGGCACCTGTAGTTCAAAGGAGTAGGGTGCCAGCCCCATATACTCATATACTGGAGGTAGGGGGTTCAAACCTGGCCCTGGCCAAAAACGTCAAAAAAAAAAAAAAAAAGAATTCTGGGGTATAGCAAGATTATGGAGTATATACATTAACTAAGGTAGATTTTCATTGGAGCTGATTTGCCACCAAAAAAACCCCCATTGAATCTATATAAAAATATTATCATCTAAGTGAGCTATCCAGTATTTTACTACATGATATATGTTAAAAATGCTAGTAAAGTTTTTTTTTAATTAACATTCACATAGTAAGAATTAGTACTAATTTTTTTTTTAAAAAACATATAAATGGGATTATCTTTTTGGGGGGTTATCAAGATGACTGACCAGAGACTCCAACCACCAGATTGACTCTTGAAGAAGGAAAAGTTTTAGATAAAAAAGTAAAACTAACAATCCTAGTATGGGTGTGATTCTGAGGGGTAAGTGCCAGAAACTACAGGAAAGTCCACAGGAAGAAGGTGTGCAGCAGAACAAGAAAGAGCAAAAGAACAGCAGGGAATGACCCTAGAGAGACTTGTACCTCAGCAAGAAGGTACCATAAGGTTACTGAAAACTCAGACCCTAGAATCAAAGAAGAACAAAGGTAAAGAGGAAAATAGAGAAGAATGAAAAAGAAGGAAATAAAATAAAAAGAAACAAGCAAGAGGAGAACTCAGCAATAAAACCTCTGACAACATGAAGAACCACACCAGATCATCCTCCCCAAAGGATCACAATGGAGCTACTGCAGAACATTTAAACTACAAAAAAACTGTGGAAATGATAGAAATGGAATTCAGATTATGGATGGCAAATATGATGAAGGGAATTGAACAGAAAGTAGAAAACCACCAAAAAGACACTCAAAATATATTTCAACCAATAAACAAAATGAAAGAAAAAGTCTCCAAGGATCTAGGCCAAATTAGAAAGGATATAACAGAGCTTAAAGAATTGAAGGAGGCAGTAGGGGAATTTCAAAATATACTAAAAAGTTTGAATAATCGATTACATGGAGAAGAAAGAATCTCAGAACTTGAACACAAGCCATTTAAAGAGGCAGGAAAAAAGGGAGTAAAAGCAGAGCAATTTCTTAGAGAGTTGTGGGACTACATCAAGCATACAATTGTACAAAGTAGAGATGTTCCTGAAGGAGAAGAAGAGAGTCCCCAAAGCATGGAAGCTTTAGTAGATATTATGTGGATAACTATGAAACTCTGAGGCAGACTGTGATATAGTCCATTATTTCACTTCAAGAAACATGATTGACAGTGTCCTTTCTGATTCATCTGTGCAAATATTGACTTGCGCTTATCAGTATTGCTAGAACAATGTCACATGTTTCTGTCTGTGTGGATTTTATGTTTCTTGATTTTTATGTATCTCATAACTTTTGTAATGACCCACAATATAGCTGAGAATTTAACAAGCATTGCCAAAGATCCAGACATAAACCTTCTAGATGGATATTAAGCCCTAGATTGACTCAATTCTAACAAAGCATCTCCTAGACATGTTGTAGTTAAACTAGCGAAAGTCAGAATGAAAGAGAAAAATTTGCAAGCAACCAAGTGTAAGCAGCAGCTGACATACAAGGGAAAACCTATCAGGTTAACAGCTGATTTCTCCACAGAAACTGTACAGGCCAGAAGAGAGTGGGCCCCAACCTTCAATATTCTCAAACAAAACAACTTCCAGCCTAGGATTCTGTATCCTGAAAAACTAAGTTTCATATTCGATGGAGAAATCAAATCTTCTATTGATGAGCAACCACTGAGGAAATTTGCCACTATAGGACCTGATATTTAGGAAGTAATCAGAGCATATTATACAAAGACCAACACAATGGACCCCTGACAAAGTAAAGGTACCCAGAAACTAAAGGACAATGATAAGCATCCACATAGCCAAAGTAATAAGACAAGCCAATAAAGCCCCACATAACAAGATAAACAGAATTCCACCCTACTTAACAATTATCCCAATAAATGTGAATGGGTTGAATTTCCCACTGAAGAGACACAGACTAGCTGACTGGATTAAAAATCAATACAGGTCAAGTATATGTCATCTTCAGGAACTGCATCTAAATCCAAGGACAAATCAAGACTCAGGGTGAAGTATTGGAAAACAATATTCCAAAAGAAATCTGGAGTTGAAATTCTTATTGTAGACTCAGTTAACTTTAAGGCAATGGAAGTAAAGAAATACAAAGATGAAAACTATATACTAATCAAGGGAACAATTGAATAAGAAGATATTTCAATCCTAAATATTTATGCACCCAATTCAAGCACTCCCAGATTTATAAAGCAAAACCTACTTGGTCTGAACAACAACACTGTAATAGCTGGTCATTCAATACCCCACTGATGGAATTGGACAGAAACCTCCAAGCAGAAACCAAAGGAACATTAAACTTAGACATAACTCTGTAACTCATATTCTGTATATGTGTGTAAATGTGTTTAATAGACATATACAGAATATTTCATCCCCATAAAACTGAATACACATTTTTCTCATCAGCTTATGGATTATTCTCTAAGATCAATCATATTCTAGGATATGGATAAAGCTGCAACAAATTCTAAAAATACAAATTATACCTTTTATCTTTACAGATCACAGAGAAATAAAAGTAGAACTCAATTCAAATGGAAATACTCATCTTCATACAACATCATGGAAATTAAACAACCTACTGCTGAGCAATATCTGGGTCAAGGAAGAGATAAAAAAGGAAATCATTAGTTTCCTTGAGCAAAATGACAATGAGTCCACAAGCTTTCAACATCTATGTGATATTGCAAGATCAATACTAAGAGGGAAATTCATAGCATTAAATGCACCTATCCAGAAATCAGAAGGACTGTGACTCAGCAATCTAATTAATCTTCTCAAGGAACTGGAAAAGGAAGAGCATTCCAACATCAAACCCAGCAGAAAAAAAGAAATAACCAAAATCAGATCAAAACTAAATGAAATCACAAACAAAACAACCATTCAGAAGATTAATGAATCAAAGAGTTGGTTCTTTGAAAAGATAAATAAAATTGATGCACTCTTGGCCATGTTAACCAGAAACAGAAAAGTAAGATCTTTTATAAACTCAATCAGAAATGAAAAAGAAGAAATAACAACAGACAACACAGAAATACAAAATATCATCACTTAATACTATAAAAATCACTATGTTCAGAAATTTGAAAACATAGAGGAAATGTGCAAATTCCTGGAATTACACAACCTTCCAACACTGAACCAGGAAGAAATAGAACTCTTCAGCAGAGCAATATCAAGCACTGAAATTGAAACAAAATACAGAAGTGTCCAACAACAACAACAAAAATGTCCCAGACCAGATAGTTTCACACCAGTATTCTACCAAAATTTCAAAGAAGAGTTTTTACCTATATTGTAGAATCTATTTCAAAATGGAATCCTCCCCAGCTCCTTCTATGAAGCAAATATTGCCTTGGTAGCAAAGCCAGGAAAGCACTCCACAAAAAGAAAACCACAATCCAATATCATTAATGAATATTGATGCAAAAATATTCAATAAAATTTTAGCAAACAGAATTCAGCTACACATCAAAAAATAATTCATCACAACTAGGTGGGACTCATCACAGGGATGCAAGTTTTGTTCAACATACACAAGTCTATAAATGTAATTCACCGCATAAACAGAAGTAAAAACAAAGATCATACAATCCTCTCAAGAGATACAGAAAAGGCATTTGACAAAATTCAGCATCCTTTTTTGATAAGGATACTTAAGAAAATTGGCATAGATGGGGCATTCTTTAAAATGACAAAAGTCATCTATGACAAACCTGCAACCAACATCATACTGAATGGAGAAAAACTAAAAGCATTACTGCTTAGAAATGGAAACAGACAAGCATTTCCACTATTGCTACTACTATTCAACATAGTGCTGGAAATCCTAGCCAATGCAATCAGACAAAACAAGGATATCAAGGGAATCCAAATGGGGACAGAGGAGGTCAAGCTATCTATCTATCACTCCCTAGGGAAGATATGATTTTATACTTAGAAAATTCTAAGGATTCAACCACAAGACTCCTGTAGGTGCTTGAGAAATACAGAAAATTCACAGGACATAAAATCTATGTTCATCAGTAGCCTTTATATACACCAACAACAGTCAAATAAAAATCAAAGAAAAGATATAATACCCTTCACAGTGGTATCAAAGAAAATGAAATGCCTTGGATTATATTTAAGAAAGGATGTGAAGGATCTCTACAGAGATAATTATGAAACACTGAGAAAGGAAATAGCAGAGGATGTTAACAGATGAGGGAACATATCATGTTCATGGTTTGGAAGAATTAACATTGTTTAATTTACATTTGCTTGTCCATTGTTTAAATGGACATTTAAACATTTACTACCCAAAGCAATCTACAGATCTAATGCAATTTCTATTAAAATTCCAAAGTCATACTTTGAAGACCTTAAACAGTAGTGCTGCATTTTATATGAACCAGAATAAAACCCAAATAGCCAATGCAGTTATACAAAATATGGACAAATCTGGAGGTACCACTTTATCAGATTTCAGGTTATACTATGAATATAGTGATCAAAACAGCATGTTATTTGGATAAATATAGAGATATCGGTCTATGGAACATAGTAGAGAATGCAGAAGTGAAACCAGTTCATATCACCATTTAATCTTTGACATAGTAAACCAAAGTATACACTGGGAAAAAGAATTCCTATTCAATAAAAGGGTTTGGGAAAACTTAGCCACATGTAAAAGACCAAAAATGGACCTACATGCACCTCTCACCACTTGCAAAAATTGACTCACAGGAAAAAAAAATATATTGGCTCACAGTGAATAAAAGATTTAAATCTAAGACACAAAACTAAAAATCCCAGAAGAAAATGTGGGAAAAACTCTTAATGTTACTGGGGAAAAAATTTATGAAGAAGACCCCACTGGTATTCAGGCAGCAACAAAAATAAGTAAATGGGAACCAATCAATTTTAAAAGTTTCTGCAGAGGTAAGGACACAATCAACAAGGCAAAGATAGGAGAAGATTAACATGCTATGAATCTAACACAGAGCTAAACTAAAATCTACAAATAACTCAAGCAAATCAACAAGAAAACTAATAACCTCACTGGGAAGAGAAATAGAGACATTTCTCATGAGGGCAGACAAATAGCAACCCCAAACACATGAAAAAATGCTCACCATTCCTAATGATCAGAGAAATGCAAATCAAAGCATTTTGAGATATTATCTAACTCCCCTGAGAATGGCCCACCTCATAAAGTCCCAAAGCTGATACTGTCATGGGTGTAGAGAGAACGCTCATGCACTATTGGAGGGACTGCAAAGTAGTACAGCCTTTATGGAAAGAAGTATAGAGATTCCTCAATTAAAAGCAGACCTACCATTTGATCCTAAAATCCCTTTATTAGGTATCTACTCATTTTCATTCAAATGTTTATAGCACAATTCACACTTGCAAAGATGTGGAAACAACTCAAGTGCTTTTCAACTATGAATGGATTAATAAATTATAGCATATGCATAACATGGAATACTGTTCAGCCCTAAAAGATGGAGATTTTGTATCTTTTGTAACAACCTGGATGGAGTTGGAGAATATTTTCCTAAGCAAAGTATCACAAGAATAAAAAAGCAGGGATCACATATACTTAGTACTAAATTGAAACTAGTAGATTAAGAACTACATGCTCACATGAGAGAAAAAATTAATTAAATTCAAATAAGGGGGAGGAGGACTAAAGAGCTGCATAAGTTTGCACCCAATGGTTACATTGCATGGTATACTTCCTTGGGGGAAGGATAGCACTATAGCTCAGCCTTTAACCTTATCAAAGCAAACTGCATATTCTAATTGTATGTACCCTCATTTTAATTTAATTTAATTTAAAGAATGAGCTTATCAACAATGTCAATGTACTGCATATATTGGAATCTTACATTTTTTGACTATTTCAATCTATTACTTAAATTATTACCATTTACTACAACATGCAATTAGGGCATTTAACACATTTTGCAAAAATAATTTTAAGTAATCTTTATCAAAAATCTATCAAAAATCAATATTTTTTTAGATATAGCTCAACAAAATGTTTTCTTGAGAAGACTCAATATTCTACTCAATATTTTCACTATTTGCATTTCCAAATTCAGCAGTCAAATTTGATTATGGCTTTGTATATTTCACTTCATTATTCTTTTATCTTCTAATAATTAAAAGAATTTCCTTTTAAAGGGTGCTTTATAATGGCTTTATTGAAGAAGTGAAATTGTTAAAGACTTGAAAAATGTTATCCTTAATATTGCTTTTTGGTAACTAAAATTTAGCAGAAACTCTCATTAATTTTGCTGACTGTAGACAAACATATGCATTCTTCTTTGCAATCAAAGGCAACCATAGCTCAGTGAGTAGGGCACTGGCCACATGCACCAATGCTGGCAGATTTGAACCCGGCTTGGGCCAGCTAAAACAACAATGACAACTGCAACAACAACAACAACAACAACAACAACAAATAGCTGGGCACTGTGGCAGGTGCCTGTAGTGTCAGCTACTTGGGAGGCTGAGGCAAGAGAATTGCTTAAGCCCAAGAGTTTGAGGTTGCTGTCAGCTGTGACACTATGGCACTCTATCCAAGGCAACAGCTTAAGACGCTGTCAAAAAAAAAAAAAAAAGGTAAATATAAAATCAAATGCATAAGATTACCCAAACCAGAAAAATCAGATAAAAGTTCAGGGAGCAAAAGACTGAATAATTTTTTCTTAGACCTCTTATGTGATGTTTGTTTATCTCACACTATTCTTTGTAATTGGCTACAGAATTTGCTTGTAACTACTTATTTCTGCTTAAAAATTCCATGTGATTCACTCTTATATTTTCTATTCTATCTGATTTTTGCAAACTTCTGGTTGTGACTCATCACTACAGGTTGTAGGCAACAGCTTCAAACTCTTTATTAAGCTATTCAGTAAAGTCTGCTCATTAAAGGGAACTAGTGTTGCTTATTCATGTTAAGAAAATGGATCTCTAGTTCTTATTACAGGTAAAAGTGCATATCAAGTGGGTTTAAAAGATAAATGTGAAAATAAGAACTTTAAATATTTCAAAAAAAATGTAAGAAAAGGAGAAAGTTTTTATTAATTCCAGGTAGGAAAATTTATTTTAAAAATACACAAAAATAACAAGTTTTGAGGGAAAATATCAATGAATTCAGTTACATTAAAATTCAAAACTTCAGTTTAGCAAAGGGCTCCTTAAAATAGAGAAGTTGTAGACCAGAAGGAGATCATTACCACTAAAGAATTTTTATCCAGAATGTTAAACATAAAAGTGTCTATAATCTCTAAAAGACAGCCCAATAGCATGGATGACAAAATATATGAGCAGGGAAGTTACAGATGTGAAAATCCAAGTAAGTCATAAACCTACCAAAAATTATTATTAGTAACCATATACACATAAACTAAAATTGTAACGAAGTACAATTTAATACTCATTAAGTCTAGAATTTTTTTTTTTTTTTTGGCAGTATTTGGCTGGGGCCGGGTTTGAACCCACCCCCTCCGGTACATGGGGCTGGCACCCTAACTCCTTTGAGTCATAGGTGCTGCCCAAGACTAGAATTTTTTAACCTGAAAATGCCCCAACCTGGACACAGTGTGAAGTGATAGGAACTCAAGCAGCAGTAATGGAAGAGCCCACTGGTAAGCTCATTTGGGGAAGAGTATGTCAGCATTCAAAATGTAGGGAAATACATTTGACCCAGCAATTGTAGACATGCTACATGTACTTAAAACACAGAAATATTTTTATATTAGAGTATGTGAAGGAATATAAACATTGTGCCAACTGCCAAAATATCAGAAAAATTAATTATGAGAGTGGATGAATAAATTGTGGTATATTCATTCAGAGGAAGAGTATACAGCAGAGAAAATGAACACCTGGAGACACAGATGTTAACAGGTGTGAATCTTACAAACATAATTGAAAAAATGTAAGTTTTATAAATATATGTATGATACCATTTACACTGTTTTTTTTTTTGTAGTTTTTGGTTGGAGCTGGGTTTGAACCCACCACCTCGGGTATATGGAGCTGGTGCCCTACTCCTTTGAGCTACAGATGCCACCCTACACTGGGTTTTTAAACAAGGAATGCAATACCACATATTGGTCAACAATAACACATGTGCTTACAGGTTAGAAAGAAAGCATGGAAATGTGAAACATCAAATCCAGAATACTTGTGGTGACCCCTCAGGAAGGTAGGTGTGCTTGGGAGCTGATGCACAGACTACATCATATTCTTATTTACAAATTTAAGAGCATATAAAATAATCCAAAATAAATTTGAAAAATAAAAAGGAAGATGACCTGGGTTGTGAGCTGCAGTAAGAAGAGTCAAAATAGTGAAATTTTCAAAGACAGAAATACCAAGGTTTTTTTAGACTGAATGCACCAAATTACGGACAGGGAAGTATTAGTTTTTATCTTTTATATGAAGTCTAGGGATTTTTGCAATATTATAAAAATTTATATAAAATTGTTTATAAAGCACTCCCTATTTTAAAATAGTTATGGTACATTTATTATCCTCAAATTTAGGGAGGGTAAAGAAAATGAAAGAAAGAAGGTGACATGAGAATATGCCTTTGGGTCATATTCCCAGTCCTAGGGGTCAGTCCAAGCATCTCTGAGGATATGCCCTTTACCCATCCCTCAGTCTAACCCAGGAGCATCAGATTTCTTTCTTTTTTTTTTTTAATGCAGTTTTTTTGGCCAGGGGCTGGGTTTGAACCCGCAACCTCCAGCATACGGAGCTGGCGCCCTACTCATTTGAGCCACAGGTGCCACCCAAGCATCAGATTTCTTAATGATAAATACATGGTGAGAAATCTAGTGATGGAAACTTAGGAGGTGAGAACTTACAAATTAATTGGTTTTACTGGTACCAGGAATGATCTTGTTTGAAATCTGTCCCAGAGTCCACCAACCATCTAAAATGATCATCAAAAATGAATGACAGATATTTAATAAACATGTTATTATAATTTCTGGTATAAAATTCTAATGCCCTTTATAGCTGTTTCCATTATCATATCAAGCCTCAGACTCTCTAGAAAAACCACAGTCCAAACTTCCTTAGCATCTCCTGGGTTTTCTCTGGAGTCACTCCTGGTCCCTGACTGCCAATTTTGCTTTGTTTTCTCATGACTGGAATCTTTTCATTTTCCTCCTTCAGGACTGAAGCCCTTGGGAAAGGTCTGATGCTAGTTGTCGAGCTAGATGCATTCCTACTTGGACCTCTGCAGTCCCAGGCCAGCCTTTCCTTTTAAGCCCAGGGCAGATCTGAGTTTTGAACCTCATCCTAACTGGGGAGGACTTTGGATTGTAGTATAATTTAACACCAAGTAATATGTACTTTTCACAAGATATAGGAGTATTTTAGAGAGCCTTTAAAATAGATGAAACCGCAAGCATTGTTTTAATTGATTTTAACTTCTTTGTAAAATTCTTGGGTTTGAGGGTTTATATTAAACTTATGTTTTTCCTCTCTTATTATCACTTGTCTCTGTAAAAGCTGAATAAATTTTACAAGATAATGTGTGATTCTTAAACTGGGGTCAAAGGACCTCTTGGGGTCTATATTAAGAATTATAATTTGATTTCCTTTGTAACCCCCCAAATTTTATGTATTCAAGAACTTTGTCATAAGAAGTAGTTCAGGGGCTTATCTTAACCAGACTTCTATGCAGTGAGATACAGCACAAAAAGCATGAGGGTATCAGTGGAAGTAGAAGGTGTTTTCTAAGCACAGAGCAGAGACATCTAATCTAGTGTCAGGAGGTAAAAAATGAGGGCCTCAGTGAGACCTGAAGAAGGCCTGGGACTTTACCTGCATAAATAGAAAGAGTGAGGAAGGCAGTGGGACACGCTTAAACCACAGAACCTGGGAAAGAGCACGGCTCACTGAACACTGAAAAGAAGTTCAGCAGAGATAGGATGGTACTATGTGGGGCTGCTGTTTGGGTGTGGAGTGAAACTGCAGGAAGAGGAGAGTGGGGGAGGCATGAGGCTAAGGAGGGGTTTCTGGACAAATAATAGATACTTAAGTACATGTAATCTCAAGGAATATCAATTTTACTTTAGGAAAAAGGATGAGTTTAATGAGTGAAGTACTGAGAACAGACCAACACTTGAGGAAAAGTATTCTGGCTGTGGTATAGATATATTATTAACTCAGGTGATGAATTCATTTTGGTATTTAGAAAGGAAAAGAATGGACATCACCACAACTATGTGCTTTGTTTTATCACATAGTAAGAGATGTATCAGATAGCACTCCACCACTCACAGATCTGTTCATTTTGTCATGGAAGGTTCTCCTCAGGGAGAACTTCCATGAAGAACTTTGATCTGTACCTTCTTTACAAGAAGTATCCTCAGCATGGGTGATCCTGTGAAATTATTTTTTTCCCAGTCTTTTTTTATGATTTAGTCATCATTTTGCAGTTTCAAAAATAAACTCAGGCATTACAAATGGCTTTCTAGAAAATGGTAGCCTTTCAGTAATACATCAAAGTTCTCAGTACTGTTGAAGTTAAACTATTTGCAGTCATCAGTTACTTGTACGATGATGGAATTTCCCATTTCATAGAGATAACATTTACTTCATTCTTTAAATAATTCTTAACAAGAAAATAAGTGTTATTTTGGCCTAAAGTATGAGTTCCTTTCAATAACAGTAAGAAATACAGCATTGCTTGGAGGTGTTCGCTAACCTGAGTTATCGCTGGTTTCCCTTCATATCTTTTCAGTGTGAAGCATTGTGAGATGAGATCGGCAGCTTTTTCTAAAGTTGTCTCTTCTGGATCAAGTTTTGGTGGAAGCATCTTATCCCAAGGAACACTTTCATAAGATCTATGAAATTATCATAGGTATAAAAATTGGCAAAATTCATGACAATATCATATACTGTGAAAAGCAGAATTTTGAGATGACCCAAATTACTCATTTCTGAAGAATCAGCAACATTCCTAGAATTCCACACTAGTGCAGCCAAATCGTACCCATCTTGTTAAATGCCATCATTATTGTATATATAAAGATGTGGAGCTAGAGGTACAATTTCATATTTAGAATTTGGAAGTTGCTGATCTTTATGACACACATACATTACAGACACAGTGAAATCAATGCTACTTTGATACTGAATGAAAAACAAACAACAGCCCTCATTTCAAAGACTGTATTCTGATAAGATAGATGGACCCTGAATTCTGCTCCTGGCATATCCAAAGTTGGTGCTAACACTGATATTCCCATTGTGTGGGGAGGCATAGCCTTCCAGAACACCTATTATTAGTCAAAAGCCAGTTTGCAAAGAATTACCAGTTTCCTCGTTCCATCAACAAATATTTATTCAGTCATGAGTATATTTCCAGCCCCCACTTATTGCTTATGATAAAAGAGTGAATAAGGACAGAAGTGAAAATTCTATTTACCACATAAGAATGTTGTGAAGATTAATGAATATAATCCTGGCAATGCTAAATGGCTTACTGATAGGCCCACAGCATTTTCAGAATGTGTGTGTGTACTTTGAACTCCTTCATTTTGAAATTACTATGTCATAAGGATGCTAAACCTAATAAAATACTTTTAATTAAATGTTGTATTTTTTGACATAGTATCTGGTTAACATTGTACTTAAAAATTTAGTCTATAAGTTGAATCAAAGCTTGAAAGATAAATCCCTCGGTGAGCCTCTGATAGATTTCATTAATATTTTAGGGAATTTTCCATGGAGGCTTTAAAAGTCTTTTCCTAAGAAAACTTTTATATCTTTTAGAGGAAGCTACTGAATACTATATATGATACTGTGTTTTATTTTTAAAACTTTACTATTCTGAGTAAAGTTTTATCACTTTCATCATGATACATAATTATTACTTTATTAAATAAGCTATTTCTGAAATGACTACTGGAAGGTTTTTAAATAAAAACCAACATATGAATACAGTAGGAAATAAACCCAAAAGCCAGAGGGGAATTTAGGGGCTATTTAGTTATAATCCTTCATTTTGAAGATGAAAAATATAATGAGATCAGAAGTATTGGAAGATTCCGATGTCCTGTGCTCAGCAAGTAGACATGGGTGGGACCTTCCCTTTTCTCATATTGTCCTAAGACTCTGAAATCCAATTTCATATCAAACTTTTTATATTTTCGTAAAACTCTGGGATAGTAGATATTCCTGCGTGTATTTCATGAAGCCTGTTGGCAGCTTTCAAAACAGGAGAGGAAGGGGGAGAGGGCAGACATGCAGGGCTTTGCGGTCCCCACGTTTTACTTCTTTTTCTTTCTTTCTTTTTTCTTTTTATTAAATGATAGCTGTATACATTAATGCAAACATGGGGTACAGTGTAGTGTTTTCACATACATTTTGAAATACTTTCATCAAGCTGGTTCACATAAATTTCATGTCATTTGCATAGTCATTGTGTCAAAACATTTATATTTTAGTTCTAGAAAAGTTCACTTGTACCCTTGTTAGACAGCAATATAGGTGATCTTTCCAGTCACCCTCCCACCACCCAGGCGCCCTTCTCCCCTCCCCTTCCCTTCCCCCTCCTCATATTCTTGGGCTAGAATTAAGTTGTATCTTTCATTTGAGAGCTATAAATTAGTTTCATAAAAGGGCTCTGTACATTGGATACTTTTTCTTCCATTCCTGTGATACTTTGCTAAGAAGAACATTTTCCAGTTCCATTCATGTAAACATGAAGGAGGTAAAGTCTTCGTTTTTCTTTAGGGCTACATAGTATTCCAAGGTGTACATATACCACAGTTTATTGATCCATTCATGGATTGATGGGCACTTGGGCTTCTTCCATGACCTGGCAATTATGAATTGGGCTGCAATAAACATTCTGATACAAACATCTTTATTGTAAAACTACTTTGAGATATCACCTAACTCCAGTAAGATTAGCCCATATCACAAAATCCCAAAACCAGAGTTGCTGGTGTGGATGTGGAGAAAAGGGAATACTTCTACATTGCTGGTGGGAATGCAATTTAATACGTTCCTTTTGGAAAGACGTCTGGAGAACACTTAGAGAACTAAAAATAGACCTGCCATTCGATCCTACAATTCCACTATTAGGTATGTTTTACTTCTTATTCTCTTTGCTGCTTCTCTCTTCCCTGCCATCCATTTCTCTGTATCATCACACGCATTTGAACTTCCACTCCGTCGCTCTGCTGAGTGCTAGATCCACCAGTCAGTCTGACCACCAGTTCTCAGCCCTGTCTTACTTGGCCCATCTGCTGCATGTGAAACTGTTCGTCACTCCCTTCCTCTTAATTGGGCCTCCAGGCACTTGATTCTCTTCCTTCTCCTCCCACAGTGGTGGCGGTTCCTTTCTGGTCACCTTTTTTTTTTTTTTTTTAAATGTACTGGTGTCAGGACCCAGTGTCTTCTGCACTCTCTTACCGTACTTCTCCCTCAGTGTTCCCACCCTGTCATGGCTCTGCATAGCTTTCTGTAGGCTATGATACATAGGTTAATTTTTCTAGCCCAGCCTCTGTCCCAAACTCCAAATACATACATCACACTGCCGGTTGGCCATATCCACTTGCATGTCTAAGGAACATCTTCATATTTGACTTATCCATAACTGACTTCTCCCCCGCCTTGGTCTTGTCAAGTAAACGCACTGTCAGTCCACCCAGCTGCATATACCAAAGCCTTAGAATCATCTGTGACATCTCTTTCTTTCAGAGTCATGACCTCCAATCTGGAAGTTGTGCTGGCTCTACATTTGACATGTACCCAGAAATCAGACATGGCTCACATCTTCCTGTCCCACAGCCCTCCTCCAAGCTACCATCAGCTCTGTCCTAGATCACAGCAACAACCTTTTAACTAGTCTCCCAGCTTCCCCCCAGACATGGTCTACTCTGTACTCAGCTGCCACCATGATTGCTTTGGTCTACAAGTCTGGTCTCCCTACCTCTCTGCCTCACATCACTCAGTGTAACAGTCCTGTAGCTGTGATTGCTTAAAGCACCCTGCAGGATCTGGTTCCTAGCCCTTCTCTGACTTCTTCTGCAACTCCTTCCTCCTCTTATCTTCCAGGCACCCTGGCTTCCTGTTCTTCTTCAACCCCTTAAGTGCATTTCCTGATGTGCAGTCATCTCCCTACAATAGGGTCACTCCAAATATCTGGACAGCTACTCTCCTGCCCCTCTGAGTTTCCGCTCACATCTCATCACTCAAGTGGGTCTCACCTTCCTGTTTATTACTGAACTCTCCTACCTCATGCACCTGGCACTCCTGATCTTGGCCTGTACGACCTTCTCTTTTTCTTTTTTCCAAAGACTTCTCTATCATCTAAGATACGGTCTACTCATAACCTGTGCACTTTCTTATGTTTCTTCCTTATTCTCTGTTTTCCTTTAGAATGAGAGCCCCTGAGAGCAGAGACCTTTGTCAGCCTTAGTCACTGAAGTGTCTCACAGCCTAGGATGAGAACCTCATACTAGGTACTCAACATGTTTGCTGACAGAGTCAATCAATTCTCCTTCTTGAAGCTTTCTCTGTCATTGCTTTCTAGGACACCGCACTCTTATGTCCTGTCACTCTCTGGAAGTTTCGTTTCTGATTTGGTTTTATTCTAGTCAGCATAGGTGCTCTTTAACACTCTTCCTTGACATGTTTATTTTGGCAATCAACATGACCAAGTAAATGATTGTTCTTGACGTCCTATGAATTACTCATAGTATGTAGGATATATTTTAAAATCAAAATTCTACTGGGAAAATGCTTACTTTTGTGTAGAGGACTTGTAAAACGACTTCTTTGCATTGTATGACTTGTTTGGTTGAACAAGTGGTTCACCATCATCCTAGAAGGCATGAATAATAAGTTCTCAGAGACTGAGTAAATAAGAGGAGGTTATGTTGCTTTCTATGCACCATGGTTTCATCTTTGCTCTTCATTTTTCTGCTTTCAAGAATTTGGTTTTACCAGATTTAAAGTTTCCCTACTTTTTCTCTTTTGTTTTAGAAGTTTATATTCTGTTTACATCATCATAATTATTAAACTAAAATTTGCAAAATGTATGTTAAGGTTAATGGAAAGTGAGATTTTTATGAGAAATGTCTTGAATTTTAAATATTTACGAATAATTTCTTTTAGCACCATAAAATTAAAGCATTAAAAAGAGCCTTGTTTGTTTTGTCTTCTAATAACACAAGGAGAGTAGTTCTGAAATATTTCCATTGCCCTATCTTCTATCTTACTTTATCAAAATTAATTATTATTATTGTTATTACTATTTTTAATGGTAAAAACATTATTTTTAATGGTATTATTATTATTACTATTTTTAATGGTAAAAATCTAAATCTATTCATTTAGATTTTCCATGATATTTTACCAATGTTTTCTACACTTGATCTTAGCCAAAAGGAAAGCAATACCCATCTTTTCTTACTTTTGCTTCTTTTGCAGGTTTGTCTTTTGCCACCCCCCACCCACACCCCCAGGTTCTTGGTTTCATTTTCTTTTTGTGGAATTTCAATTTTCAGTAATAATTTCAAGAATGTGAATTTTTCTACTTCTAATTTTTAACTCACCTTAACTTTTGAATGCTCTTCTGAGTTTAGAATTCTGGTTCAACAGGTATGATTCTTCAGTAACAAACATATCTCATTGACTTACAGATTGTGTTCTTGACTTTAAAAATATAATGAGTTTAAATTGTTTGCAGGTATTCTGGTTTCCCACCTCTGGTTATATTTAGGATGTTAACTTTGTCTTGTTTTTTTCTATCAATTCAACATAATTTAGGGAGAGGATATATTTTTGTTCACCTAGCTTAGGATGTCTTATGCTTCTTCAATCTGAGAATTCACAACTTTTATCAAGTGGATAGTTCTTTATATTTATCATTTAGTTATCAATGAAATATCTTTATTCTGGTTTTTATTGGAATTCCTATCAGCAGAAAATTGTTGGGCTTTCTCATTCTTTCCTCCATGTCTCTTAACGTATGCATTGCTTCATCTCTAACTTTCATATATACCTTTCACTCTATCACTTTCAACTTCCTTACTGATAAAACTTCTTTACTGATACATAATAGATTTACATATTTTGGAGGTACATATGATAATTTGATACGTTTATATAATGTATGAACTTAGATCAAATCGGGATAACTAGGATATCCATCACCTCAAATATTTATCTTTTTCCTTATGGTAGAAACATTTGAATTATTCTCTTTTAGCTATTTTGAAATGTACAACAGATAACTATTAACTCACTTTACTGATCTATTGAATATGAGGTCTTATTTCTTCTATCTAACCATATATTTGTACCCATTAATCAACCTCTTCCCCCTCCACCCCAACCTTCCTGGCTGCTGGTAATCATTAATCTAATCTCTGTCTTCATGAGATCTACTTTTTCAGCTCCCATATATGTGTATGAGTGAGAACATGCCATGTTTTTCTTTATGCCTAGCTTATTTCACTTAACTTAATAATCTCCAGTTCCATCTATGTTGCTGCAAAGGACAGGATTTCACTCACTTTGATGGCTGAATAATATTCCAGTGTGGATACATACCACGTTTTCTTTAGCCATTCATCCACTGATGGGCACTTAGGTTGATTCCATATATTTGCTATTGTGAATAGTGCTGCAATAAATATGGGACTGAAGAATCTCTTCAATATATTGATTTCCTTTCTTTTGAATACACACCAGTAGTGGAATTGCTGGCACAGATGGTAGTTCTATTTTTAGATTTTGAAGAGCTTCTGTTCTGTTTTCCATAGTGGCTGTACTAATTTACATTCCTACCAACAGTGTTCCCCTTTCTCTACGTCCTATCTAGCATTCGTTATTCCCTGTCTTTTTAATAAAAGCCATATTAAATGTGTTGAGATAAGATACCATTGTGGGTTTTTAAAAAAATCTTTAAATCTGTGTGTGTATGTTTTTTTAATTGTTGAGGATTCATTATGGGTACAGACAACCAGGTTACACTGATTGCATTTGTTAGGTAAAGTCCTACCTCCAAGACTGTTGCTGCGAGGGTATCACAGAGAAGCAGTGTTGCAGAGAATAAGACCCACAATTGAAATTGTATGCAAATAAAGGGAACCACCACTCTGTCATGGCATGTGGCAAGCTTCTTTATTTTCTCCTGGCTTAAATAGCCAGCTCTGCACGTGCACACTGGTAATAAAGACATCAATGACTTCACTGATATTCATTACAATCCATAATCCATCTCATGACTAAACATCTTATGAATATCTTGTGACCAGATCCTGCCTGGCCCAGAGCCTAGCAATCTACAGATTAACTGATACTACTTTATCTAACATAATCCTCCTAAAAATACATGACTTAATGGAGAACATGTTGTTAGCCATTACTTCTTTGTTCTTATCTGATGAAGCCTGAGGCTCTGGGGGAGAAAGGTAGATTGAATACCTGCCCTAATGGCCTCACCATCTGGAGGCAGTTACTTTAATCTTTAAGCAAGGCATAGTCAGGAAATTCGTAAGACATACAGAAACTTGTTTGCAAGCCTCTGCTCCCATGTAAGGCCTTAAGTCAGGGGTTTTTTAATGCCTGAAACCAACCCAGCCATATGGAATTCTGCCTCAGTTTCTCACAAGTATACCTGCACAAAGTCTTTGCACTGCTCTCTCTAAGACAGCTTTTTTGGCCAGAGGCATATAGGCCTTTTGCCTATACAAGAGGTATGTCACACACTGTGATCCCCCCCCACCCCCCTCTCTCCTTCCTTCTTTCTGTGCTCCCCATCTCCCATGTGCCCCTGTGTATCAGATCTTTAATTGTCCTCCTATCAGACTTGAATACACAGGATTCTTGCTTCTCTATTCTTGTGATGCTTTACTAAGAATAATGTGTTCCACTTTCATCCAGGTTAATACAAAAATGGAAAGTCTTCATCTTTTTTAGTGGTGGGATAGTAGTCCATGGTATACATAGACCACAGCTTAAAATTCATTCCTGGGTTGGAGGGCATTTAGGCTGTTTCCACATTTTGGCAATTGTAGATTGAGCAGCAATAAACAGTCTAGTGCATGTGTCCTTATGGTAAAAGGATTCTTTTTCCTCTGGGTAGATGCCCAGTAATGGGATTGCAGGATCAAATGGGAGGTCTACTATGAGTTCTCTGAGGATTCTCATATTCCTTCCAAAACGGTTGTATTAGTTTGCAGTCCCACCAGCACTATAAAGTGTTCCGTTATCTCGACATCCATGCCAGTATCTGCAGTTTTGAGATTTTGTGATGTGGGCCATTCTCATGGGGTTAGATGATATCTCAGGGTAGTTTTGATTTGCCTTTCTCTAATGATTAGAAACAATGAGCATTTTTTCATATGTTAGCCACATATATCTGTCTTCTTTATAGAAGGTTCTACCATCTCTCTTGCCCAGTGACCTAAGGGATTGTTGGCTCTTTTTATCTTAATTAATTTGAGTTCACTGTAGATCCTAGTTATCAAGCTTTTATCTGATTCAAAATATGCAAATATCCTTTCCCATTGTGTAAGTTGTCTATTTGCTTTGTTTGTTGTCTCCTTAGCTGTAAAGTTTTTTAGTTTAATTAAGTCCCGTCCCATTTGTTTTAATTGTTATTACAATGCCATGGAAGTCTTCATAAAATCTTTCCCCAGATGGATAACTTCAAGTGTTTTCCCCATAGTTTCTTTGAGGATTTTTTATTGTTTCATGCCTTAGATTTAGATCTTTTATACATCTTGAATCAATTTTAGTGAGTGGAGAAGACGTGTGTCCAATTTTAGTCTTTTACATGTGATTATCCAGTTCTCCTAGCATCATTTATTGAATAAGGATTTTCCCCAAGTGTATGTTCTTATTTGGTTTATCAAAGATTAAGTGGCTGTAAGATGTTAGTTTCATTTCATGGTTTTCTATTCAGTTCCAGATGTCCATCTCTCTTTTTTTGTGCCAATACCATGATGTCTTGATCACTATGGCCTTGTAGTGTAACCCAACATCTGGTAGGCTGATGCCCCTGGCTTTGTTTTTATTACTAAGAATTGCCTTGGCCTTGTGTAAGGTGTTTTTTTCTGGTTCCATATAAAACATACTATTTTTTTCCAGTCTGCAAAATATGATGTTGGTATTTTAATGGGGATTGCATTGAATATGTAGATTGCTTTGGGAAATAGAGACATTTTAACTATGTTGATACTTCCCAGCCTTGATCATGGTATGTTCCCCTATTTGTTAATATATTTTGCTATTTCTTTTCTTAGGGTTTCATATTTTCTTTATTGAGGTCCTTTAACTTTTTTGTTAGGTATATTCCTAGATATTCCATTTTCTTTGAAGGTACTGTGAAGGGAATTATGTTCATTAGCTTCTCATCTTGGTTGTTATTGGCATATAGAAAGGCTACTGATTTGTTGACATTGATTTTATACCCTGAGACTTTATTTTTTCATCACTTCCAGCAGCCTTGGGGTAGAGTCTTTGGGCTTCTCTAAGAGGGAGATTTGACTTCCTCTTCCCCCATTCAGATGCCCTATATTTCCTTCTCTTGCCTGACTGTATTAACTAGAACTTCTAGCACTATGTTGAATACTAGTGGTGATACAGGACAGCCTTGTCTGGTTCTAGTTCTAAGTGTAAAAGCTTTCAGTTTTACTCCATTCGGTATAATATTAGCTGTTTGTCATAGATGACTTCAAACAGTTGAAGAAATGTGCCACCTATGCCTATTTTCTTCAGAGTTCTAATTAAAAAAGTATGCTGAATTTTATCAAATGCTTTTTATACATATATTGAGAGGATCATATGATCTTTGTTTTTGCTTCTTTTGATATGACAAATTATGTTTATGGACTTGTATATGTTAAACCAGCCTTGTATCCCTGAGAAGAAACCTACTTGATCATGATGAATGATGTTTTTCAATGTGTAGCTGTAATCTATTGGCTAGGATTTTATTCAGAATTTTTGTACCTATATTCATTAGTGAAATTGGTCTGAAATTCTCCTTTTTAGTTAGGTCATTTCCTGGTTTTGGTATCAGGGTAATGTTCACTTCATAGAATGTATTGGGGAAGATTCCTTCATTCTCAATTTTTTGAAATAATTTCTGCAGTATTGATGTAAGCTCTTCTTTGAAAGTTTGATAGAATTCTGGTATGAAGCCATCTGGACCAGGGCTTTTTTTTTGTTGGGAGATTTTTTATTGTTTCTTTGAACTCAGTTCTTGAAATACGTCTGTTCAAGAGATCTATTTTTTTCATGATTAAGTCTAGGGAGAGGGTGTGATTCCAGGTATTGATCCATTTCCTCCACATTGTCAAATTTCTGGGTATAGAGTTTCTTTTTTTGTTGTTTGTTTTTTAGACAGAGTCTCACTATGTTGCCCTCAGTGGAGTGCATGGTGTCACAGCTTCACAGAAACCTCAAACCCTTGGGCTTAAGTGATTCTCTTGGTTCAGCTTGGGAATATAGGTGCCTGCCACAACACCTGGCTATTTTTTGTTGCATTTGTCATTGTTTAGCAGGCCTGGGTTGGTTTTGAACCCACCTGTCTCAGTGTAGGTGGCTAGCACCCTAACCACTGAGCTACAGGTGCTGAACATAGAGTTTCTTATAGTACTCAGATATGGTCTCTTGTATTTTTGTGACTGTGTTGTTATTTCTCCTTTATTGTTTCTGATTGAGGTTATTAGAGATTTTACTTTTCTGTTTCAGTTAATCTGGCCAAAGGTTTATTGATTTTATTTATTTTTTGAAAAAAACAATTTTTTATGTCATTAATTTTCTGAATGATTCTTTTGTTTTCAATTTAATTCATCTCTGATTTAATTTTGTTTATTTCTTTTCTTCTGCTAGGGTTGAGGTAGATTTTTCTTCTTTTTTCAACTCCATATGACAGTTCATGAGTTTGTTGATGTGCTCTCTTTTATTTTTTTGAATGTAGGCATCTAATGCAATACATTTCCCTGTTAAGACTGCTTTTGCTAAATCCCACAGGTTTTGGCAACTTGTGTCTTCATTGTTGTTATGTATGGGGAATTTAATGATTTCCTCTTCTATGTCTTCATGAACCCAGCTATCATTAAACATAAGATTATTTAATTTCCAAGTCTTCATGTGGGGATGAACATTTTTGTTGGAGCTGAGTTCCACCTCTATTGTCTTGTGTTCTGAGAAGATAGAAGGTATAATTTCTATTCTTTTAATTTTGCTGAGGTTTGATTTTTATCTTAGGATGTGGTCAATTTTGGAGTATATACCATGGGCTGACAAGAAAAATGTATATTCTTTAGCTTTGAGATTGTGCATTCTCTATACGTCTATTAGTGCCATTTTTTTCTAGGATCACAATTAAGCCCTTTGCATCTTTGTTTAGTTTCTGTTTACAGGATCTTTTCAGTTATGTCACAAGGGTGTTAAAGTCCTCAACTATTATGGTGTTAAAGGATATCACTCAAACCCATCAAGGTCTGTTTCATACATCTGGGAGCATTTAAGTTGGGTGCATAAGTATTTAAAATTGAGATGTCTTCTTGTTACATTGTTACTTTGACTAGTATAAAGTGTCCATCTTTGTCTTTCTTAACTTTAGTGTATTTAAATATGCTTGTATATGAAAATTAGATTACAACCCCTCATTTCTTCTGATTTCCATTTGCTTAAAGTACTGTTCCAAGCCTTGTCCTTCAAAGCTAGATGTGTATCCTGAAGACAACATATGAGGCTTGTGCTTTTTCTTTTTTTTAATCACAGCCAGTCTGTGCCTTTCAGTGGTGAGTTCAGTCCTTTGATATTTATTAAGAGAATTGATAATTGAGAGAATTGATGGTGGAGTTCTGTTCATCTTATTTTGTGAAAGTCTATTGTGTAGTTTTATCCACTGGGCCATTGTAGAAACTACATTTTTACCTTTAAACTTTAGGGTGTTTACATTGTTAGAGGTCCATTGTGGTGGTCAGTGCTGAGAAGAGGTCTATGTATTTCCTGAAAAGCTGGTCTTGTTGTGGTGAATTTCTTCAGTGCTTGTACATCTGCAGAAGATTTGATTTCTCCATTAATTCTGAAGCTCAGTTTAGCAGGATAGAGAATTCTGGGGTGATAATTATTTCGTTTAAGAATGTTGAAAGTGGATTATTATGCTCTTCTGGCTTGGAAGGTTTCAATTGAAAAGTCTGCTGTAATCCTAATGGCTCTGCCTCTACAGGTCAGTTGGCACTTACTCCTGGCTGCTTGTAGAATCTTTTTCTTTCATTTTGACTTTGGACAGGTTAATTACAATGTGTCTTGGAGAGGCTCTGTTTGAATTGAGAAAATCCAGGGTTTGATAACTACCTGGAAGGAGTGTTTTAGGGTCTTTAGTAAAACTTGGGAAGTTTTCTTTTGTCGTAGTCACCAATGGGGCTTCTGTTCCTTTGGGGCAATCTTCTTTCCCTTCAGGAATCCCTATTATATATTTGAATGCTTCATGGAGCCTCATAGTGCCTTCTCTAAGTGCCTGTTCTGCATTCTCTCTTTTCTTTTCTACCTCTTCAACTACCAGGGTTAACTCAAACACTTTACTAGCTCTGAGGTTCTTTCTTCTCCATGGTCTAAACTATTTTTTATACTTTCCACTGTATCTTTACATTCCCTGTTTGTCTCCTTCATTTCCTTAAGCTCTACCATATCCTTTCTGTATTCAACATATCTCTTCTCTGATTTTTGTTTCTATCTTTCCATTTTCTCACCCATTCCTTTCATTGTCTTTATCATCTATATTTTAAATTCCCTTTCTGTCAAGTCCATTAATTCTTTATAGGCAGAGTCTTCTGATGTAGCTGTCTCATGGTCCCTTGGGAGAATTTCTCCATTTTGGTTTTTTATGTTGCCTGAATTTTTCTGTTGATTCCTCCTCATGTGTTCTTTCTTCTTGTTCACCTCCTTGTCCTCCTTTTTCCTTCTCAGTGGCTCCTTTGTTTCAAACAGAAGTCCTTTTTCTTGATGACAGTATGTTGTAATATGTTGCCAGGACACCAGGTGGCACTGTGGTTTTCTTAGGAGACAGAGAGCACAGCCAGCAACCTCTGTGGTCCTTACTCCAAACATAGTTGCCTTCAGTGACCTCCTGATTGTTTCATCAGCATTCAGACCCTTCTTGGTTGGGATTTTAAAGCTCATAAGAATCCTTCAGAAGCAGGTCTCATGTACCCTCTAACTCCAGTTCCTATGGGGTGTGGGAGTCCCTCAGCCTTTCCTGAGAGTGGATTTTTGATCCTGGCAGGTAGCATTAAGACAACCATGCTTTAGGCCCATGCAAGACCTTTTCATGACCTTCCTGCAATGGTAGCCCTCTGGCCCACAAGATCTTCTCAGCATTGCTGCCTCATCAGCCACTAAATCTATGGCAAGTCCACTTCAACTGGCATTCAAATATGGTTGCTGTCTACTATTTGAGTTCACCCACTCTTCTGAGCTTTCCACTCAAAGTGCAGCTTCCCCCAACAACTGAAAACTCTGGAAAGGCTTTCTCCTGTGGACAGCCAGCTGATCCCAGCCATTCCCAGTCACTTGCTTAATTCATCATATTTCCACCACTCAGGATCATACACTGTATCCATCTCACTACCTCTTCACTGTGCTCACTGAGCTATGAATCTGGGTAAGGTCCCCACACCAGGTATGACTGGGTTCTCTCTTTTCCCCCAGTCATTCTAGGAGAGCTCAGCTGAACAATCCTTCTGATCTGCCGTCTTGCTCAGCTCCATAATTGTGGTTTTGATTTTCATTTTCTGATTATTAGTGATGTTGAGCATTTTTTCATATACCTGTCTTACCTGTCTGCCTTTTGTATATCTTCTTTTGATATTTTTTCCAATCTTTTGCTCATCTTTTGATATTTACTTGTTTCAGCTCCTTATATATTCTGCTTATTAATCTCTTGTCAGCTGGATAACTTTCAAATATTGTCCTTCATTTAATGTGTTGTTGCTTCACTTTGTTGTTTTCTTGCTGTTTGTTTTCTTTCCTGTTTATGTACATTAGTTTTTAGCTTGGTATAATCCTATTTGTCTATTTTTGTTTCTGTTGTTCTTTTGAGCTTTGTCCAGAAAAAGGAGCTGGATTATTTTCCCAATGTTTTCTTTTAGTAGTTTAATAGCTTCAGGTCTTAGACTTAAGCCTTTAATCATTTTTAGTTTTATTTTCTTATATGTCTAGAGATAAGAGATGGAGTTTCATTCTTTTGGTTATGATAATCCAGTTTTCCCAGCACCATGTATTGAAGAGGTTGTTTTTTCCTCATTGTGTACTCTTGGTGCCTTTGTCAAAAATGAGTTGACTGTAAACATGTGGCTTTATATTAGGGTTCTCCAATCTCTTCCATTGGTCTATGTATTCTTCTGCTAGTACCATGCTGATTGTAGTATATTTTGAAGTCAGTTAATGTGATGCCTCTAGCTGTACTCTTTTTGCTCAGGATTGCTTTGACTATCTGGGATCTTTTGTAATTCAATATATATTTCAGGATTTTTAAAAAAAATTCTCTGAAGAATCAGCTTTTCTATTTATTATTTCCTTTTTACTTGTCTTATTCATTATATTTCATGAAGTCTCACCAAAGCTACATCTAGTAAAAGTTTTCTCCTTTATTCTGTTAGTGTGTTGAATTACATTGATTGATATATGAATATTAAGTGAATGTTTGCATTCAGAAATAAGCTTCAAAAGCTATGTCATCTTTTATAAATTATTGGTTTTGATTTGCTAATTTTTAAAGGATTTTTGTGTCTCTGCACGTGAGGAATATTGGTCTAAAATTTTCTCTCTTTGTAAAAAATCTTTTTCTGGATTTTTTAAATCACTTTAAGTTAGACTCCTGAAATTATTTGAGAAGTGATTTTTATTACCTGAAATAACCTGTATAAAATTTTGTGATTTCTTCCTAGAATGCTTGAAGAAAATTCTTCAGTGAATCCATCTAGGCCTGGAATTTTCATTGTGGTAAGGTTTTTTATTAAAGAAATAAATTTTTTAAATATAGATAAGCATGTATATATTTTATTTCATATACTGTTAATATTGGGAAGGAAGTTGTATTTTTAAAGGATTTTATTTATTTCATCTAAGATGCCAATTAATTGGCATATAGAAGTTTGTCATATTCTCTTATTTTTCATTTAGGATCTGCAGTAATAATCCTTCTTTAATTTCTTATATTAGTAATATCTATTCACTTTTCTTAATCGGACTAACAAGAGGTCCATCACTCTAAAGTTAAGAAAGTCTTACATTAAAAAAAAGAAAGAAGGAAGGAAAGTCTTACATATCTGGGATAAGCCAAACTTTATAGAGTATTAACTTTTTGCTATATTGCTAGATCCAAAATATATGTATGTCTTTAGTTTTTACGATCTTTCATTATTAATTTCTAGTTTAATTCACTTATTATCAGAGAATATTTTTGTATATTTTAAAATTTTTCATTTTATTTTATTTGTTTTATGTCCCAGAATACAACACATCTTCTGTGTAGACTTGCAAAGAATTCATATCCTGACATTGGGACATATATTGAGTAGGTCAAGTTAGTGGATAATGTCTTCATAGCTTGTACATCCTATTTTTCCCCTGTGTACCTTTTATATCAATTGCAGAGAACAGAATTTTGAAATCTCCAATAACAACAGTGGATGTGCATTTCAGTTCTATTAGTTTTTGCTTTATGCTTTTTGAGTTCTTTCAATAGGTGCCTGTTGCCATTTTATGAATTGACTGCTTTATTATTATGAAATATCTATCTTAGTCCCTGGTAAAATTTCTTCTTCTAAAATATACTTTGTCTGAATTATTACAAGTACTTCTGCTTTCTTTGATTTGTTCTCACATGGATATTCTCACATCTTAAACTTTTCTTTATATTTCACAAGGGTTTCGTGTAGTCAGCATATAATTGGGTCTTGATATTTGTTAACCCAACATAAAAATGTATGACTTTTAGTTTATTTATATTAAGTTATATTTACAATAGCAATGGACATAATGTAGCTTAAATTTGCTTTCTATTGGTTTTATCTGTTCATATTTTCATTTGTGATACTTTCTTTGATTAATTAAGGATTTTTTTAAAAGAAATTTATCTTCAGGGTGGTGCCTGTGGCTCAAAAGGGTAGGTGCCACCCCCATATGCCAGAGGTAGCTGGTTCAAACCCAGCCCCGGCCAAAAAAAAAAAAAAAAAAAAAAAAAAAAAAAAAAAAAAAA
>NW_003852518.1:1373117-1407004 GCF_000181295.1 Otolemur garnettii
TCAGTGGCTCCTTTGTTTCAAACAGAAGTCCTTTTTCTTGATGACAGTATGTTGTAATATGTTGCCAGGACACCAGGTGGCACTGTGGTTTTCTTAGGAGACAGAGAGCACAGCCAGCAACCTCTGTGGTCCTTACTCCAAACATAGTTGCCTTCAGTGACCTCCTGATTGTTTCATCAGCATTCAGACCCTTCTTGGTTGGGATTTTAAAGCTCATAAGAATCCTTCAGAAGCAGGTCTCATGTACCCTCTAACTCCAGTTCCTATGGGGTGTGGGAGTCCCTCAGCCTTTCCTGAGAGTGGATTTTTGATCCTGGCAGGTAGCATTAAGACAACCATGCTTTAGGCCCATGCAAGACCTTTTCATGACCTTCCTGCAATGGTAGCCCTCTGGCCCACAAGATCTTCTCAGCATTGCTGCCTCATCAGCCACTAAATCTATGGCAAGTCCACTTCAACTGGCATTCAAATATGGTTGCTGTCTACTATTTGAGTTCACCCACTCTTCTGAGCTTTCCACTCAAAGTGCAGCTTCCCCCAACAACTGAAAACTCTGGAAAGGCTTTCTCCTGTGGACAGCCAGCTGATCCCAGCCATTCCCAGTCACTTGCTTAATTCATCATATTTCCACCACTCAGGATCATACACTGTATCCATCTCACTACCTCTTCACTGTGCTCACTGAGCTATGAATCTGGGTAAGGTCCCCACACCAGGTATGACTGGGTTCTCTCTTTTCCCCCAGTCATTCTAGGAGAGCTCAGCTGAACAATCCTTCTGATCTGCCGTCTTGCTCAGCTCCATAATTGTGGTTTTGATTTTCATTTTCTGATTATTAGTGATGTTGAGCATTTTTTCATATACCTGTCTTACCTGTCTGCCTTTTGTATATCTTCTTTTGATATTTTTTCCAATCTTTTGCTCATCTTTTGATATTTACTTGTTTCAGCTCCTTATATATTCTGCTTATTAATCTCTTGTCAGCTGGATAACTTTCAAATATTGTCCTTCATTTAATGTGTTGTTGCTTCACTTTGTTGTTTTCTTGCTGTTTGTTTTCTTTCCTGTTTATGTACATTAGTTTTTAGCTTGGTATAATCCTATTTGTCTATTTTTGTTTCTGTTGTTCTTTTGAGCTTTGTCCAGAAAAAGGAGCTGGATTATTTTCCCAATGTTTTCTTTTAGTAGTTTAATAGCTTCAGGTCTTAGACTTAAGCCTTTAATCATTTTTAGTTTTATTTTCTTATATGTCTAGAGATAAGAGATGGAGTTTCATTCTTTTGGTTATGATAATCCAGTTTTCCCAGCACCATGTATTGAAGAGGTTGTTTTTTCCTCATTGTGTACTCTTGGTGCCTTTGTCAAAAATGAGTTGACTGTAAACATGTGGCTTTATATTAGGGTTCTCCAATCTCTTCCATTGGTCTATGTATTCTTCTGCTAGTACCATGCTGATTGTAGTATATTTTGAAGTCAGTTAATGTGATGCCTCTAGCTGTACTCTTTTTGCTCAGGATTGCTTTGACTATCTGGGATCTTTTGTAATTCAATATATATTTCAGGATTTTTAAAAAAAATTCTCTGAAGAATCAGCTTTTCTATTTATTATTTCCTTTTTACTTGTCTTATTCATTATATTTCATGAAGTCTCACCAAAGCTACATCTAGTAAAAGTTTTCTCCTTTATTCTGTTAGTGTGTTGAATTACATTGATTGATATATGAATATTAAGTGAATGTTTGCATTCAGAAATAAGCTTCAAAAGCTATGTCATCTTTTATAAATTATTGGTTTTGATTTGCTAATTTTTAAAGGATTTTTGTGTCTCTGCACGTGAGGAATATTGGTCTAAAATTTTCTCTCTTTGTAAAAAATCTTTTTCTGGATTTTTTAAATCACTTTAAGTTAGACTCCTGAAATTATTTGAGAAGTGATTTTTATTACCTGAAATAACCTGTATAAAATTTTGTGATTTCTTCCTAGAATGCTTGAAGAAAATTCTTCAGTGAATCCATCTAGGCCTGGAATTTTCATTGTGGTAAGGTTTTTTATTAAAGAAATAAATTTTTTAAATATAGATAAGCATGTATATATTTTATTTCATATACTGTTAATATTGGGAAGGAAGTTGTATTTTTAAAGGATTTTATTTATTTCATCTAAGATGCCAATTAATTGGCATATAGAAGTTTGTCATATTCTCTTATTTTTCATTTAGGATCTGCAGTAATAATCCTTCTTTAATTTCTTATATTAGTAATATCTATTCACTTTTCTTAATCGGACTAACAAGAGGTCCATCACTCTAAAGTTAAGAAAGTCTTACATTAAAAAAAAGAAAGAAGGAAGGAAAGTCTTACATATCTGGGATAAGCCAAACTTTATAGAGTATTAACTTTTTGCTATATTGCTAGATCCAAAATATATGTATGTCTTTAGTTTTTACGATCTTTCATTATTAATTTCTAGTTTAATTCACTTATTATCAGAGAATATTTTTGTATATTTTAAAATTTTTCATTTTATTTTATTTGTTTTATGTCCCAGAATACAACACATCTTCTGTGTAGACTTGCAAAGAATTCATATCCTGACATTGGGACATATATTGAGTAGGTCAAGTTAGTGGATAATGTCTTCATAGCTTGTACATCCTATTTTTCCCCTGTGTACCTTTTATATCAATTGCAGAGAACAGAATTTTGAAATCTCCAATAACAACAGTGGATGTGCATTTCAGTTCTATTAGTTTTTGCTTTATGCTTTTTGAGTTCTTTCAATAGGTGCCTGTTGCCATTTTATGAATTGACTGCTTTATTATTATGAAATATCTATCTTAGTCCCTGGTAAAATTTCTTCTTCTAAAATATACTTTGTCTGAATTATTACAAGTACTTCTGCTTTCTTTGATTTGTTCTCACATGGATATTCTCACATCTTAAACTTTTCTTTATATTTCACAAGGGTTTCGTGTAGTCAGCATATAATTGGGTCTTGATATTTGTTAACCCAACATAAAAATGTATGACTTTTAGTTTATTTATATTAAGTTATATTTACAATAGCAATGGACATAATGTAGCTTAAATTTGCTTTCTATTGGTTTTATCTGTTCATATTTTCATTTGTGATACTTTCTTTGATTAATTAAGGATTTTTTTAAAAGAAATTTATCTTCAGGGTGGTGCCTGTGGCTCAAAAGGGTAGGTGCCACCCCCATATGCCAGCTATGATGTCATAGCACTCTACACAGGGCAAAAAAAAAAAAGAAAAAAAAAAAAAAAAAAAAAAAAAAAAAAAAAAAGAAAGAAAGAAAAAAAAGAAATTTATCTTCTATTAGCTATTGTTTATGCTTCTTTGATTTTTTTTCCCGTGCTGTTGCTTCAGTCGTGCTAAGATTTACAAAATGGATATTTTACAAAATACAGCTTTAACTCTAGGATTTACAATATAATATTGTACCATTTCATAAGTATCACAAAAAATTGCTAACTGTACAATGCCCAATTTCATCCTAATGTACTGTTTACCATTGTTATAGCACACAGTGCATTAGCACAGTACATTAGGATTATTACATATGTTATAATCTCAAAGTACATTGCTGTGATTGGTGCCTTAAACAGTGATATTTTAAAGAACTTAAAAAAACTTTGTATTTACTCATGTATTAAGCATTTCTATTGGTCTCAATTCATTTTATTGTATAAATTCAAATTTCCATATGCATTATTTCCTTCTGTCTAAAAGACTTCCTTGAGATTTGCTGGCAGTACATTCTTTCAGCTTTGTTTTTCTAAAAATATCTCTATTTTTTTTATATTTTTTTGAAATTTTTATTGCTAGTTTATGTATTCTTAGTTGACTTATGTATTTATTTTTGGTACTTAAAATATGTCTTCATTTTCTTTTGGCCTGGAAAGATTCTGACAAAAAGCCTACTGTCATTCTTACGTGTGTTCCTCTGTACATCTATTTTTCTCTAGCTGTTTTTAAGATTTTTTCTTTATTTCTATTTTTCAACAATGTGATTTATGTACTTTGGCATAATTTTCTTTATCTTTATACAAATCAGCATTTATTAAACTTTTTAGGTTTGCAGATTTATAATTTTTTCACCAGTAGGAGCATTTTTTTAAAATTTATTTTTTATTCCAAATTAATATGAGGGTACAAATTTTTAGGTTACATTGCTCTCGCTTCCAGGGTAAAGTTCCATTTGTAAAAGAGCCCCTCACCCAGAGGGCATGTTATCACCCTCACAATGTGCACATTAGGTGATTCCGCCTCATGCCCTCCCTCCTTTCCCCCACCTGTCTCAACCCCATACTAGACTATGTTTGTGTTTTATTGTTCTTATGAACATGTAATGGTTAACATATTGATTTCATATTAGTATGGAGCACAATTGGATATTTATTTTTACATTCTTTCAATACTTTACTAAGAAGAATGTATTTCAACTCCATTCAGGTAAATGGTAAAAGATGTAAAGTCTCCATCTTTTTAATTGCTGATATACATATGCCACAGCTTGTTGATCCATTTATGGGTTGCTTCCACTACTTGGCAATTAAGAATTGAGCCACAGTAAACATTCTGGTGTAAATGCCTTTGTGGTAAAATGATTTTTGTTCTTCTGGATAGATATGTAGTAATGGGATTGTAGGATCAAATGAAAGGTTTAAATTTAGATCTTTAAGGATTCTCCATACTTCTCTCTAAAAAGCCTGTATTAGTTTGCAATCCCACCAGCAGTATAGATGTGTTCCCTTCTCTCCACATCCACACCAGCATCTGGTGTTTTGTGACTTTGTGATCTGACAAAGGCCCGATAACTAGACTCTATAGGGAACTCAAATTAAACAATAAGAAAAGTGAAAACAACCCTCTCTTTAAGTGAGCAAGAGATTTGAACAGAACCTTCTCCAAGGATGACAGACGAATAGCCAAAACACACATGAAAAAATGCTCCTTGTCTTTAGTCATAAGAGAAATGCAAGTCAAAACCACTCTAAGATATCACCTACCTCCAGTGGGTTAGAAGCACTTTTGGCTGTTATTTCACCAAACTCTTTTCCCTGTCTCCTTTTTATTCTGGAACTCCAATACATGTCGATTAGACTACCTGATATCATCCCATAGCTAACTGATGCTTTATTTATTTTTAAACTTTATTTTCTCTCTTTTCACTTTGGACAGATTCTGTGGCTTCAATTTCACTAATCTTTTCTCTTAAAATGACTGTTTTCAATCACTTCTCTTTTTTATTATTCCTCCTTAGGGATACCTATGATGATTATATTAGTTTGCTTTGCATAATTCCATATTGCTTGTAGTGATTGTTTATTCTTCTTGGTTCTTTTTTCTATACTTTTTACTGATTGGTTAATTTAACAGCCTTCAAGCTCTGAAATTCTTTCTTCTTTTGGTCCAATCTGTTGTTGTTAAAGCTTTTTCCATATTTTGATATTCCCTAAATGACTCATTTCAGGGGAGGATGGGTGGAGGGAGGGTAATTGGTGGGACCACACCTACAGTGCATTTTACAAGGGTACATGTTAAATTTACTAGGTGTAGAATATAAACGTCTTAAGACAATAACTAAGAAAATGTGGTGAAGGCTATGTTAACTAGTTTGATGAAAATATTTCAAATGGTATATAAAACCAGCACATTGTACCCCATGATTGCATTAATGTACACAGCTATGATTTAATAAAAAAACTGTTATCTCCTTTTTATGTTATCTACCTCTTTAGTGAATTTTTCATTCATAATCTGAACTAATTTTTGTTTACTTTGTGAAGGTTTTCTACCAGCTCCTCAATCTCATAATCTGAATTTAATAGCTGTCACTTCAACAATTTCCTTTTAGTTAGGGTTCATTACTGGAGAGCTATTATGATCCTTTGAGTGGGCCAAGATAGCCTACTTTTTCTTGTTGTCAGAGCTTTTACACTGGTTTTGTCCGTTCTCTTGTCTATAAACATATAGCAGATAAGATACAACTGTTGTCCTCTTCTGGGACCACATGTGTGGTGAAGATAGGGCTAGGGCCCTGGATTGCATGCTTGAGTCCTTCAGAAGCTTGTCTAGGTAGAAGGTCAGATGTACTGTGAGTTTTTGACACTGATGCTCTGATGTTCTGCTGCATCTCTGCCATTCCTCTGTGGTTGACACAGAGCTTCTGTGGTGGAGGGGACTGTACTGCCATGTTTGTACTTGAGGCGGGAGTGACCACCAGGTCAAGGAACATATATAGTAGGGAGAAAGCCAGTTGGCTGAAGACACATGGGCCCTGAGTGGCTGCAGTGCCAGGTCCCTAGGGCATGACACATGTGCTTGTTGGAGTGGGCCATGGGGCAGAGCAAACCCCAAGCAGAATGGGTGCACAGGCTAGTGTGGGCTAGAGTGGGCTGTGAGATAAAGGGGTCATCAGTGCAGGACAGGTTCAAGGGGTGTGGCACATTGGTGAGATGGAGTGGATTTATTGGGTAAAGTGGGCCCCTGGGATGGAGTGAACCTACCAGGCATAGTGCCTCTGTGGGATGGAGATAGTCCATGGGGTGTGGCATGTGTGCACACCAGCCAAAGTAGCCACAGTGGTGGGCATGTGGATGAAGTGGGGCATGGTACAAGGGGCAGTCCTAAGTCCTAAGGCTAGTGGTCCACCCATGTTCAAAATGGGCTGTTGCAGTGACTCTTGTCCTGTCCAGAGCCTCCAGACAGCAGTGGTAGTGTTTTCCAGTTGCCCAGACAGTGTGCAGTGGGCACAAGCATCTTCTCAGTTTGGGTCCAATGGGAGATATGGTTTAGCAGGATCACTTGGGCCACATCACGGGGTATGTAGTCTTCTCGGTCCTCCAGCAGCATTGGTGGGGGTGCATGTCACTTGCCCAAAATGTGCATATGAGTGTCAGAATTCCCCACTTCCTCCCTTCCTGGAAAGGGTAGGGGGAGAGAGCAGTCACAGATCTGACCCCTGGGATGTAACATTCCAGGGCTGTGATGTCCCAGTGGTGCCAGCCATAATGTGTAGGCTGTATACATCACAGCCAGCTGTATCTTCTCTACAGAGCAATGCAGCAGCATAGCCTCCAGTCAGGTTTACGCATCAGTCTGAATGCATGCTTCAGGGATCCTCTTGTCCCTCTGGTTGTAGTACCCTCAGGTGGAAGCATGGAGCCAAGGGTACTACTCCATCCCATCCCCACATATAGGCACCTTCCCCAAGTACTCATGTCCTGATGAGCAGTTTGTCCCATGTCTGTGTTCCTCACTGCTGTCTCCTCTCCACTGATTCTGCATGCTTTTGGGGGGATAACTGACTCATAGGGGGATATATATTCACCATTTTCAATCCCCTTCCTTCCCCATTATTTCTTATAATTTTTCCAGTTTTCTATTCATTTACTGCAGAAAAGTAACATGAGTGCCCATTACTTCTTCTCCTGTGCTTTATTAATGATTTCTTTTATCTTTTATTTTCCTTTTTGTGCTTTATTTTGTTTTACTTTGCTGCTCATTTTCTATCATTTTGAGAATAAATTTTTGTTTACTTAAGAAGGATGGATGCTACTGGCATCTAGTGGGTAAGGCACATGGATACCGATAGTCATCATACCTTACACAAGATCATTCTCCTAAGCAAAGAATTGTGCAGCCCAAAATGTCGATTATGCCACAGTTGATTTAACACATTCTGTTTCATTATTTAGTTATCGTTCTTTAGTGAACACAATTACCCGTACATTATTTCTTCCTTCCTATTTTCCATTGTAGCCATTATTCTTTCTAACACTTTTAATTTTTTATCTTATTTCATTCTCTTGGGTGCTTTCTTATCTTTCTGTATTGTTCTTCATTAAAATTTTGTTTTTACTTTCTTTTCTTCAGTACCACATAATTATTGTTCCCCGGGATAAATTTTCTGTCATTTCCTTTATGGTTTTCACTGACCATTTAAATTCTGTATGAAGGCAGGCTTTTGAAATCTCAAATGATATTTTGAAAATATGTAATTCAATTTAGAGTGTTATATTGTAATGGTTTTTGGTTGTTTTGTAGTTGATTTCACTTGGGGAATAATTTTCTTCATTAACGTGTTTTGATTTTTATTTTCTGTTTTATTATAGTTGCTATAAAGTGATTAATTCAGTTTTCTTCTATTCATCTTGTGGACTTGATATAGTTTGTAATATAATATGCTCAGTTCAGTGGCATCCTCGTCTGTCATTGTAGCAAAGTACAATTTTTTTTGATATTTTTTTTCCTTACTGGAAGAGCTGCATAACTTTCAATTGTTTCATCTTTTTCTTCTTTTGGGGTTATTCATAAATGTTCCTCTTTTCTTGCTTTTTTTCCCTTCACCATCCAACCTTCACAAATTGATTTTCCTTCTTTTTGACCCTCTCCTCCTCCTCCAGAATCAGGGCCTTTCCAGACTTGCAGTTTATCTTTCTATCAGTGGCTTGTAGATCAATTCTAGGCTAACTACATGTGTAAAAGTGAAAGAGACTCACACTCTGAGGACAGGTAACTGTGGCAACTTTTTATATTAATATATAATAAATCAGTCCCAGTGGAGAGAGTGGTATCATTGGCTCTTACTTCAGAGAAACAGTGTGGTACTAAAGCAAAATCATGCAATGACAATGGAAAATTAAGTCCCAGTAATTTATGTAAGCCACCTAAAATCTGAACAAATGCCTAAGGACTGAAAATACACCCTGACAGGTCTGATGTGCAAGGAAGTGTTTTCCACTACACAGCAGTACATGTATTTCGCTTATGCCCTAAGAATAATTTTACAACCCCACTTTCTATATTAAAAAGTTAATCTTTTGTATTAAACTGGACGGAAGTGGAACACATTATTCTTAGTAAAGCATCACAAGAATGGAGAAGCAAGAATTTTATGTACTCAATTCTGATATGAGGACAATGGATGACCTAGTGCATGATGGGGGGTGGGAGAGGAGGGTGCAGGGAGAAGGAAGGAGGGAGGGGGTGGGGGTTCGTGGGGAGTGACACACCTCTTGGGGATGGCACACACTTATAAGAGGGACTTCACCTAACAAATGCAATCAGTGTAACTTGGTTTTTTGTACACTCAAAGAATCCCCAACAATTAAAAACAAATAGTAATAATTTAGCCCCAGTGTGGCTTATACCTGTAATCCTAGTATTCTGGGAGGCCAAGTCCGGTGCATCACCTGAGCTCAGAAGTTTGAGAAAAAAGTCTGAAAAAAGCTAGACCCTGTCTTTATTAAAAATAGAAAAAATAACCGGGTGTTATGGCAGATACCTGTAGTCCCAGCTACTTGGGAGACTGAGGCAAGAGGATCTCTTGAGCCCAAGAGTTTGAGGTTGCTGTAAGGTATGATGCCAATCCCCAGTGAGATCGTGTCTCAATAATAAATAAATGAATAATTTAACTAAATATAGTCATTTCAAAGTTCCATTGAAATGTTTTTTAAAAACTTTTTCCTTTTTTTGAGACAGAGTCTCACTATATTGCCCTCAGTAGAGTGCTGTGGCATCACAGCTCACAGCAACCTTAAACTCTTGGGCTTAGCAATTCTCTTGCCTTAGCCTCCTAAGTAGCTGGGACTACAGATGCCCACCACAGAACCCGGCTATTTTTTGGTTACAGTTGTCATTGTTGTTTAGCAGGCCTGGGCCAGGCTCGAACTTGCCAGCCTCAGTGTATGTGGCTGCCGCCCTGCTCACTGAGCTACAGATGCTGAGCCTAAAAAACCTTTTTCTAAGCAGCTAAATGTTACAAAATTTTAAAATTCACATTTTTTTAAACAGTGTATTTGAAGCTAATATAGTAATTCCTAATAAAAATATCAGGATGGATATAATCAATAAAAAAGCCCCTTGCTTATGGAAACTCCTATTAGCAGGAGTCATCATATTTGGAAATCTGTCAGTTCCTACTGTTCTTTATCAAAGAAATACTTTCTTCTGAACTTGTGGTTAAAGGTTCTCTAGCAGTATCTGAAATTTATGCCTCATTTTTACGGCATTTCACATGCTTGTTCATTATCATTATTATATTATGGGATTATGGCCTAATCTTTCATTGAAATTTGACTTTCTTTCCCCAACGTACCTTCTCTTCCACTTCCTGATTGTACTCCTGTTAGCTGTTACGTCTGCAAGTTATGTATCCTCAGTTTATTTACAAAGTGATTTCATGTTCAAGTCCTTGAATTTATAAACTACATCCTTTCATAAAAGCATGTCTGCACTCCATTCGTCTTTCTTAGCCGCTGTTCTCCTGTAGGCACATCTTCCACTTTCTGTGCTCTGAGCTCATGTGTGTTACGTGTGCACTATTTCACAGAGATGGGCCCTGATATGCTCGGGAACAAAATCTTTAGCGTTCTGGAATCTGATTTAATGGGAATCTCTACTTGTACTTCTAGGTGTTTCTTAGGTTCTTCTGACCAGAGCAATGATATTAAAGCATATCTGTAGCATCATTCGCATTAAGATTCTCTGACACCATCAGCATCAAGTACCTCAATTTCCTAAACTTTCTTTATATTCAACAAGACCTAAAAAAATAAAAACCCAGCTACTGATAAACACAGCTACTGATGTGCAGATTCCAAATGATACAATTGCCTATAAACTATGTGAACAAGTGAACTTCCAGAAATTTCCTAATTCTTTCCTTTATTGTGTCCTCTAGGTGTTGTGTCTCCTTTCAACTTGAGACTTTTACTTCTGTAGCTCTTGGTTCTGAGGCTGGCACAGCCAGAGGTGTTGCTGTTGCTGTCACCTTTGGTATACTGTGTGGAACCAGAGAGTGTCAGGGGTGCTGCAGGGAGCCCCAGAAACAAACACAGAAGTGGACATAATGATTTTACCTTTATCCGTTGCATCTGTTCTATTCTTTCATTTTTCTACTTTTGCGATTCTGAATAAGCAGGTGTGCTTCTATCTCACTGAGTTTCTCTCTTTCAATTCGATAACTTCCATCATTTGTATATTTGTGTTTCATCATATGTAGTTTCTTCTGATTGACACACCAGTACCCACCACTTCTCCAATTTTCTCTCTTTATCTGCATCTAATCTTTTAGTGCACCCATCTACTAAGTTCCTTGTTAATTATATTTTTCGATTCTGAAATTACTTCTTTCCCTAATTTTATTATTTCACATTTTATAATTTTTAATTTAAAAAATTTTGTGAGCTCATTTTTTCCCCTCAAACATTTTATGCATATTTCCAATGTCTGGAATCAATGCTATCTTTTCCTGTTTTCTCTTATTTCTGCTGACTTTCACTCCTTATGTGTTTCAATAGTGTTGACTGGGTATTGAAAATTATGTGCCTGTGGCTCAGTTGTTAGGGCAATGGCGCCATATACCAAGGGTGGCAGGTTCGAACCTGGCCCCAGCCAGACTGCAACAAAAAAATAGCCGGGCATTGTGGTGGGTGCTGGTAGTTCCAGCTACTCGGGAGGCTGAGGCAAGAGAATCACCTAAGCCTGGGAGTTGGAAGTTGCTGTGAACTGTGACGCCACAGCGCTCTACCAAGAGTGATAAAGTGAGACTCTGTCTCTTAAAAATATATATATATTTTTAAATGTTATTAATGGAAAAACTTTGAAGCTTAGTAAGAATTATCTTCCTCCAAGGAGAATTTTATCTGCCTCTGCCTGTTTTCTAAAATGATAGGAATCTAGTATTACTTTACTCCTAATTCAGAACTTGAAGTTTTCTCATGCACTTTGATTAAGTCAGACTGCAGTCTGCTCAATTCCTTTTTACTATTGATATATGCTTATTTATAGGATACAGGCTTTCAGGTTTTTAGTCCAAAATAGTGGGTGATTTCATGGATCAACTCCAACTATTGAGTTCTAACCCTTGAGAACAATAAAAGTTCAATTCAAATCAAACTATTGGCTGTCTCTTCCAGGACAGCAAATTCTTGCAAGGTCAAAGTGGCCCTAAGTGGTGTCTTAAATTTTAGAGTTTCTGTCCTCTTTTTGACCCAGTAATTTCTCTGTACCTTATTGGGTTCTTGATATTTAAAGTAGAAATAAGTATTAATTCAGTTGTTTTGCCAAGGTATTGGCTTATATTATTAGCCTCCATTGCTGGAAGTAAAATATTCAAAATTATTTTCTCTCATTATAAGACTAAACTTATCTTATATTGAAGCAAGTCCACTAATAAGCATTTCTATGACAAGCACCTATTTCAAGATTCTAATTCTAAAATAATCAGATTTGCCATGAATCTGTAGCTTAGTTGAAAATAAAGCAGCATCTCCTTCAGTGTCTTACAGTGTTCGCTTTCATTACTCCTGCAGGACTTATCCACAGGAGTCCTGTATCCTTGGATAAAAGTTTTAAAATGTAAGTGAAACTAATAAATACAAATTTTCATTACCCTTGCAATCACATTCTGCATTTTTCTGAATTCATAATAGCTCTAAACAAGCCAAATTACCCCCATGTCTAATTCCAGGACTTCATTGTATAAGAAAAATGCATAGGACAAGGAAAAGCATGAACTCCTGTAATGGTTTTGTGGCATCTTGACTAAAGGAGGCATTGATGACATGTCATTTAAAAAACCTTTTTGTTCCATGTTTTTTCATTCATGGCCATGTACTGTGTACTGTAGTGCAACTGTTGATATATGAGAGGTTTCCCCATTCTGCTTTGCAGTAAAGTTAGAACACATTATTGTGAAGGAAGAAGTGGAAAAAGAAGAAGCAACATGATACTACTACTACCGGCAAACTCTCAGGGAGATTTCAGAAAAATACAATTAAGTATTACAGAGCATATTTATATCTTACTGCTAATGTCTATGGGGTTTCTTTTTAGAATGACGAAAATATCCTAAAATTAGATTGTCGTTACACAACTCTGTGAATATCCTAAAAAACATTCAATGGCACACTTTAAGTGGGTGAATTTTATTGTATGTGAAATATATCTCAATAAGGCTGTTTTAAAAAATCTTTGCATGTCTATGTATCTTTTAGCAGTCTTTAAGTATCCTAATTTAAATGTCAATGGTTTACAGACTATCAAATTTATACAGGAAAATGATTAAGTCAATTCAGAAAATACCTAGATTCTAATTTTGGTTTTATATTTGCTATCTGTCTGACCAAAAGTTTGTTATTTAATATCATCAGGCTTTATGTGGGAATAACAATGCACTCTTGCTTAGAAGCAGAGATTGAGATAGGATTGCTATTTGAAAGCTAAACCATAAGAGTGCCTTCAGGTAAAGGGGGTGAGGTGAAGAGAGTAGGCCAGGATAGGGAGAAGTATCTATTAATAGTAAGAATGAAGTCTCAGCTGGAGGGCAGCTTTGTCTTTTCCCTCAAGGAGGTCAATCACTTGCCAAAATCTGAGGGTGGCAGGGTGAGAAGGTGCAATTTTCCAGGCTGGTGGCTATTACTTTTCAGTGGTTATCACTCATTGCTCCTGGGGATGGGCACATTTGCTAGGAAATGGCATGTGGGTTGGGCCCGAGCAGTGTCCACTATTTCCTCCTCCCCCATAGTACTATTGTAGGAGTGAAACCACATAATACATAGTATATAAAGCCTGGCACATAAGAAGCACTTTATAATTAGGAGCTATTCTCCTAGGGTATAAAATATCAAATGCACAAACAATGAAATAACTAATGATAACTATTGTGTAACACCACCCAGTAAGAGACTCTTACTGTACATGTTGCCTCCTCATCAAATTCATATGTGTGATTTATTGAGTATGTTTCATGAAGACGTTTTAAAGGAGTAACTTTCACTGGGCTTGTCCAACCTGAAAAAAAAAATTCAAGTGTTTTAGGTTAAAAATACAATAAAAATTTCTTCTTTTACTAGAAATATTTCCTACTAGAAAGGTAAACGTTGTGGTGTTAAATTATTTTTAATGGATTATCTAATAATTTTTATCAACAGTGAAAACATAATAGCTCTATAATTTACATAATTAAAATAATGCAGAATTACTTCTTGTTTATTACTTATTACTGGAGGAGACCTAATTGGTACTATTAATCTGTGTATGTGCATATAGACATGTTGAGGATGTTGGTGACACAAAATAGGTCTGGTTATTATGTAGATAATTTATCGAATGATAGAGAAGAAGGCCTAAAAAAATCAAATATAAAATCAGACTTCAACAATTATTTAGTACATCATAATGGAAGCTGATGTGTATATAAGGATGAAAAATGGGGTTTCTGGTTTTTAGGTGCTCATTAGCAAGTGGAAAATATAGGCATCAAACTAGATAATTTCAATATAATATGGCAGCTGCAATCATAACTGAGCTCTGAGTGCTCTGGGGGCTATTAGAAAATTTATATAGTCGTACCACATTGTCAGAACCTAGGCATACCTTCCTGAAGGTGATATCTGATCTAATCTGGACAATTGAGGAGAATTTAGATAAAAAAAGAAGAAGTGGTGGAAAAGTATTCATTCCAGGCAGGGAAACCGTATGTGCAAAATGCAAGGTTAGGCTAGATCATAAAATGTTAGAGGAGAAATGTTGAAAGGCGAACCAGGGTAGTAGGCCAAGGTCAGGTCGTGAGTGTCTTGGACTCAACCTGCAGAGGGAGTGCCCTTGAGGAGTTTGATAACAGAGATTGATTACTCTGGTTTGGCTAGGCGACCTGTGTAGATGAAGATGATTGTAGTACCTCTGGTAGTTTCCATAGATATCCTTTTTCCTACCCACTCGGGGCTTCTGACTGGGTCCTCTATTCATAGCTCTGCTTCATGAATTAATCCAACTTCGCAAATTGTGAAGGTAAACATTACAATATGAGAGTTAGGTGGACAGTACAGAGGTGTTGATGCAAGTAAGAGATGAATTTTGAAAGAGCTTTGGACAGCAGAAGAATTCCATGATCACTTATAGACTTCACTTGGGTGGAGCTCTGTAACAGACTCCAGCAGATCCTGAGACTTAATAATATACTTTCTTGCTTTTATGCTAGCATGGCTGCATCAGTTATTTGGCCCATCTGAGCTTCATTTTCCTCACCTAATGATTATTTTCAGAGTTATGTAAATTATAATTGATAAATATAAAGGAATGAACCTATAACTTAAATACTAGCATGCTTATTACAGGTCAGTAATTACCAATTTGCAGTTGTAATAATATTAGTAATTGTAGTATTAATATTGTAATGCCATTTTTTATCATGATGATAATTCAGTCAATATTTCACTAAGAAAACAGGACAGAATCTGCAAAGGGGACTGACAATGGAGGGATGGGGAACAAGCAAATGCTGGACTTGGAAAGGAAGTCAGATATGTGAGTGCTGGCAGACTTTAATGCACCATTGTTGATTTTGAAGACAAAGGAAACCACGGGAGAGAATGAAGGTAGCCTCTAGAAGGAGAGATACTCTGCTTGCTGATAGTGATCAGATATGGAGCAACCAGTGTGAAACTGCTTGTTGCCAAGAAACTACCTTCCCTGAACAGGAGGCCTGCAGTGGACTTTCTGCAAGTGAGCAGGGAAAAAAAGACTTCCCACCTCACCCCACAGGAGGGAGCCAAGAGGTCCTGGTTCTCCTGACCCTGGGAATTTTCACCTCTGAGTCTAGTCCCTATCCTGCTTGTCACAGACATGAACAAATATTCTTTCTGCATTCTGGTACCCACAGCCCACCCTTCCCCCTTTCTGGATGCCTGATGGACTGTCCCCTGCAGAGGCCAGAGTATTGGGTGAATTCTCTCAGAGGACTCTGCATGGTGTTGGAAGCTGAAACAAGCACAGGCTGCTGAACTGAGTGGTAAGCCATTGAACCAAGCAGAGAGCTGCTGAGCTGAGTGGTGCGGGTGGGCCTCTGAAACTAGCAGGACAGGCAGCCCACTGATCTGAGTGGTGCACCTGCTTAGAGGAAACAATGGTACCACAGTTCTAACTTTGGTGTGGGGAGGTGTGGACTCTTCTGATCTGCCAGCAGAGACCGTTTCCCAGCTCCCCAAGGAGTCTTTGCCTTGTTTCTGTGCCCTCTGCCCACTGGAGACCCTATCAACTGATTTGTGTGAGTGTTGCTTGCACTACCAGAGTGCATTTAATCGAAACTCTTAGTGAGAAATGCCCAGGGATTCTTCTTCTCTGGCTGTCACTGGGGGATTGCACTTTCACTGCTTATTTGACACAGGGTGTGTTGGAGCAGTGAGGGGCAGAACCAGTGTGAGGATTCCACTCCTCCAGCTGTCACCAGAGGGGGGCAGAGCCACAGCTGGTTGCATGTTTGGCCACAGAGATTCCAGTAAAATACTGCAACTCCTTTGAATTTGTAGAGGACAAGCTGAGACTAAGACAGAGCCAGGTTGTGCTATATCACTAAGCCGGCTCTCAGAGATTCTCACTCAGCCCTGAAAAGGAGCTTCATGAGGCTGTAGGGGAGGGGTCACAAGCACAAGCTCCAGCCCCTTGTTAAGGGATGGTCAGCTCTAGTTCCTAAGGCCTCCAGATATGCTCTCACTCCACCTGTTTTAGTTGCCAAATAAGTCTCTACTGTGTTTCCTGAGGATCCCCAATTAGATTTTCAATAGTTATTGAGACTATTCAGGGATAACCTATCATTTCATCTATAAAACTATAACAACATAAAAAATAGCTGAAAATACTCATGGGGAGGAGCCAGAAAAAGATCTATGGCAACATGGAAAATCAGAGCAGATCAACTCCCTCAAGTGATTAAGAGAGATACAGCAGAAATGCTAGCCATAGAAGAATCACTGAAATGTTAGAAATAGAATTCAGAATATGGATGGAACATAAGATGATTGGAACTGAGGAGAAGATGGAAACAGAAATCAAAAAATAGTATAAAAGTTATCTTTTATTTTTATTTATAAATATTTGTTGTTTATTTTTTTTTGAGACATTGGAAAATACAATATAATAAGAAGAAGTTAACTGACCAAAGTATTCTATAATAGACATACTTCTATCGACAATGTGAATGTTACTTTCTTTGCATTATTACTATTATTATTGCTTAATATTTCATTGCAGCAATTGTCTGATTTCTTTTCTGAATGTATTTATCTTCATTTGTTCTTTATGAGGTTTTTGTTCTCAGTCCTTATGGTAAATATTGTTATTGTCATTAAATTTAGTCTCTTTAATTCTGTGAAGGCAAAAGTGGAAACCTAATATACACATGTATAAGTAAGAAAAAGAAAAAAAAAAGAAAAAAGATGAAGTCTCCAAGGATTTGGACATAATGAAGAAAGATATAGCACAGCTTAAGGAATTGAAAGAGGCATTTGAGGAGCTTTGAAACACAGTTGAGACCCTCAGTAACAGAGTAGAACATGGAGAAGAAAGAATTTCAGAAATTGAAGACAAGACTTTCAAAGTATCCCACTCAGTCAAAGAGGCAGAAAAAAGGAGAACAAAAATGGACAATTCCATGAGAGAGTTATGGTATCATTCCAAAAAATCAAACATCCAAATTATAGGGATTCTCGAAGGAGAAGAGGATGGTTCTAAAACCACAGATTCTCTACTCCAAGATATTATGAAGGAGAATTTCCCAAGCACTACAAGAGTTACAGAAATTCAGATTGTAGACAGTTTCAGAACCCCAGCAAGACTCAGTCCAAATAAAGCATCTCCTAGACACATTGTGATTAACTTTGCCAAAGTTAATCTGAAGGAGAAAATCCTGCAAGAAGCCAGATATAAGAAAAGTCTTACCTACAAAGGGAAAGATATCAGGATGACCACAAATCTTCCAGCTGACACTTTTCAAGTCAGAAGAGGATGGTCATTAGCTTTTAACCTTCTTAAACAAAATAATTTCCAGCAGGATCCTGCATTGATTCTCACAATAAATGTGACTAGCTTAAATTCTCATCTAAAGAGGCAAAGGCAGACTGCATGGATACAAAAGCTCAGGTCTATTACCTGTTGTCTCCAAGAAACGTATCTACCTTCAAAGGATAAAATAAGACTCAGGGTGAAGGGATGGAAATCAATAATCTAGGCAAATGGAAATCAGAAAAAAGCAGGGGTCATTATCTCATTTGCAGATACAATTGGATTTGAACAAATAAAAATAAGGGAATACAAGGGTAGACACTACATACTGGTCAAGGGAAGTATACAACATAAGGAGATCTCAATAATTAACATTTGTGCACTCAGCCTGAATGCTCCTCAACACATAAAACATACCCTAAAGGATCTGAACAATATGATATGTTCCTGCACTATAATAGTTGGAGATTTTAACACTCTTTCTATAGTACTGGATAGATCCTCCAAGCAGAAACTGAACAAAGAAGTAATGGACTGAAACTTGGCCTAGAACAAATGGACTTAGTAGACATAGACAGAACATTTCATCCTACCAAAACTGAATACATATTCTCATCAGCCCAGAGATCATCCTCCAAAACTGATCATATCTTAGGACACAAGTCTAACCTCAAAAAATTCAAAAGAATGGAAATTATTCCTTATATCTCCTTAGAACAACACAGAATAAAAGTTGAACTCAACAGCATCAGAAATCTTCATTCCCAAATAAGGTCATGGAACAAATTGCATCAACAGTCCAGATTCTAAAAAAGAAAAACTCTGGACCAGATAGTTTCACACCAGAATTCTACCAAACCTTCAAAGAGGAACTAGTAACCTATATTGCATAATCTATTCCAAAATATAGAGTAGGAAGGAATCCTCCCCAACACATTCTACAAAGCAAATTTCCCCCTGATTCCAAACCAGGAAAGGATCCAACAGAAAAATAAAACTATAGGCCAATATCATTAATGAATATTAATAAAAAATATTCAAATAAGATCTTAGCCAACAGCATACAGTGACCCATTAAAAAAGTTAATAATCATGATAAAGTAGTTTTTATCCCAGGGATGCAGGTAGGTTCAACATACATAAGTTCATAAATGCAATGAACTTAAATACATAAATAAAATAAAAAACAAAGACTATATGATTCTTTTAATCAATACAGAAAAGGCTTTTGACAATATCTTGCATTCCTTTTTTGATAAGAGCACTTAGGCAAATAGGCTATGGTGGGACATTTGTTAAACTGATAGAGGACATCTACAACAAACCCACAGCCAAAATCTTATTGAATAGAGTAAATCTGAAAGCATTCCCACTCAGAACTGAAGGTAGGTAAGGATGCCCACTATCACTGCTATTCAACATAGTGCCAGAAGTCCTAGCCATTGCAGTAAGGCAGCAGAAGGAGATAAAGGGCAGTCAACTAGGACAAAGGAAATCAAATTCTCACTTTTTGTGGATGACATGATGTTATACCTGGAAAACCCCATGGACTCAACTATAAAGCTTTTAGAAGTGGTCAATGAATATAGCAGCACCTTGGGATACAAAATAAATACCTACAAATCAGTAGCCTTCATATATGCCAGTAACAGTCAAACTGATAATAAAAATCAAGGACTGTACTTTTTACAGTAACTCCAAAGCAGATGAAATACCTGGGAATATATCTAACAAAGGACATGAAAGATCTCTAAAAGGAGAACCGTGAAACTCTGAGGAAAGAAATAGCAGAAGATATTGAATGGAAGAACATACTATGTTCATGGCCATGAAGAATCAACATTGTTGTAATGTCCATACTACCCAAAGCAATCTATGGATTTAGTGCAATTCCCATAAAAGTATCAATGTCATATTTTGAAGAACTTGAAAAATAATGCTTTGTTTCATATGAAACCAGAAAAAACTCTAAATAGCCAATACAATTTTTGGAAATAAAAACAAATCTGGAGGCATCACATTACCAGACTTCAGGTTATACTACAAGTTTATAGCGATCAAAACAGCATGGTACTGACACAAAAATAAACATAGACCTATGGAATACAATAGAAAATCTATTGATGAACCCAAACACACATCTCCATTTCATCTTTGATATACCAAACAAAAGCATGTACTCAGGAAAAGAATCCCTATTTAATAAATGGTGCTGGGAACTGGTTAGCCTCATGTAGAAGATTGAAACTGGACTTGAACTTCTCATCATTGACAAAAATTGGCTCTTGCTGGATAAACGATTTAAATTTAAGATATGAAACAACAAAAATTCTAGAAAAGTTTGTGGTGAAAATGCTTCATGATATTGGCCTGGGAAAAGATTTTATGAAGAAGACTTCCGTGGCAATTGCAATAAAACCAAAAGTGAATAAATGGGATCTGATCAAGCTGAAAAGCTTCCACACAGCCATGAGTACCACAATTAAAGCTAACAGAAAACCTTCAGATTGGGAGAAGATTTTATGCATGCTAGGATCTGACAAAGGACCAATAACTAGAATCTAAAATGAACTCAAATTAATCAACAGCAACAACAAAAAAAAGCAAACAACCCCATCTACAAGTGGGCAAGAGTCTTGAACAGAAACTTCTCTGAAAACGACAGATGAATGGCCAATAAACACATGAAAAAATGCTCATAATCTCTAATCATCAGAGAAATGCAAATTAAACCACTCTGAGACATCAACTAACTAAAAGGAGATTAGCCCACATCACAAAGTCTCAAATCTGTGTACGCTGGAGTTAATGTGGATATAAGGGAACACTTCTGGTGGCATTGCAACCTAATGTAGCCTTTATGGAAAGGAGAATAAATGGAGATTCTCAAGAACTAAAAGCTGACCTTCCCTTTAATCCCACAATTTCATTACTAAGTATCTACCCAGAAGAACAAAAATCATTTTACCACAAAGACATTAGCACCAGAATGTTTATTGTAGCTCAACTCACAATTGCCAAGTCATGGAAGCAATCCAAATGCCTATCAATTCATGAATGGATTAACAAACTGTGGCATATGTATACCATGGAGTACTATTCTGTCATAAGAAAAAAATGGAGATTTTACATCTTTTATGTTTACCTGGATGGAGTTGAAACTTATTCTTCTTAGTAAGAATCTCCAGAATGGAAAAAACATCCAATGTACTCAATATTAATATGAAACCAATATATAGACAACTACATGCCAATATGAATGATGAAACACAAATATAGTCTAGCCAGATTGAGGGGCAGGAGGGATGAGGGAGGGCAAATGGCGAGATTTCACCTAATGTGCACAATGTGAGGGTGTTCAGCACTCCCCCAGGGTGAAAAGCTCAACTACAACTTGAACTTTACCTTAGAATTGAAAATAATGAATGTAACCTAAATTTTTGTACCCTCGTATTAATTTTAAATTTTAAAAAAGAGAATAAGACCCCATGATAGGATTTAGTTTCCTTTTAAGACGAAGAAGAGAGACTAGAGTATGATATTTATCTCTCTCTCTATACACACACACCCCCCCACATACAAAAGGTGCCAAAAATGTATACACATTTTAAGAATGAAAAAAACTATTAAAATTGTGAAGGCTATGTTAACCAATTTGATGCAAATATTTCAAATTGTATATAAAACCAACAAATTGTACCCCATGATTGCATTGATGTACACAGCTGTGGTTTAATAAAAAAAAATGTTATACTCAAGTCATGTTTGACTTCTGCAGTTACAAGAGATACTCAAACATGACTTGTATTCATCTTTTGCTGTTGGTGTACATTGAGTATTACAATTTTAATACAGTTTTTTCCTTTCTGAAAATGTGTATACTTTTTTCAGTTCTATTTCTCTCTCCCCTATATGAGGACACATGGAGAAGGTAGCCTTCTATAAGCGCCATCTTTGATTTCCCAGCCTCTGGAACTGTGGGAAATACACTTCTGTTGCTTCAGTTACCCAGTGCCTGGTATTTTGTAATAGTACCTGAGCTAAAACAATGGTTAAATAAATGAAGTCACATGAAGATGTATAAATATTGATGTCAGGAGGCCAAACGGGAGAAAAATCAAGGTGGTGTCAAGAGATAAGCTCTATTTTCTCTGTGCTAAGGGTCACCTGCAGTGACAATGGATACGTTTAGAGTAGTTGACTGGGTGATGAAAGAGAGACTTCACTGGAACAACAAAGAAAGTACTGAACACTTTACCCAGAAATATAACTCTTTATAATATTGCTATGATATTTGCAAAATAATACTGGTTTGTGATGTATACGAGTAATTCTGAGATGCCCTTCTTTATCAGAATGTAGTAGAAATAATGTGTATTAAGGTTTTCAAAAGCTGAAAGTACTTATCATTTATAATTAATGATTATTTCCAGGATCTACAAAGTCATGAAAGCCCAGAATGAATTATATTGAACTCACTTCCAAAAATGCAGGTACTACTCTTTGAAAATGTTAATAGCTAATAATAATAGCTACTAATAATTGAATGTTTCATCAGGTTTCAGAGATTTTGCTAAACATTTTATAGGCCTTAGTTCATTTAATTCTTACAACTGTATAAGAAAAGTACAATCATTCCCAATTTATATGTGAAGAAACTGAAAGTTCTGGACTTTAACTTTATATAACATGACATTTATTAGTCAGGTATTTTTACACATTGCCCCTATTGTTATATTGTAAAGTATTACTGTTAAGTGAATTTTATAAATAAGGATATGCAGTCATGAAGAGAATAGTCATCTACCCCGTGCCACACAGGAAGTAAACTTTTGACAAAATTCAATCCTAGAGAGTCTGACTTTGAGCCTATCTTCTGAATTCCTCTGTTGTGCTGGCATTGACAGACATAGACTAGATGACCTCAACTTGGTTCTGAATTGTTGGTCCAAAGTCTATTAATGCCATTTTTATCCTTTGTTAGCATTACTAAAATAAACAATATCTTCAACTTATCATTTCTTGGAATGTTTTAAGAGTCTACTCTTTAAAAAATTAAAGGAATAAACTAATAATGTTGTCTTTAAAATTTATACTAGACTGTGATTTTCTGCTTATAAGGTATATGGCATCCTTGCTTAACATAAGAAGAATGACTTCAGTTCCTGTAAGGAAACATTCTTGATGATGAATGCTATTGTACATTGAATTATTAGCAAAGTAGCTCAAGCTACTTTCTGGACACACTAGAATAATAGAATCAGTTAAATGTACTATGTCTGTGGGAAGGACCTGGACTCATCAGTGGTTTTCTCAATGGACACACTTAAAATATTTTTAGCACATAAAATAGTATTTGTCACTTGTATATACAAGTGGATTTGGTTCTCTGTAATACCATATTTAGCTAGATAGTATTACCAGTGGATTATGAAATAATGTATTGTCAAGGTGGGTTGTTAAATCTCACTTATGCTCCATATGAAAATTCAATAATAAATTCAGAATTTCCCTAAATCATCTTGCAAAGGGCATAACTGGATAAAAAAGCATTAAATTCATGATGAAATCAGAAAATTCATCTTCTGTTTATGTGTCTCTAAATTCCTCCTTCTGGCACAAAAATGAAAATATGCAGGGGTAGGGCTGGGGAGAGTTATGTTGTGGGTTTTTCATTTTCATTAACTCTTCCTTTATCCTCACCCTCTTCCTGGTTCCTAGAGACTATGTCCTTTGGCCATGGAGCAGTCAGTCAGCAGAAACTAGGAATCCCCACCGCCTTTACATGTGGTGGCCTCACTCTTGCATGATATATTTTTTCTTTAGGTTTCTTGTCTATGGCTGGGTGCTGAAGAGGAGCTATGGGCCGGGCACAGTGTATCACACCTGTAATCCTAGCACTCTGGGAGGCCAAGGTGGGTGGATTGCCTGAGCTCATGGGTTCGAGACCAGCCTGACCAAGAGAGAGACCCCTGTCTCTAAAAATAAAATAAAATAAAATAAAATAAAATAAAATAAAATATCTGGGTGTTGTGGTGGGTGCCTATAGTCCCAGCTACTCAAGCTACTCAGGAAGTTAAGGAAAGAGAATATCTTGAGCCCAAGAGTTTGAGGTTGTTGTGAGCTATGATGCCATGACATTCTATGGGTGACAAAGTGAGACTCTGTCTCAAAAAAAGGGGGCGGGGTATCTGGAGCTGGAGCAGGAGCTGGGGCTGGAGAAGGAAGGTTGGTGCAGTCTCTGGCACTAGAGCAAGATTAGCCCCTCTTGCTACAGCAATTGTCCTTTTCTTTTTCACAAGCTGAAAGATGCTAATCTCTTCTCACTCCCTGCCTGCCAGACAACTTACAGACAGAAAATAGTCCCTGTGGCCTTTCTTTGGAGATGTTTATCACCACTTCTGGGCCAGGCTTATGAGCATATAGGAGAGTTCTTAAAGAGAAAACATCTGATCACAATGTCAGTAAGGGGTCATCATCCTGCCCTCAGGGCTGTGAGCTATTTATGCTGAGGTTGCTTTCCTTCAGCTCCCATTTTTTCTGGACCCAAAACATTTACTTTCTTCTACTTTCCCATTTTATTTCAGCCCCTGTAACCTAACACTCTCATAACCATCAGCAAATTAATTTTGTCAAGGGAGAGACAAATAAGGATACTATAAACTTACCAAAGTCATATACAAATTCCCTTGTGATAAAATCAATTTATCTATATATATGGAATAAATAACCTTACACATTTTGTGTTGGTCACTTAAACTAATAAATGTTCTTTTTTAATAAATGATTTTTTTTTTTAGACAGAGTCTCACTCTGTTGCCCTGGGTAAAGTGCGATGGCATCATAGCTCACAGCAACCTCAAACTCTTGGACTCAAGGGATCCTCTTGCCTCAGCCTCCTGAGTAGGTGAGACTACAAGACCCAACAGGGTCTGGAGTTTGCTCAGGCTGATTTCAAACTCCTGAACTCAGACAATTCACTGACCTCAGCCTCCCAGACTGCTAGGATTACAAGTGTGACCCATAACACATGGCTAAAAAATAGAATTTTGTTTTATATTTAGTTCATAAAAGGTTTATCATTCTTACTACTTTTTTCCTAGTATCTGTAATTTAAAAATAAGAAAATCTTATTCAGATCTTTATAATTTTGTGTTGATTTAACTACAAACGTATTGAATCCTATACCCATACTCTACTCTCTTGTTTGAGTATATAAAAAATATAAGGTATTAATGTCACTTATTTTACCTCCAAGTTTTGCTCTGATGGAAATGTCTGGCACTTTCCTGGAATTCCATCTCCTGTCCCGTTGCAGTTCTTCTGATAGAATTGTTTGCCTTTTCACTGTTGTTTGAAAACCTGTGTCTGATCTGGGAACTCGATGTTGAGGTTTCACATCACTGAAACTCACCAAGCTTGGTATCATTTTGCCAATGCCAGGATTTAAATCAGCATCACCACCAGGACTCATAAAGCCTGAACAGGGATCACCTAATGGCACTTCATCCCGAAGTGGAAATAATGGGTAATCTGGCCCATATGGTGGAGGATATGGATAGTGCAAATGATAGTCTGGCAGGACTGAAGGTGGATAAGGGTGAAATTTAAGAAAAGAAGGGTTGCATTTCTTTTCAAACCTGCCATAGTTATGTCTGTCCTCATAGCCCTTCACAAAAGGCATATTCATTTTTCTTAAGCTATCACAGTAATGTGGGTACTCTGTATCCTCAACATCATTTGTTCGTGAAAGGATGGGCCTTTTAGAGATACTTATCTTTCCTGGTGTATGCTGAACCTCCATATTCATAACTGTTCTCTTTAGACTTTTTGAACACTATCACTTAAGTACTTCTGATGATTCTTTCAAATTAGGGTTAATCTAGTATAAAATTATTGATTCAGCTTTCTGAATGTTGGTAGCGTAGATTTTTTTCTCATCAAGATAATTTTTTTTCCTCCACCAAAGAAAAGGATAGGGCAGTAAAAGAACAGGAAAGAAGAAAAGCAGTGGAACCCCTGTTGCTTGGTAACAGATAGAACTCTAAAACACTGGAACATTTATTATGTACTTCATAACTTAATTCTTAAGAAAAACAAAATAGGTTTGATAGTGATACTTCTATGATACTCTTCTCCCCAACACTCAGGAAAGCTGTGCTCATTTATTTATTTTTAACTTTTCCCACAACTTGATACTTTATGTGTATAAAATATATTTAAGCAGTATAAAGAAGTTAACCCAGTGATAACATGATATATTTAAAAAGTATATATGTAATTATAATTATGTATTTACTCTATAGATATGAGAAATAAATCATAACACTAACTAAATATATGCTATAATAAATGTAAGTCTTAATACACTGCAAAATATAAACAGGTATTACACTAAACTTGAATTGGTGTATCTAATTTTGAAGGTTAGTAATTTTCAAATTTTAGTCAAAAGCACAGGTTCATCCTTTACATGCCCTAAATTATCTCTACTTCCTTTAACGTTACCATGAGGTCCGGAGTAATCTGGCAAACTCGTTTTACAAAACTACAATATCAGTTCTTAGTTTACACTGTAAAATATCACTTAAATTATTAATATACCAGTTAATTTAAATATTCTTTAAATAATAATAATTAATAAATAATTTATTCTTGCATAAAAACTGTTACTATAGGGAGGTTCCTGTGGCTCAAAAGGGTAGGGTGCCAGTTCCATATGCTGGAGTGGTGGGTTCAAACCCAGTCCTGGCCAAAAAACTGCAAAAACCCCCCAAACAACTGTTACTATAAGAACTCCAAATATTAAAATTTGGTGATTAAAAGATTACACCTTACCACAGCAAAAATGCAAAACAGGCAAGTGATGGTGATAGGTTTGTTAAAACCAGATTGCCTATGGCCCACCTAAAGTCATTAAAATTTTGAGATATACTATTCTGCAGGAAAGTTGCATTAGATGCCTGGGCTAATAGTTTGAAATTCCTCGTCCAGAACACAACATATTCAGGGACACTTTTTAGTTCACTCAGGATCACTCATTTCTTCATATTAAAGATAACAATTAATTTACCATTTGGTATTTTGTCTATAGTTACTCAGACTTCATTCTTCAATGTATTTGCTCCAACAGTCCTGTTCCCATTGAGTAATCCTTCCATCAGCAGAAATGTAGAGGTATAGTTTTCCTTTGATTTTTATTAAACGTGTCCTGGTTATAGACTTCTCTAGGCTCTGTAAGGGAAGAAAATAATAACCCCTAACCATAGGTTTGTAATTGGAAAGGACCTCCATTTAGAAAACCTTGGAAGTTTTATTATTTTCTTATGTATATTTCACTTATATATGGGAGACACCCAGAGAATAAATTCTCAAAGAGATGGCTTTGAATTCTAGCTTACACAGCATCTTCAACAAAGAATGTACATTTTTAGAGTTGTGACAAGAGGAAAGAAAACAACTTTTGATTCTCTACAGGAAGCAAACTGGAGTGAAGGCATACAAATGCCAGACAAAGATTACTAAAGCTTTTTAATATTAATTCATCTGGTATTATCTCAAGGTAGATGAGAATTTGAAGCTGTCTTCAGTGGATAACTCTTTCTTCATGGGGGAAGGCACAGGATAACTTTTGTCTTTGTAATCTATGTCGTTCCTGCTTTTCGACAAAAAGAGAAAGGTAACAGAGTGCACCTGCTTCCTGTCTTCAGGTCAACAATCTTTCACATTTTCGGTAGGCATATTCAGGTCTCCCAAAGTTGATAGGTTGTTTTCTGTTTTTCTGAATTTAGGCAGTAGAAGATGATCGTCCAGGCTGAGTACTGCAATAAAGTCAATTTCATCCAGGTCATTTTCTCCATTTTCCCATGAAGCTTCTTTCTGGTGTTAAAAGCTTACTTTTAATTCCCAATAGGTGTGTGCTGCATTTATACCCAAGTAAAATCCACACATCCATCAAATATTAGTTGCCTACAGTGCTAGATCCCAGCAATCCTCGGGACTCATAAATTCTCACTATCAGGTTCTGATTGGCCGTCAAATGCTGAGATTGGGCTACCACCTGGCTTCTGTAAAGGGCGTTCCCTCTGTCCACAGAAGCCACAGGAACATGTACACGCCGGCTTTGAGGCCCCACGTTCCTCTCCAGAATCTTCGATAAGGGGTGTGTGCTTTTGAGGATTCCCTTAGTGATGCCGTCGTCGTAAAGGCCCAGCGGCCTCTCACCACAGTTAGCAAGCACTCATCTTTTCAGCAGAGTGCTGACACGGGCCTTTCTCCAGCGGCCCGTCCTGGCGGAAGTGGCTGGGCGCCCGTCCGATCCGTCCTTCCGGTGCGCCGCCCCGGACTTCCGGCGGCGGGTGGGCGCGCGCCAGGCAACGACCGTATCCGCGGTCACTAGGCAGGAGACGGCGTGTGGATGGAGGCCTCGGCCCCTGGCCGGGCGCGGCGGCGCTGGCGAGGGGCTCGGAACGCGGGCTCCCCGCTCGCCAGGGCCGCTGTCATCCTCTTTCTCTCCGCCTTTCTGGTGCGGGCGCCCGAGTCAGGTGAGGGTCGGTGTCCCTTGGCCGGCGGGCTCGGCGGGCTCGGTGAGGCAACATGGACTCGCCCCTCCCCCACGGAGAATTGCTTTCTCTTGTGTCACGTGCACTCCTTTTATGTAAAGAAACACTCTACTCACTGATACCTGACGAGGAAGGTTTATTTTATAGAGAAGTTGTACAAAGGCACTTTACATTTGCATAGAGGAACGAATGACAGGGGGCATTAATAATGTATGGCTAGAATAGATCACAAACATCTGCATTTAAAGTTTTAAAGTTAGATTGATTTGTTAATGAATTGCCAAATTCAGTTGATAGGTCATTTGCCAACTGTACGTTTCCCTGCGTGAACTCTGTAATGATGGTAAATGCATTCTTTCCTTTCAAAATGAATGGGCGTCCTGCCACTTTGAATTATCTGTGATACTGGAGCGCCATCTGCTGCTGTTAGATGTGAAACGCGACAAATACAGGGATTTTAAAGTTTTGACCTATGAATTGAAATGCTTTTCTTTCTTTCTTTCTTTCTTTCTTTCTTTCTTTCTTTCTTTCTTTTAATTAAATCATAGTTGTGTACATTAATACTATCATGGGGTACAATGTGTTGTTTCCATATACAATTTGAAATACTTTCATCCAATTGGCCAACATAGCCTTCATGTCATTCTGATAGTTGTTGTGTTAAAACATTTATATTCCACATTTAGGAAGATTCACATGTACCCTTATAGGATAAATCATAGGCGTGATCCCAACAATCACCCTCCCTCCACCCATCCTCCCCTCTCCCCTCTCCCCTTTCCCCGCTATTCTAAGGCTAAAATTTGGTTATAGCTTTCCTATGATAGCTAAAAATTAGTTTCATAATAGGATTGAGTAAATTGGATACTTTTTCTTCCATTCTTCAGATACTTTGCAAAGAAGAATATTTTCCAGCTCCATCCATGTAAACATGAAGGAGGTATATACTGTTTCAAAATACATGAAAGATAGTGATGAACAAACACTGCAGAAAGAAATGAAAGTTCAATTTAACTATTATTTAACCAGGAAGTTTTTGGTTGCATTATCTTGTGTTCAAATTCTAGACCTTTAAAAACTAAGATCTCAGAATTGATAAAAAGCACAAAAGAGATTTGTTTCAAATGTAAAAATTGTTCAGATAAGATAGAATGAAAAAAAAAAAAGACGCCCTCCAAGAATATAAATGTAGAAGGAAAGTAGAGGTAGGCATGGGATAGGGAGGAGAAAGGAGTGATGGAGATTAAAAGATTTCTCAAAATCTAGATATCAGGAATCCAAAGATGGTTCATATATAAATACAGGAACAGCCAATAGCCTTTACTTGCCATGTAAGACAAAAATGCTTCTTGAACCGTGTTTATGGTCTTGTACTAGGTATGAAAGGGTGTGTATTTGAAAATTTTACCTGTCTTTTGATCTGGTAACAAGATTGGACCTATGAGTGTGTAAGAAATAGAAAAAGAAGTCAATATCATAATATGTAGCCTATGACTAACAAAGGCCTCATTTATATAGCCTTTTGCAGTTTATACAATATTCTACTCAGTTACTATAACCTAAGTCCATAGGGCTGGGATTAGTAGTCCCATTCTCCATATCAGAAAACTGAAGCTCCCTAGAGTTTAAAGTGACTTTCCTAAAACCAGCAGGTTGTAGAATTAGGATTTAAACTCAGGTCTTCTGGCATTGAATTCTGTATTTTTCCTTTGCACTTTATTTCCTGCCTCTGTTAAAAGTAATTTGGGTATGTTGAATTTTTATACTGTCCTTCCCACTTGTTCTGTTCACACTATTAAGCCACATTTACTCATTCAAATGTTACTGATGAATATCAGGATGTATTCCTAATTATTACTTAGCATTCACTACGTGCCAGCTGTATACTAAGTGTTTGGCTTGATAAGTTGGCATAAACACTGATCCTACAATCACTGGAGCTATAATCTAATAAGGGAAAGGATATATGTATATGATGAACTGTAATACAATGTACAATGAGTGCTAAAGATAGATGCTAGTGATGTGCTATGGTAGGTAAGAAATAATAAGGAAAAACAGATACGTTGAAGGAGAAGAAACTTGAAGTTTGAGTCTTGAATGGTGGGAGACTGGGACTTTTAAAAATGAAGAAAGCATTTACGTGGATGTAAAAAAAAGCAGTAAGAGATAAAAGGGAGAGACAGTAGGTAGATTAAATTCATCAGAGCATGTGAAGGGTAAAGTTGGAATAGAGAAATTATCTGTCAGAGGAGATTGATATATGACGTTCTTTTTCAACCAAGATCAAATATACTATATTATTGTTATTTGAATATTTTTGAATTTCACATGAGGCAAATTGTTGATCATTTGTTTTTGTTTTTAATAGTTGGATATTTGGTTCGATTGCCAAGAGGTTTTCGCTTGAGTCAAGATTCGTCGAAAATAGTGGGATCAGCCAGTTCCCCAGGTAATCACAAGTAGATTTTCAGTAATTTTAAGAAAGTTACTAGCATTTAAAAGATTTTTTTCAGTCTTATTCAATAGGTTAATCTTCACCAGTTATCCTAATTTCCTAAGGCCCTTTTTCTTCTATAGAAAAGGATTAAATTCTTTCTATGTACTTAAATGTATCCAGATCTAATTCTGTATGCTACAACTACTTATGTGTACAAAGAATAATTATTTCTAAAAATCATATGAAATTGCTTGCAGTACCTTTTTTATTATATAAGTAACTATAATAGTTAATTATGTTAAAACTTTTTTCAAATGTGATATCTACAAATTATAACGATTTTGGACTCATAACATTTTACAGTAGTCACATGAGGCAAAGCAACTACACCTTTACTTTGCATATGTATTTTTTTAACTTTGGTAAATTCACATGCCATCAAATTCTTCCTTTAAAGTGTACAAGTTCAGTTGCTTTTAGTATATAGACAAGATTTGGCAACCATCAACATTATCTAATTTTACAACATTTTTATCATTCCCCAAAGAAACACCTTACTCATCAAGCAATTAACTCTCCAGCCCTGGAAACCACTAATATGCTTTCTGTCTTTACAGATTTGTTTATCTTGGACCTTTCATGTAATCATACACTAGATGGCCTTTTGTGTTTGTTTTCTTTCACTTAGTATGTAATGTTTTTGAGTTTCAGCCATGTTATAGGATGTATCACTACTTATTCCTTGATATAAATAATATTCTTTTGTATGTGAGCACACCTTTCATTTCTCTTGGGGTGTATACCTAGGAGTAGAATTTCTGGGAAATACAGTAACTCTATGTTTAACATTCTGAGGAGCTGCCAAACTATTTTAATTCACATCAGCATTATATGAGGGTTTGAATTTTCCACATTCTCACCAATACTCGTATTGCCCATGTTTTTGGATTATAGCCATCCTAGTATGTTTGTGTTATCTTGTTGTGGTTTTTATTTGCATTTTCTTAATGACTAATGATATGTTACTTGTCATGATATGTTTTATAGCCACATGAATATGTATTTCGTAGAAATGCCTATTGAAGTCCTTTGCCTATTTTTAACCATTTGCTTCTTTTGTTGTTGAATTCTTCATATATATTTATTTTAAGTACTAGACCTTTATCAGGTACATGATTTGTGAGTATTTTTCCCCTTCTCCGAATTGCGTTTTTACCGTGTCCTTGAAACATAGGTCATAAGCTTCTATTTTCTGTACTTTATTTGGTGCTGATGCTTTAGGTGCCATATGTAAGAAATTATTCCCTAATCATTGGTCACAAATTTTTACTACTGTGTTTTCTTATAAGAGTTCTGTAATTTTAGCTCTTAAGTTTAGGCCTTTGATCTGTTTTGAGTTCATTTTTGCATGTGGCACAAGAAAAGGCCATTTTCATTCTTTAGTATGTGGATTTTCAGTTGCTTTAGCAGGATTTATTAAAGAGACTATTCTTTCCCTATTGAAATATCCTGCATACTTATTTAAATGCCATTGGCCACAGTTGTATGCGTTTATTTCTGGATTCTAAATTTGTTCCACTGATTCGTACGTCTCTCTATCCTATGCCATTATTTTGTCTTAATTATTGTAGATCTAAGACTTATAGTAAGTCTTAGAATCCATATGTGTGATTCGTTCAAATTCGTTTTCTAGGTTGTTTTGGATACTCCAGGTTCCTTGCAATTCCATAATAATGCTAGAATCAGTTTGTCAATTTCAACAAAAAACCCATTTGGATTTTAATTGAGATTGCATTGAATCCATAGGTCAATTTCAGGAGTATTCACACCTTAATAATTTTAAATATTCCTATCCATGAACTTGGAGTGTCTTTCTATTTGTGTGTTTTTAAATTATTTTCAATGATGTTTTGTAGTTTTCAGTATACAAGTCTTACATTTCTTTTTTAAAATTGACGTCTAAGTATTTTATTATTTTTGATGCTATTGTAAATTGCATCATTTCACTTACTTCAGTTTTGGGTTGCTAATTGCTAGTGTATGAAATACAACTGCTATTTTCATATTGTACTGACATCATTAAGTATGATGGGTAGCTGTGATTATTCATTTATTTTTTGTAGGTACCTTTTATCAGTTTGAAGATTATCTTTTCTGTTCCCAGTTTGTTGAATGATTTTATTGGGTCTTACTGGGAAAAAGGTTAGGGTTTGGTAAATGCTTTTTCCCATATCTATGGAGATGAATATGTGTTTTTTTGTCCTTTATTCTGTTAATATGATGAATTACACTGATTTTTGTATTTTGAACTCGCCTTGCATTCCTGAGATAAAGCCTAGTTGATTATAATGTTTAATCTTTTTTTATGTTGCCAAATTAGGTTGCTAGCATCAGGAATATTAGCTTGTAATCTTGTGATGTCTTTGTCTGATTTTGGTTTTAGGTTAATACTGGCTTCATAGAATAAGCTGATATGTGTTCTCTCCTCTTTTATTCTTTGGAAAAGTTGTGAAGGATTATTGTTAATTCTACTTGTCTGATGAAATTTACCAGTCAATCCATCTGGTTTTGTACCTTTCTTTGTGGGAAGTTTTTTGATAACTGTTTTAAGTGCTGCTTGTTGTAGGACTATTCAGACTTTGTATTTCATTATGGCTTCTGATAAGAAACCAGCACTTAATTGAGTATCACTTTTATATGATGTTGTTTCTCTGTTACTGCTTTCAATATTCTTTGTTTATGGATTTTGTTCATTTGATCATGGTGTATCTGGATATGTTTTTTTTTAAGTTTATCAAAATTGGAATTTATTGAGGTTACTAGATATGTGGATTCATGTTATTCATCATATTTGGTAAATTTTTACCATTATTTCTTTAAATATTCTTTCTGACCCCTTCTCCCCTTTTTCTGTGACTCTCATATTCATGCATTGATATGCATGAGGGTTTCCTATAGTTCTCTGTGTAATTTATCTCTCTCATTTATCTTTTTATTTTACTGTTTCTCAGAATAGATAATACAAAATTGAGCTGTCTTCATGTTCACTGATTCTTCTGCCTTCTTTTTTTTTTTTT
>NW_003852518.1:1408292-1409874 GCF_000181295.1 Otolemur garnettii
CAGTTTCAGTCTTCTACAGGTTGCCAGCCAGTTCACCCAGCACCATTTGTTAAATAGGGAATCTTTTCCCCACTCAATGTTTTTAATTGGTTTGTCAAAGATCAGGTACTGGTAAGTAGTTGGTTTCATCTGTTGGCTCTCTATTCTGTTCCATACATCTACCTCTCTATTTTTGTGCCAGTACCATGCTCTTCTGCCTTCTTAATCTACTGTTGATTCCTTCTACTGAATTTTTCATTTAAGTTATTACACTTTTCAATCCACAATTTCTTTTGGTTCTCTTCTATAATTTATATCTCTTCATTGATATGTGCTCTTTCAAGAGACATCGTCTGATACTCTTCTTTAGTACATTTGACATGGTCTTCTTTGGTAATACATACAAGAGCTAATCTAAAATCTTTTTCCTATGAGTCCAGCATTTGGTGTTCCTTGGGGAAAGTTTCAAATGGCTACTTTTAGAAAATGCATGTGGCCATACTTTCTTGGTTTTCTGCATTGTCTCAAGTCTTTAGTGGAAAACTTGACATTGAAACTTGACTTGAAGACTTGTGGGAGCAGTGGCTCATGTGAGCAGTCTCAATGCTTTGGGATGCTCAGGCTTGAGGCCAGACATTAGAGACTAGCCTGAACAACATAGTGAGAACCCACTTCTACCAAAAAAAAAAATGTAAAAATGTCAGCCAGGCATAGTGACACATGCCAGTAGTCCTAGCTACTTGGGAGGCTGAGGCAGGAAGATTGCTTGAGCTCAGGACTGATCACCACTGCATTCCACCATGGATGACACAGAGATTTGCCATGTCTTCAAATAGAAAGTAATATAGAAACTCTGGAAATAAGATTCTTCCCTCTTCTCAGACTATGTGTTACTGGTGTTTGCTGATATTGTTTGTTTAGTGATTTTGCTGAACAATTTATTCTTTATCATGTGTAAGTTTCAGCCAAAGATGAAAACTTAAGTCCTCTTGGTCTTTACTGAGCATACACCCAGTCCTAGTCATGCACTCAACCCTGTGCATGCACGTGACTCTCTATTTTCCCAGAAATGTGTCAGAATCATTTGGCTATGTCAATTCCCCAGTTTTTCCTTCTAAGTTTTATGTTTAGCCTGTTGTTTTCCCCATCTGTTACCTACTGTATCAGGCAGTCACAAAGTTAAATGGTGGTTTCTAGTTGTTTTTGACAAATACTCCTAGAGAAAGGCTTTTTGCAGTAGATGCACTCCAAGTCAGGTCAAATAAAGACAGCCTTGTGAGTGAGATCAAGGATGCTTCCAGACAGGTCAGTAAATGACAGTTCCCTGGATAAGAGGCTTTACAGGCACTCTAACCTAGTCTGTCTCCAGCAATGACTGTCTGGCCGCTGGCTCTCACTATGATTGTGCACTCTTGGCATTCAAGGTTATGCAGAGCCGGGGAAGGAGAAATGAGAATAGGGCAAGTTAAAATGCTTTAAGCTATACTGTTGTTACAAAGTGTATTAGGTTTGTTTTATTTACTGTGTTCTTGGCTGTGCAGAAGCTTTTTAGTTTGATCAGGTCCCAATAGTGTATTTTTGATGTTGCTTCAATTGCCCAGGG
>NW_003852518.1:1413429-1420707 GCF_000181295.1 Otolemur garnettii
GGTGATTGAAGGGATCACCTCTATGGTTTATCTCACAAGGGTACAAGTGAATCCTTCTAAAAGTAGAATATAAACATCTTAACACAATAACTAAGAACATGACATGAAAGCTAAGTTAACCAGTTTGATGGGAATATTTCAAATTGTATATGAAACACCACACTGTACCCCATGATTGCATTAATGTACATAGCTATGATTTAATTAAAAAAAAAAACGGTTTGTTAGGGATTCTGTAATAAAGAACCACAGATAGCCTTAAGCAATAGAAATATATTGTCAGAAGTCCAATCAAGATATTTTCTGGCTTGATTCCTTCTGAATTTTGTGAGGGAAGGCCTGTTCTCTGGCTTCTAGATAACCATCTTGTATGACTCTTCCCATGCTATTCCCTCTATATTTGTCTGTATCTCCAAAGTCCCCCCTTTTATGAGGATATCAGTCATATTGGATTTGGACCAAGCCTAATGACTTCTTTTTAATGTGATTTGCCTTGTAAATACTTTTTCCTAAGAAGTATATATTCTGAGGTACTGAGGATTAAGTTATATTTTATTTTTCTGTAGGGAGGGTAAACCCATAAACACAGATTCATTTTTTTCCTTGAATAAATGTTTCCTGGATCACTGCATGTCCTTGATTAATTTTTAGAGTCAGAAATGTTTTTTCTGACAATTTATGCTTTTTTCTCTAACTTTTATGAAGGAGATAATCTTTGGAATTCCTTACTCTGATGGTTTCATTGATTTCATAAACTTCAACTTTTGAACCTAAGTTATAAACCTTATCTACAACTAATTTTCATTTTATATTTTTATCAGATAATATTAAATTTATTCTTAAAAATGGATTACTATTTCAGTTCTTATTATCACAAAGTTGATTATTTTATGATGCTTTGTTGGTTGTGGCCATATACCATGCTGACTTCCTGATTGTTTGTGCCTGAAGTTTCTTGACTTTCTTCTGTCATGTAAGGTCTTAGCATCTGTGTGGGTTGACTATTTTCTGTTCTGTCATCCTCTCTTTTACTTATTGTTCCACCTTTTACTTATGGTCACTTCTCATGGGTTTCTGTGTTTTTGGTCACTTGTATTCAGTGAGCATTTGTTTACATTTCTGTTGCAGTTTTAGTTTATAACATATTTTTGGTGTGTGTTTTGAATACCATTTTGTACAACTTTTTTTTTTTTTTTTTACCTTTTCAAAAGTTTTTGAGTCATTATATCCAGGAGTAGAAGTTCAGCCTCATAGGGCCTGCACATCTCAATAAAATTTCTTTACAGAATGGCTGCACTAGTTTACAGTTTCCTTGGTAGTGCTTGATGGCTGGCATTTCCTACATCATCACCAGTATGAAATTTTATGCAACTTTTCTGTTTTTGCTAAATTGAAGTTGCCTCTGCCCATTATTTTCCTGCTGTTTTCAAAGGACTTACTTTCATATTGTTCATACTCTAGTTATACATACGTTATTTATTATCTTTGTTGCAAATATCTTCTCCTTGCAATCAGTCTCAGAACTTTGCCTATGTTATATAGAATTGAACAGAAATTATTAAATGTTAAAGTGTGTTCAATATTTTTATTTGTGCTTTTGTATCAATATAATTGTTCCATAACCAAAGACATAATAGTATTCTTTTATTTTTTTATAGAAAATATTTGCTATCAGATCTTTAGTCTATTTTGTATTTATTTTTGTATATGGTACCAGATAACATATTAAGATAATTTTTAACCATAATTTATTACTAACATATGTTTTCCCCAGTGATTTTGGTGCCACTTCTATCATATATCAGTTATTTATACCAATCAGTTTTTTTTGAGACCTACTATTTTTTATTTCTACAGCAGACTACTTTGTTTTATTTAGTGTAAATTGTAATATAGCTCAATGACTTTTTCACTAGTCTCTTTTCTATTCTCTCTTCTATGATACAATTGTTATAGCTATTTCAGCTTTAATCTAAATATATTTTAGAATCATTATTCAAGAGTTTCTTTAAAAAGTTCTTCTAAGATTTTTCCTACAATTTTGTTGACTACATTAATGTGGGACTAAATTGACATCTTTAGAGTTGTAAGTGTACACTTTTATGATTATGACATTGTGGCCTAATTTTGTATCTTCTGGTAGAGTCTGAATATGTTCTCCACAGAGGTCTTGGATTAAAGAGTAACTTCTGTTTATTGTTTATCTTCTTTCATATAACCAGGTTTAATGCATTATTGTTGATGTAGAGGAATACTATTTTTATATGTTCATCTTGCAATGGGAAGTTTTTCTGGATTCATATATATTTGCTGTGATTGGAATATGTACAAGATTAGTGGTGGATAGAGGAAAGACATAGTAATGGCATGAGTAGTGTCAAGGCAAAACAAAAGGTTGTACTTGTGCTGAGTTTCTGAAGTTGGAGTGGCATTTAGGTAGTTACAAAGAGTGATGCCCTATTCTGCCTTGGCATATTTAGGGCAGGGGACATGAATAGAGTAGGGCCAGGAAATCATTGAAATAAGGAGTAAAAATTTGTGGGGTAAGCATTTATTAAAGAAGTTAGAAGAAATAAGACAAATTGAAACTGAGGAAAGTAGGATAGAAATAACAAAAAGGAAAGAAGAAATTAATGAAGTGAGTCACAATGGGATAATAAGTAGCTGAGTGGAACAAAAGCTGTCTTTGGAATAATAAATAGATAGTATTTTGGTGAATATTTTTGTAAGAGAAAGTTCCAAAAGTGTTATGATTAAATATATGGTGAAACTTCAACTAAAAAGGAAACTTCAGGCTAATATCCCTTATGAATATGGATGCAACAATTCTCAGTAAAAGCTTTGCAAACCAAATTCAGATGCACATCAAAAAATAATTCATCATGACCAAGTGGGCTTCATCCCAGAGATGCAGCGGTTCAACATACATAAATATATAAAAGTAATATATCACATAAGTAGATTAAAAAACAAGGATCATATGATATTTTTAATAGATGCAGAAAAAGTATTTGACAAAATTGAGAGTCCTTTTATGATAGGAATGCTTAACAAAATAGGGAGAGTTGAGACTTTCCTCAAAATGATAGAAGCCATATATGACTAACCCACAGCCAACATCAAATTGGACTGAGAAAAACTGAAAACATTCTCACTTAGGACTGAAATCAGACAAGGTTGCTCGTTATCTATACTTCTGTTCAACATAATACTGGAAGTCCTAGCTAGAGTAGTCAGGCAAGAGAAGGAAATCAAGGGTATACAAATGGGGAAAGAAGTCAAATTAGTGCTCTTTGCTGATGACATGGTTTTATATCTAGAAAACCCCAAAGAGACTCCTGAAATTGATTAATAAATTCAGTAAAGTCTCAGACTATAAAATAAATGTACAAAAATCAGTAACTTTGGGGAGAGGGGCAAGATGGCCAACAGGCGCCAAGCCTCCAACAGAAGCTCCCTGCCAGAGGGAAGGATAATGTCTGGAAAATACCCAATAAAGTTGAATATTGAGAGCTCAGTCAAGAGAGAAGAGTGATATCTGGAGGACACCTCTGCTGAGGCAAGTTGACACTCCAAGAAAGCAATCTACAGGTGCATAATACATCCCAAAGGAAAAGTGTCCATTCCCTCCTCCAAGAAAGTTGTTTTTCTTGTTATTTTCATCTGCTCCTGTAAGTTTTCTACAGGCGAGCAGTGAACTGAAGACCTATTATCTTACCCCATGTGTGAGAACTATAGGAAGGGGGGGAGGGACCCTGCTGAGATTTTGAACATTCTCTCGCCTGGCAGAAAAACTGAACCACTTGCCTACAGAGATAGTGGTAGGGGACCCAAGAGCAGCATCCCCAACCCCTGTGGGACCAAGTGCCCAGTCCTGGTCCTGTAGCTGAAGACCTGCTAGACCTGGGCGCATTCCATGGGCTGCGGCGGAGTCGTCCCCCATTCCAGGCAGCGACACGGTAGGCCCTAGAACTGCTTGCTAGGACCTAGCACCTCCTGTGGGCCATGGTGGAGGAGTCCCCTGCTCTGGGTAGGCCCAGAATTGCTTGCTAGAGCCGTGCGTGTCCCGCAGGCAGTGCTGGAGGAGTTCCCGGCTCCAGGCTCCCATTTTATGTATCTAGAGCTTCGTGCATTCTGTGGGAGGCTGCGGAGGAGTCCCCCACTCCAGGCAGGCCCAGAACTGCTTGCTAGAGCCACGTGCATCCCATGGGCAGTGGTGGAGGAGTCCCAGGCTCCAGGTGGGCCCAGAACTGCTTGCTAGCGCATGCACATCCTGCAGGCGGTGGTGGAGGAGTTCCCCGCTTCAGGTACCCATGCCTGGCGGGCCCAGACTGCCAGAACCGGGTGTTCCCGGTATCCCTGCCTGTGGCCTGAGAACTGCAAGAGGACAGTCAGTTGAGAGGGAACCACACTAGAACGGTGGTACCCCGAGGCGAAGACCAGCAGCCACAGCAGTGGGAACAACAAGGTTCACACCCCTGAGGCTCTTCCAGACAGAAACACTCTGCCTCTCTGGGCAACCAGAGGAAGCCAGCATCTTCTCCAGTGGCATACACTGACTGAACGGTTCTAGTACGGAATCCAAGCGGTGTAAATTCAGCATGGGGCAGAATCAGCAGAAAAACTCTGGTAATTTGAATAACCAGAGTAGATCAACTCCCCCAAGGAAGGTTCAGGCAGATGCAATTGAAGATCCCATTCATAAATAGGTGGCTGAGATATCAAAAATTGAGTTCAGAATTTGGATATCAAGTGAGATTAACAGAATAGAAGAAAGGAGGGAATTAGAATTTCAAGAAATTATTCAAAAGATGTCTCAAGAATTTAACAATTTCAAAGGTAAACAGACCAAAGATTTTGAAATACTGAGGCAAGAGTTTGCAGTCCTCAAAGATCTGAAAAATATGGTAGAATCCCTCGGTAACAGGATGGAGCAGGCCGAAGAAAGGATCTCTGTACACACAAAGCTTTTGAACACGCCCAAGCACTCAAAGATGAAGAGAAATCGAGAGCCAAAAAGGATCTTTCTATCAGAGAGCTCTGGTGTAATTCGAAGAAAACTAATATTTGCCTTATAGAAATCCCTGAAGGCAATGAAGTTGTTTCACAAAACACAGAGCCTTTTCTTCATGAAATTATGAAAGAGAACTTTCCAAAAATGCCAAGAGATTCTGAAATTCAGATAGCAGACAGTTTCAGAACCCCAACACCACTCAACCCAAATAAGACATCCCCCAGGCACATAATAATTAACTTCACTAAAGTTAATCTGAAAGAGAAAATTCTGAAAACAGTTAGATGTAAGAAAACCATAACATACAAGGGGAAGAATATTAGAATGACTGCAGATCGCTCTGCTGAAACCTTTCAGGGTAGAAGAGGGTGGTCGACTTTTAATCTCCTAAAACAAAATAACTTTCAACCCATGATCCTGTATCCAGCTAAATTGAGTTTCATCTATGATGGAGAAATTAAATACTTTAATGACATTCACATGTAGAAGAAATTTGCCATAACTAAACCAGCTCTCCAGGATATGCTCAGACTTATCCTCCATAATTATCAGTGCAATCCTCCACCACAAAAGTAAACTCACCCAGAAACTTTTGATCAAATTCCAACTTCCACAGTGGCAAAAGCATTAATAATGTCCACAAGACTTTTGAAAAGCTCGAAACCCAAAATTTTACCAGGCTTATCAATATTTTCAATCAATATGAATGGCTAAAATTGTCCTCTAAAGAGGCGCAGGATGGCTGACTTCATACAAAAACTCAGGCCAGTTATCTGCTACATACAAGAATCTCATCTTACCTTAAAAGATAAATATAGACTCAGGGTGAAGGGATGGTCATCTATATACCGAGCAAATGGAAAGCAGAAAAAAGCAGGTATTGCAGTTCTATTCACAGATACAATAGGCTTTAAACCAACAAAAGTAAGCAAGGATAAGGATGGTCACTTTTTATTTGTTACGGGTAGTACTAAATACGATGAGATTTCAATTATCAATATTTATACACCCAACCAGAATGCACCTCAATTTATAAGGGACACTCTAATAGGCATAAGTGACTTGATTTCTCCCAGTTCCATCATAGTCAGAGATTGTAACATTCCTTTGGTAGTGTTGGATAGATCCTCCAACGAGAAGCTTAGCAAAGAAATTTTAGTATTAAACTTAACCATTCAGCATTGGGATTTGATGTACATTTACAGAACGTTTCATCCTAACAAAATCGAATACACATTTTTCTCATCACCTCGTGGAACATACTCCAAAATCGACCACATCTTAGGTCACAAATCTAACCTCAGTAAATTTAAAAGTATAGAAATTATCGTATGTATCTTCTCCGACCATCATGGAATAATAAGTTGGACTCAGTAACAACAGGAATCTGCAGACTTATACAAAAATATGGAAGCTAAATAACATTATATTGAATGATAGGTGGGTCAGAGATGAGATCAAGAAGGAAATTACCAAATTTTTTGAACAAAACAATAATGAAGACATGAGTTACCAAAACCTCTGTTATACTGCAAAGGCAGTCATAAGAGGGAAATTTATAGCACTTCAAGCCTTCCTCAAGAAAACAGAAAGAGAAGAAGTTAATAACCTAATGGGACATCTCGAGCAACTGGAAAAAGAAGAACACTCCAATCTTATACCCAGCAAAAGAAAAGAAATAACAAAAATTAGAGCAGAAGTAAATGAAATTGAAAACAAAAGGATTATTCAACAGATCAATAAATCAAAAAGTTGGTTTTCTGAAAAGGTCAATAAAATAGATAAACCTTTGGCCAACCTAACCAAGAAAAAAAGAGTAAAATCTCTAATTTCATCAATTAGAAATGGTAAAGATGAAATAACAACAGACCCCTCAGAAATTCAAAAAATCTTTAACGAATATTACAAGAAACTTTATTCTCAGAGATATGAAAATCTGAAGGAAATTGATACCAATACTTGGAAGCACGTCACCTTCTAAGACTTAGCCAGAATGAAGTAGAAATGTAGAGTAGGCCTATATCAAGTTCTGAAATAGCATCAACTATACAAAATCTCCCTAAAAAGAAGAGCCTGGGACCAGATGGCTTCACATCAGAAATCTACCAAACCTTTAAACAAGACCTAGTACCTATATTACTTAACCTTTTTCAAAACAGAGAAAAAGAAGGAATGCTACCCAACACATTCTATGACGTAAATATCACCTTGATTCCCAAACCAGGAAAAGACCCAACAAGAAAAGAAAATTATAGACCAATATC
>NW_003852518.1:1421008-1430905 GCF_000181295.1 Otolemur garnettii
TGCCCATTGTCTCCATTGCTCTTTAACATTGTAATGGAAGTTTTAGCCATCGCATTTAGGGAAGAAAAGGTGATCAACGGTGTTCATATAGGATCAGAAGAGATCAAACTTCACTCTTCACAGATGATATGATTATATACCTGGAAAACAGCAGGGATTCTACTACAAAACTCTTAGAAGTGATTAAGGAATGTAGCAGTATCTCAGGTTACAAAATCAACACTCATAAATTGGTAGCCTTTATATATACCAACAGCAGCCAAGCTGAAACAATAGTCAAGAACTCTATTCCATTCACAGTAGTGCCAAAGAAGATGAAATATTTGGGAGTTTACATAACAAAGGATGTGAAAGATCTCTATAAAGCAAACTATGAAACTCTAAGAAAAGAAATAGCTGAAACTGTTAACAAATGGAAAAACATACCATGCTCATGGCTGGGGAGAATAAGTCTCCATCTTTTTTATGGCTGTATAGTAATTCAAAGTGTACATATACCACAATTCGTTAATCTATTCATGGTTTAATGGGTATTTGGGCTGCTTCTATGACTTCGCAATTATGAATTGGGCTGCAGTAAACATTCTTGTGCAAATGTCTTTGTTGTAAAATGATTTTTCATCATTTAGGTATATACCTAGTAGAGGAATTGCAGGATCAGATGGTATGTCTATTTTGAGTTCCTTGAGTATTCTCCAAACTTCTTTCCAAAAAGACTGTATAAGTTTGCATTCCTATCAACAGTGTAGAAGTGTTCCTTTCTCTCCGCATCCACACCAACATCTATACTTCTGGAATTTTGTGAGGTGGACTAATCTTACTGGAGATCAATGACATCTCAAAGTAGTTTTAATTTTCATTTCTCTGATGATTAAAGATGTTGAGCATTTTTTTTCATGTGTTTGTTGGCCATTCACCTGTCTTCTTCAGAGAAACTTCTGTTCAAGTCTCTTGCCCACATAAAAATGGGGTTGTTGTTCTTTTCTTATTGATTAGTTTGAGTTCTCTGTGGATTCTAGTAATCAGACCTTTGTTGGAAGCATAACCTGCAAAAATCTTCTCCCATTCTGAAGGTTGTCTGTTTGCTTTACTTACTGTGCTCTTGGCTGTGCAAAAGCTTTTTAGTTTGATCAGATCCCAGTAATGTATTTTTGGTGTTGCTTCAGTTGCACTCCCTCTAGTATTTTTATAGTTTCATGTCTTAAGTTTAACTTTTATCCAGTGAGAGTCAATTTTTGTTAATGGTGAAGGGAGGGGGTCCAGATTCAGCCAGCCAGTTCACCCAGCACCATTTGTTAAATAGAGAGTCTTTCCCCCACTGAATATTTTTGATAGGCTTATCAAAGATCAAATCATGATAAGTACTTGGGTTCAGCTCTTGGCTCTCTATTTTGTTCCGTAAATCTGCCTCTGTTTTTGTGCTAGCACAATGCTGTTTTTATCAGTATAGATTTATAGTATAGCCTGAAGTCTGGTAATGAGATACCTCCTGATTTGTTTTTATTTCTGAGTAATGTATTGGTCATTCAAGGTTTTTTTCTGATTCTATATAAAACAAAGTACTGTTTTTCCCAGATCATTAAAGTATGACATTGGTGTTTTAATAGGGATGCATTAAATCTTTAGACGGCTTTGGGTAGTATGGACAGTATAAAAATGTTGATTCTTCCCAGTTATGAGTGTGGAATGTTTTTCCATTTGTTAACATCTTCATTTATTTCTTTTCTCAGAATTCCACAGTTCTCTTTATAGAGATCTTTCACGTCCTTTTTTTGGTAAATTCCTAAATATTTCATCTTCTTTGGTACTATTGTAAAAGGAATAGAGTCTTTGATTGTTTTTTCAGCTTGACTGTTGTTGGCATATATAAAATCAGCTTCACTATTGTTGGCATATATAAAAGCTACTGACTTGTAAATATTGATTTTGTATCCTGAGATGCTGCTGTATTCCTTGATCACTTCTAAGAGTTTTGAAGTTGAGTCCCTGGGATTTTCCAGGTATAGGATCATATCATCAGCAAAGAGTGAGAGTTTCATCTCCTCTGGCCCCATTTGGATACCCTTGATCACCTTCTCTTGCCTGATTGCAGTGGCTAAGACTTCCATTACTATGTTGAATAGCAGTGGAGACAGTGGGCATCCTTGCCCAGTTCCAGATTTGAGTGGAAATGTTTTCAATTTTATTCCATTCAATATGCTATTGGCTGTGGGTTTGCTGTATATGGCCTCTATCAGTTTAAGAAATGATCCATTGAAACCTATTCTTAAGTGTTCTGATCATGAAAGAATGCTGGATATTATCAAAAGCTTTTTCTGCATCAATTGAGAGAATCATATGGTCTTTGTTTTTTATTGTACTTATGTGATGTATTATGTTTATAGGTTTATATATGTTGAACCAACCTTATATCTTTAGAATAGAGCCAACTTGATCATGGTGTATAATTTTTTTGATGTGTTGTTGAATTCTGTTTGCTAAGATCTTATTGAAAATTTTTGCCTCAATATTCATTAATGATATTGGTCTATAATATTCTTTCTTTGTTGAATCCTTTCCTGGTTTGAGGATCAGGGTGATATTTACTTCATAGAATATGTTGGGAAGTATTCCTTCTTTTCCTATGCATTGGAAAAGGTTGTATAATATAGTTACTAGTTCCTCTTTAAAGATTTGGTAGAATTCTTATGTGAAGCCTTCTGGTCCTGGACTTTTATTTTTGGGGAGATTTTGTATAATTGATGCTATTGCAGTGCTTGATATAGCTCTATTCAAAATTTCTAATTTTGATTGAATGTAGGGCAGTGGTGTGCTTCCAGGTATTGTAGGATGGTGGTGTGCTTCCAGGTATTGGTGCATTTCCTCGAGATTATATTTCTGAAAATAGAAGTTTTTATAATAATCATTGAGGATTTTTTAAATTTCCGAGGTGCTGTTGTTATTTCTTCTTTATTGTTTCTGATTGATGATATTAGAGATTTTACTTTCTGTTTCTGGTTAGGTTGGCCAAAGATTTATCAATCTTATTAACCTTTTCCAAAAACCAACTTTTTGTTTTGTTGATTTTCTGAATACCTTTGTTTTCAATTTAATTTAATTTTGCCCTAATTTTGGTCATTTATTTTCTTCTGCTGTGTTTGGGGCTAGAATGTTCTTCCTTTTCCAGTTCTTTGAGGTGACACATTAAGTTGTCGACTTCCTCTCTATCTGTTTTCTTAATGAAGGCTTCCAATGCTATAAATTTCCCTCATAGGACACATGTTTTGATAACTTGTGTCTTCATTATCATTTTGTTCCAAAAATTTTGTAACTTTCTCCTTAATCTCGTCTTTGACCCAGCTATCATTCTGCATAACTTTATTTAGTTTCCATGACTTTGTTTTAGTATGAAGATTCCTGTTGCTGTTTAGTTCAACTTTTATTCTATGATGTTTTGAGAAGATATAAGGAATAATTTCTATTCTTTTAAATTTGCTGATGTTAGACTTGTGTCCTAAGATATGATCAATTTTGGAGGATGATCCATGGGCTGATGAGAAGAATGTATATTATTAGGATGAAATGTTCTGTAGAGGTTGGTTAAGTCCATTTGTTCTAGGGTCAAGTTTATGTCTAGTATTTCTTTGTTTAGTTTCTAATATTTCTTCCTTTGTAGGTGATGCTTTTCTTACATCTGGCTGCTTGCAGAATTTTCTCCTTCAGCTTAACTTTGGCAAAGTTAATCACAAAGTGTCTAGGAGATGCTTTATTTGGATTAAGTTTTGTTGGGGTTCTGAAACTGTCTGCTATCTGGATTTCTGTATGTCTTACAATGATTAGGAAATTCTCCTCCGTAATCTCTTGGATTAGAGCATCTGTGCCTTTAGGACCATCATCTTCTCTTTCAGGAATTTCTGTAAGATGAATGTTTGTTCTTTTGGAGTAATCCCACAACTCTCTCAGCGAATGATCAGTTTTTGATCCACATTTGTCTCCCTTTTTGAGCATTTGAGAACATTCAAAAGTTTTGTCTTCAGTTTCAGAGATCCTTTCTTCTGCATGGTCAACTCTTATTACTAAGGAATTCTATTACATTTTGGAGCTACTCAAATAACTTTTTTATTTCCTTGAGCTCTGCTATCTCTTTTCTCATTATGTCCATGTCTTTGGTGACTTTGTCTTTGAACTCATTAATTTCTTGAGACAACATTAGAACTACTCTTTGGATTTTAATTTCTAACTTTTTTTCCATTCTATTCATTTTATTTGGCATCCATATTCTGAATTCAATTTCTGACATTTCAGCCATTTGTCTATGCATGGCATCTTCAGTTGTATCTCCTTTGTCATTCCTTGGGGAGTAGGTCCACTCTGGTTATTCATGTTGCCGTAATTTTTCCATTGGTTCTGCCCCATGTTGATTTTACACCATTTGGTTATTAAAACTGGTAGGGTGAGATTGAATTGGGGGTCCCAGATAGTATAATTAATCAGCCCCTTACCAAAATGCTATGCTTTGTAATTGTGGCTTGTCCCCTACAGCCTTGCAAAAATCCCTTTCAGAGTTTTTGCCGGAAACTCTGGGGACGTACTTGGTGAGATACTGCAAGCTGGCTCTGTTTTGAAATCAGCCAACCTCTACCCTATCCTAAGATGTCACTGTATTAGGTTTAAATTTCAGCTGGGGAAGATACAGACAGCTGCTGCACCCCACCCCCATCATTCAGTTTTTTTCTACTCCATAACCTCCAAGGTCAACCTGAGAATGTCCCTGGTGGATAGCCCCAGATATGAATTCCAATCAAATTGTCTCGGAGAGTAAAAACCCTGCTCAACACAGAGGGATCTAATAGTCTCCAAGCATGGATACAAATCCTTAGTTCTGTCCCAAACTATGAGGGTATGGTGCCTGGTCCCCTCTGGTGAGCCACCAATTGTCTGTCAAAGGCCCAACTGGGTGTCAATGCCCCTGTCCCTAGTCATAATCAAAGCTGGGAGCCTGGGACCCTACCTGCTGGGCTTAGTTTGCAACAGTCATCCATGCCTCTGCTCAACAGCTCAGTTGGAGTCACGGACCCCTCCCTCACTTGCCGGGCTATGTCCACACCTGGTAAGCCTCTGCTCTTCCAGCTGTGTTGGAGATGAGTATCCTTGCCCCCACCTGCTGGACACAGTCCACACTGGTATCCACATTTCTGCTCACAGGCTCAGTTTGGAGCAAGGGCTCCTTGTAACACCTGTGGATCTCAGTCCACACTGGGTGACCACTCTCCCACTTGTGGGTACCATCAGAGCCAGGGGTTCTATACCCCCTCCCCCCAGACACGGCCCAAACCTGGGGTTAACTCCACTACTGGTCAGGCAAAATCATAACTAGGGGACTGCTCTTCCTTCTGCTGCATGTCCTTGTCTTCTTGCACCCTGCTTCTTCCCCACTAGTCACAGATTCCATCCTGATGTTCGGGGGTCCACACTATTTCCATATTTCTCAGGCAAGACCAAACACTCTGGACTCTGCAGGGTTCAGAACTTCAGAACACCATGCAAGTGGGGAATGGTGGACTGGGAGTTCAGAATTGCAGGGAAAATATTTGTTCAATTTTATGCCGGGCAGGGTGGCATCTAGGTTCACAAGCTGGACCTCCCTGGAGAAGGAGACATGGTATTTAGCAGCTCTCGCCAGTGAGGTAAAATGAGAGGTCTTTTCCCCCCTGCTTGCTTGCAGAGAACCAGCAGAGAGCCCATAGCAAGCCTCCTGCCTGGGGGAGGGGTCTCCCATCCTCTAGACAATAGAGGATGTACCTGTAGTTTGTACCTGTAGTTTGTTTTCTTGAACGTTCTTCCTTGGTGTCATAGCTTGCTGAAATTCTTTCTTGCCTCAGCTCCCCACCTTTGGTTTCATTGAGTCTGATTCTCTCCAGTTTTTCTCCCTCTGGTTAGGAGCCTCTTCTGAGCATTCCTACTAGTCAGCCATCTTCCCAGAATTTCTTACTTTAAGCATTTTACTGAAATATTCAATAAGAAAAAAAACAAATGATCTCTTCAATCAACACAGAGAAAATATTTCTTAAAATTCAATACCAATTTAAGATAAAAAACCAAATAATCAAGAAGATAGGGGGTCTTAATCTGTGAAGGGTATATACCTAAAAGTATAGTCAGTAAACATAATGCTTTGTGGTAAAACTTTAGAGCAACTTTTTAAAGTTAAGGAGAATTTTGATTCTTAAGAGCAAGTTATATTTCACTGGATCATAAAACTCTCTGTATACATGTATAATGAATCAGGGAGAGTAGGCATGCAGTTTTAGAAGGGTTGTTAGAACGTTTTCTAAAAGTTTACTTGAGTAAACTCAAAATGATTCAATCATTACTGGGTTCCTTTTGTGTCTCCTAAAGAATTACACTATATTTAGTATAATTATCAGGATAATTTAAATTTTAAAGCAAAATGGGACAAAATACTTAATTTTTAAAGCATATATTCAATCAAAGCATATATTTTTAAATGTATTAATTACATTATCTTTTTTATTCACTACATCATACATATTGTTGTGTATGATTGGTATATAATATGTTATATATGAACAATATATTTATAAGTTCTGTTCATGTTTGGTGTCTTTACAAATTAGATGAGGTTTGGTATAGAATTAGCTTAATGCTTTATAATTGAAATAATATTCTAAGAATGAAATAGGTCTGAATACATTCTGGTCAGGTTGATGGTACAGCCACAAATACATTAATACATGCTCATGTGAACACACACACACACACATATATGGGTCATTACGACAGTTGTGAGATACACTAAAATCAAGAAATGTAAAATTCACATGGTTGGAAACAAATGAAGCCCTCCTAGCAGCACAAATAAGCTGAGTAGGTTGAAACTTGTAGGTGTAAATAAGAAAGGGCACTGTCAGCTGTGTTTCTTGGAAGTGAAATAATGGACTGTAACACAGTCTGCCTCAAAACTTTCCGAGTGACCCATGTACACACAAGGAAAATACATCACATTTTGTTTTTATTAAGTTATAGCTGTGTACATTAATGCAGTCATGGGGTACTGTGTGCTGGTTTTATATACAGTTTGAAATATTTTCACAAAACTGGTTAACATAGCCTTCATGGCATTTCCTTAGTTACTGTGTTAAGACATTAATATTCTCCATTTAGAAAGAGTCACGTGCACCCTTGTAAGATGGACTATAGGTGTGGTCCCACCAATCACCCTCCCTCCACCCATCTGCCCCTCTCCCCTCCCCTCCCTCTTCCCCCTTCCCCATATTCATGGGCTATAATTGGGCTATAGCTTAAAGCTATAAATTAGTTTCATAGTAGGGCTGAGTACATTGGATACTTTTTCTTCTATTCTTGAGACACTTTGCTAAGAAGAATATGTTCCAACTCTATCCATGTGAAAATGAAGGAGGTAAAGTCTCTATCATTCTTTAAGGCTGCATAATATTCCATGGTATACATATACCACAATTTATTAATCCATTTGTGGATCTGTGGGCACTTGGGCTTCTTCCATGACCTAGTAATTATGAACTGGGCTGCAATAAACATTCTGGTACAAATATCTTTGTTGTAATGTGATTTTTGGTCTTCTGGATATATACCTAGTAAAGGAAATATAGGATCAAATGGCAGATCTATTTTAAGTTCTCTAAGTATTCTCCAGACGTCTTTCCAAAAGGGATGTATTAGTTTGCATTCCCACCAGCACTGTAGAAGTGTTCCCTTTTCTCCACATCCATGTCAGCATCTCTGGTTTTGGGATTTTGTGATGTGGGCTAATCTTACTGGAGTTAGATGATATCTCAAAGTAGTTTTGATTTGCATTTCTCTGATGATTAATGATGATGAGCTTTTTTCATATATCTGTAGGCCATGTACCTGTCTGCTTCAGAGAAATTTCTCTTCAAGTCTTTTGCCCACGCTGAGATGGGATCACTTGCTCTCTTCTTGCTAATAAGTTTGAGTTCTCTGTGGATTCTGGTTATTAAACCTTTGTCAGAGACTTAACCAGCAAATATCTTCTCCCATTCTGAGGGCTGTCTACTTGCTTTACGTACTGTGTTCTTGGCTGTGCAGAAGCTTTTTAGTTTGATGAGGTCCCACTAGTATTTTTGATGTTGCTTCAATTGCCCGGGAGGTCATCCTCATAAAATTTTCGCTGACGCCAATTTCTTCAAGTGTTTTCCTTACAATTTCTTCTAATATTTTTATATTTTCATGTCTTAAGTTTAAATCTTTAATGCAGTATGAGTCTGTCTTAGTTAATGGTGAAAGGTGTGGGTCCAGTTTCAGTCTTTTGCAGGTCGCCAGCTAGTTTGCCCAGCACCATTTGTTAAATAGGGAATCTTTTCCCCACTCAATGTTTTTAATTGGCTCGTCAAAGATCAAATAATGGAAAGTAGATCAGTTCATCTCTTGGTTCTCTATTCTGTTCCATACATCTACCTCTCTGTTTTTGTGCCGGTACCATGCTGTTTGATCAATATTGATTTATAGTATAATCTGAGGTCTGGTAGCATGATTCCTCCTGCATTTGTTTTTATTTCTGAGTAATGTCTTGGCTTTTCAAGTTTTTTTCTGATTCCATATAAAATGAAATATTATTTTTTCAAGATCTTTAAAGTATGAGAGTGGAGCTTTAATAGGGATTACATTAAAATTATATTTTGCCCTAGGTAGTATAGACATTTTAACAATGTTGATTCTTCCCAGCCATGAGCATGGTATATTTTTCCATTTGTTAACATATTCAGCTATTTCTTTTCTTAGAGTTTCATAGTTCTCTTTATAGAGATCTTTCATGTCCTTTGTTAGGTAAACTCCCAAATATTTCATCTTCTTTAGCACTACTGTGAATGGAATAGAGTCCTTGACTGTTTTTTCAGCTTGACCATTGTTGGTATATATAAAGTGTACCAATTTATGAGAGTTGATTTTGCAACTTGGGACGCTGCTGTATTCCTTGATCACTTCTAAGAGTTTTGTAGTAGAATCCGTGGTGTTTTCCAAATATACATTCATATTATCTGTGAAGAGTGAAAGTTTGATCTCTTCTGACCCTATGTGGAGACCCTTGATCATCTTTTCTTCCCTAAATCGTGATGGCTAAAACTTCCATTACAATGTTAAAGAGCAATGCAGACAATGGGCAACTTTGCCTGGTTCCTGATCTGAGTGGAAATGATTTCAGTTTAACTCCATTCAGTACGATATTGGCTGTGGGTTTGCTTGTAGATGGCCTCTATCAGTTTAAGAAATGTCCCTTCTATACCAGTTTTTAAAAATATTATAATCATAAACAGATGCTGGATATTATCAAGCTTTTTCTGCATCAATTGAGAGAATCATATGGTCTTTGTTTTTTAATTTGTTTATGTGATAAATCATACTTATGGATTTACATATGTTGAACCAGCCTTGAGACCCTGGGATAAAACCTACTTGTTCGTGGTGTATAATTTTATTGATGTGTTGCTGGATTCTGTTTGTTAGGATTTTGTTGGATATTTTCACATCAATATATATTAGTGATAGTGGTCTATAATTTTCTTTTCTTTTTGGGTCTTTTCCTGGTTTGGGGATCAAGGTGATGTTTGTGTCATAGAAGGTGTTGGGTAGTATTCCTTCTTTTTCTATATTTTGGAAAAGGTTAAGTAATACAGGTATTAATTCTCTTTAAAGGTTTGGTAGAATTCTGACATGAAGCCATCTGGTCCCGGGCTTTTGTTTTTAGGGAGATTTTGTATAGTTGATGCTATTTCAGAACTTGATATAGGCCTGTTCAACATTTCCACGTCATTCTGGCTAAGTCTTGGGAGGTGGCATGCTTCTAAGCATTGATTGATTTCCTTCAAAGGTTCATATGTCTGGGAATAAATTTTCTTG
>NW_003852518.1:1430925-1450375 GCF_000181295.1 Otolemur garnettii
GGATTTTTTGAATTTCTAAGGGGTCTGTTGTTATTTCATCTTTACCATTTCTGATTGATGAGATTAGAGATTTTACTCTTTTTTTCTTGGTTAGGTTGGCCAAAGGTTTATCTATTTTATTGACCTTTTCAAAAAACCAACTTTTTGATTTAACAATCTGTTGTATAATCCTTTTGTTTTCAATTTCATGTAGTTCTGCTGTAATTTTGGTTATTTCGTTTCTACTGCTGGGTTTGGGATTGCAATGTTCTTCCTTTTCCAGTTGCTTGAGATGTCCCATTAAGTTGTTAACTTCCTCTCTTTCCATTCTCCTGAGGAAGGCTTGCATTGCTATAAATTTCCCTCTTAAGACTGCCTTAGTGATATCCCAGAGGTTCTGATAATTCATGTCTTCATTATTGTTTTGTTCTAAAAATTTGATAATTTCCTTCTTGATCTCATCTCTGACCCCCCTATCATTCAGCATAAGCTTATTTAGCTTCTGTGTTTTTGTATGAGTCTGCAGATTCCTGTAGTTACTGAGTTTAACTTTTATTCCATGATAGTCTGAGAAGATGCAAGGAATAATTTCTATTCTTTTAAATTTGCTGAGGTTAGACTTGTGACCTAAGATGTGATCAATTTTGGAGTATGTTTCGTGGATTGATGAGAAAATTATGTGTTCAGTTTTGTTAAGATGAAATGTTCTGTAGATGTCTATTAAGTCCAAATGTGGGATGGTTAAGTGTAAATCTAAATTCTTTGCTCAGCTTCTTATCAGAGAATCTATCCAACACTGCCAAAGGAGTATTGAAATCTCCGACTATGATGGAGCTGGAAGAAATCAAGTTGCTCATGCCTGTTAGAGTGTCTCTTATAAATTGAGGTACACTCTGGTTGGGTGCATAAATATTAATAATTGAAATCTTATCATATTGAGTATTACCCTTAACAAATATAAAGTGACCATCCTTATCCTTGCTTACTTTTGTTGGTTTAAAGCCTGTTGTGTCTGCGAATAAAATAGCAATACCTGCTTTTTTCTGCTTTCCATTTGCCTGGAATATAGATGACCATCCCTGCACCCTGAGTCTATATTTATCTTTTAAGGTAAGATGAGATTCTTGTATGCAACAAATATCTGGCCTGAGTTTTTGTATCCAGTCAGTCAACCTGTGCCTCCTTAGAGTACAATTTAAGCCATTCACATTAATGGAGAATATTGATAAGCCCGGTAAAATTTTGGGTATCCTTTTTTTGAAAGTCCAGTAGTCATTTTTAATCCTTTTGCCACTGTGGAAGTTGGAATTTGATCAAAAGTTTTTGAGTGAGTTTACATTTGTGGTGGAGGATTGCACTGATCATTATGGAGGATAGGTCTGAGAATATCCTGGAGAATTGGTTTAGTTATGGCAAATTTCTTGAACATGTGAATGTCATTTAAATATTTAATTTCTCCATCATAGATGAAACTCAATTTAGCTGGATACAGGATCTTGAGTTGAAAGTTATTTTGTTTTAGGAGATTAAAAGTCGATGACCACCCTCTTCTAGCCTGAAAGATTTCAGAAGAGAAATGTGCAGTCATTGTAATATTCTTCCCCTAGTAGTTTATTGTTTTCTTCAGTCTGGGTGCTTTTAGTTTTTTCTTTTTCATATTAACTTTATTGAAGTTAATTATGATGCACCTGAGGGATGTCTTATTCGGATTGAGTTGTGCTGGGGTTCTGAAACTGTCTGCTATCTGAATTTCAGTATCTCTTGGCATATCTGGAAAATTGTCTTTCATAATTTCATGAAGAAGGGCCTTTGTGTTTTGTGAAGCAACTTCGTCACCTTCAAGGATTCCTATAAGGCAAATATTAGTTTTCTTCGAATTATCTCAGAGTTCTGTGAGAGAATGATCCATTTTTGCTTGCCATTTCTCTTCCTCTTTGAGTGCTTGGGCACGTTGAAAAGCTTTGTCTTCAATGTCAGAGATCCTGTCTTCTGCCTGCTCCATTCTGTTACCGAGGGATTCTACTGTATTTTTCTTTGAGTGGTGCAAGGTCTTGCCTCAATGTGTCAAAATCTTTGGTCATTTTATCTGTGAAATTGTTGAATTCTTGAGATATCGTTTGAGTAATTCCTTGAAATTCTATTTCCCTCCTTTCCTCCATTCTGTTGATCTTATTTGCTATCCAGACTCTGAAATCAATTTCTGACATCCCAGATGTATGGGATATTCAGTTGCATCTGCCATATCCTTCCTTGGGGGGGGAGGGTTGCTCTACTCTGGTTATTCATGTTACTGGAGTTTTTCCATTGATTTTCCCTGCTTAATTTACACCATTTGGCTAGATGAACAACTAAGGAGAAGTTGGTTTGGGGTTCCAGGAGTAGTGATTAACTAGCCCTTTCCCCAGCGTCTAGGTCTGGTGTCTGTACCTTTTCTCCTAGAGCTTTGCCAAGGACCCGTACAGTGCTATAGCCTGAGAAACTGGGCGCCTCCTTGGTTTGGTGGGGCTAAATTGTTCTGTCTTGTTTTCAGCTGGTCTCTGTTCTATCCTAGTAAATCACTTACTCTGGCCTGAAGTCTCAGCTGTGGAGAAATACTAGCAATTAAGTCACCCCATCCCTCACAGGCAACAATTGGAAAAGGAAAATCACACCTTCCCACAATCACACACCCAGGGTACCACTTTGGATAGTCCTCAGGTGGTTGGCCTAATTCAAGAGGTCCAAAGCAATTGTCCCAGTCATCACTCTTCTCAGGTGGGAGAGTTCAAAAGGACTCTGGCAACTAGATAGCAGAGGTCTGCTGGCAGCTTAGGTATGACTCGTTCAGGTGCTCCTTGAATTCAGAAGGACCAACCCAGCAAATAAATTAGTCTATAAAGGTTGATTGCTCCTTCCCACCTTGAACCTCTATCACACCCAGTCACTGGTAACCCCACAGGGCTTTGACCCAGTTCCCCCCAATCAGCAGATGCCCCAGGGGTTTACCCCTGCCTGAGTCAGAGGGAGATCTATGTCTCCCCAGCCAGGCTGCTGTTCTCTGCCACTATCTGGCAGAGGGAGGTAAGGTCTGACAACCTTGACTGCTTAGTGGAGGCTGGGATGGTTCACTCAGTTCCAGCCCTGCCCTGATTGATATTGATGGCTGAAAAGTACAACTTAGCAGAGTTTGTTTGTGTCCATGACAGAAACCACAACTCAGTTCCGGGCAGCAGCAAGCAGTTAGAGCTCATACTGAGCTGTCAGTTCCAGCCTCTGCCTGCCTGCCTTTGTCTCAGCTATGATCCCCTGATGGCCACGTGTTTCTTAGCCTCAGTAAAACAGTCCTCTGGCTCATCCCTGCCTTGGGAGTCTGCCGGCTCTATGCACGGTATTCTAGTTCCTGCGCTCCCTTTACTCATGTCCCAGATTCATCCATCAGTGGCTGCCACCAGAGAAGGTGCCCAGCCTCCTTCGGTTGCCTAGAGAGACAGGGCATGTCTGTCCAGGAAAGCCTCAGGGGCGTGAGCCTTACTGGTCCCACCACTGCTGCTGTTCTGTGCCTGGGGGCAGTGCCACCTCTCCTGTATATTTTCCTCTCAGCTGACCATCCTCTCCTTACTCCTGTGCCACAAAATCAGCACAGACGAGCAAGGGCCCTTCCCCTGTCCACACCTCTCAAGAAAATGCCCAAGAATCTGGACTTCATGGCAGAAAGACTTCCAGACCTCGGGGTGAGAGTGGAGGGGAGTGCTGGAAGTTCAGAGTTTCAGGTAGAGAATATATACAGTTTTATACACTTTTATGCTTGGCAAGAGAGTGCCTTGGCACCCTAGGACGGGTAGGAGGTCCAGTTTTTAGAGAGTTTCTCCTGTGGGTTGGAATGGGAGGACATGTCAACTCTGCTTACTTGTTTGTATGGAGTTTACTGCGAGCCCTTCTCATGGTGGAGGGGACTCCCATCTGTTTGGTGATGGATTTAGTACCTTTTGTTTGTATCTTTGGGGTCGCATCCCGCCTCAGCAGGGTTGATGTGTGTTTTTCAACCTTCTCTCTTGGCTCAGCTCCAAACCATCGGCTTCCATGGTAAACTTCTGTCTTTTAACTCTCCTTCTGGATGGGAGCCTCTATGGAAAGCTGGCTACAGTCCGCCATCTTGCATCTGCCCCACATCACATATTTTTTAATGTTACTTAAGAGAATGCAATAAAATTTAGTTCTTAGTTCTTATCAGCAAGTAATGAGAGCAATAATCTTTTTTTTTGTGTGTGTATTTATTTCGTATTTGTATTCTCTATGCATAGGGGTCTTTATTAAATGATAGCTGTGTACATTAATGCAATCATGGGGTACAGTGTGGTGTTTTCAGGAATAATCTTGTTGGGTGTCATGACTGGTGACTCACATCTGTAATCCCAGTACTCTGGCAGGCTGAGGTAGGAGGATTGTTTGCGCTCAGAATTTCAAGACTAATCTGAGAAAGAGTGAAAGTTGTTTCTGCTAAAAGCAGAAAAATTAGCTAGGTGTTGAGGTAGGTGCCGAGGTAGGTGCCTGTAGTCCCAGCTACTTTGGAGGTTGAGGCAGGTGATCACTTGAGCCCAGGAGTTTGAGGTTGCAATGAGCTATGATGATGCCCCAGCACTCTACCTAGAGTGACAGAGTGAGACAATGTCTCAAGAAAAACTCCAAACAAGTATAAAGAAATTCTATGAAAGTGCCTAATTCAAACTACAAATATATAAGTCACTATAGAGAAAGAAATAACATAAACATTATTGAAAAATTTTAATATTGTATTTTCAGTAAAAGTATATGTCATGCTCCATCAAAGGAGCCCACATGTGTTATGTGTAACTCAACGACTGCGAAATGCTGAACTGATAGATCCATCATTCCAATGGCATGGACCAAAAGGAAAAATTATTTCAGGTAGGATTTTGTTTTAATATTGCAATTAAATATATATATCTACTCAGAACAAATAACACATTTGTATCTTGCACATTCATTCACTTCTTTAATTATTTTTCTTATGTTTACCCTTTGCTGTAAAGTAGATGGTGTACCCTTCTTCATGTATTTTAATTTGATATAAAGATGTACTAGAATATTGAACTTTTTGGAGATTTCTCTAAGTACCTATGTTCCAAAAGAATTTAATGTTTTTCTACATAGAAATTACTATTTTTTGTGATTGATTTCTTTTTAACCACAAAATTTTTATTTTTTATTTTATTTTTTTATTAAATCATAGCTGTGTACATTAATACTGTCATGGGGTACAGTGTGCTGTTTTTAAATACAATTTGAAATATTTTCATCAAACTGGTTAACATAGCCTTCATGTCATTTTCTTAGTTATTTAGTTATTGTTTTAAGACATTTATATTCTACATTTAGAAAGATTGACATGTACCCTTATAAGATGAACTATAGGCATGATCCCACCAATCACCCTCCCTCTACCCATCCTCCTCCCTCCCCTCCCTCTCCCCTTTCCCCATATTCTTGGGCTATAATTGGGTTATAGCTTTCCTATGAAAGCTATGAATTAGTTTCATAGTAGGGCTGAGTACATTGGATACTTTTTCTTCCATTCTTGAGATACTTTGCTAAGAAAAATATTTTCCAGCTCCATCCTTGCAAACATGAAGAAGGTAAAGTCTCCATCTTTCTTTAGGGCTGCATAATATTCCCTGGTGTACATATGGAATCAGAAAAAACATTGAATAGCCAAGATGTTACTCAGAAATAAAAACAAAGCAGGAGGAATCACGCTACCAGACATCAGATTATGATTGATTTAATCAACAATTTTTCTCTATTCAACTTATTTTGTTGTTTTGAAATACATATTTTACTTTTATTCTAAATTTCTAATTTCATACAAACTGGTTTACTTTAACACTGTAGTTTAAAAAACATAAATCAGCTTTTTGTTTGTAGCCTTACTGAAAATATAGATTAATGAATTTTCACCCTGAAGATTTGTTCAATGAGGTACCTGATTGTTTTTTCATACCCTCATATAAAGTTTTTCTTTATTGCTGTATTTGCCACATTTTCTTTCTTTTTTAAAAATCTTATAGTATTTGACATAGTGCTTTTGGATAAAACCAACAGGTTTACTTTATTGTCCTTAATCAAGGAAAGAAGTATATTTATACAAAGACTTTCTAAAGAAACATAGGCAATATTTATTTTGTAATATGTTTCAGTTCACATGTTTATATAGTTGAGAAATCTCAACTACTGGAGGATGCCATTGTGCTAGATTTTGTAGGAGATAAACACATCACATATAACCTCTATCTTACTACAAAAATGTAGTGGGAATGATGGTGCCTATGTGATCATGGAATCAGCCTGACTGAGTAACAGAAATCCTTGACGGTTATGTAGCTACCATACCTTGCCATGTATAATGAGTACTTTTTTGCCAAATTTTTGAGGGAAAAATAAAGATGCACATTGTACATGAGTAGTACAGTTTGGGAGTAGGAGAGCCCAGTTGACCTCTGGGGTTGCTTTACCCTCTCACCTGGGCCTGTGGGGTTCCAGTCTAGGAGGATCTGGGATCTGGTGGGATCAGGCGGAGTGGTCAATATCAAGTGCTGTATTCATGGGAGGGCAGTGATAGTAGCACTGGCAAAGTGGGCTGCATGGAGGGGATCAGGAACCCTGCACAAGCCCAAGAGACCCACTTAATGGGCCTCAGAAGCTCCCACCCCACCCGCCATGTGCATAGCCACCTTGGCCATGGCCCCCCATGTGGCAGGGAAGAAAGGGCTCCCAGGAGAAGGAAGAATCAGGCTTCACAGAGTGGATGGTGGTGGGAGGGTGGCGCAACCTTCACATTTACAAAGGTGGTATTAGTCCTCCCCAGATGTGTCTGTCCTGGTGGAGAACTGGCCCCTTTTTTGAGGGTGTGTTTTCCTGAAAGTTTGTGCCAGAATCACAGTTGTACATTATATACAGGAGCACACTTTACACAGTAAAATACTACCAGTAATATAAATTAGTGAAGTAATCTAGCTGAAAAAGCACCCAGTGCTAAAATATTATCAAGTTTTATTTTTATTGCTCTCTGATAGTAGCATATAATGTAATACAAACATGTACATTTGATACTGAAATTTTGTAAGCTGAAACATAGAAACATTTAAGTATTGAATTTTTCTATTCTCATTTGCTGCTCCTTTGATTTGGCAATTGACATTTAAAATCTTTTCTTATTTAAGATGACATACCAGGTCTTGCGGTTGACAATGCAAAGTATAGTATATAATTCACCGTAGTCTTTAAGGAGGAGCAATATTTTACTTACCTTTACAGTGGAAAAGCAGGTATTTAGAGTTGTAGATATTTCTGGGTAAGGGTAAGATTGTATTAATGTACTAGTTTTGACTTTTATCAAAACTATTCCCTGGGAATTTTGCTGTTCTAACTTTGTGATTTTATTTTATTTTTCAATGCTGTAGCACATCATAATTTACTGCCTACCAGTTTTAAAACTTATTAATCACGCTGTCATTTTTAAAGTTTTAAAAAACATAGAGGCTTTTTTTTTGCCTCTAACTTAAACTACCCTACATTTAAGTTATCATTTTATGAGTATTCCAAAGATAATTTCTCTGAAATTGTGCCCAAGACCTCATGTAGTTATGTAATTACTTGCACACATTTCCTTGGAATAAATTATTCAGATTGTTTAGATACATTGTGAGGCATAGGGGAGAAATCTTAAAATTAGTATCTCCTTTTCTCTGTTTTTTTTAATTCAGTAATTTTAATTTTCAAAGGTAATACATTTATCAAAAGTTTATACTTCCCTCTCTAATATTATTCTGATGAATTAACTTGTTATATACAAATGTGTATAAGATAAATGCAGGTTATAAAGCACAGTAAGACAAATATCCTTAGTATTCAGGTTAAGATAGGCTAATACCAAGACTATTAGACCTCCCAATAAGCTGTTCTAAAATCTTATTTATTTCTTCCTCCCCCCCAAATAAAAACACTACTACCCTGAACTTTTACCATGTTTATTTCTTTGCTTTTCTTTATGCACTTACACCTCCCCATGCACAATTCTTTATGTATTCTATACGTGTATATTTTAGTTTTATTTTGAATTTTTTTTTAACAGTTTTTTCCTCTTCCCACCTTTGTTGAGGTATAACTGACAAAAATGTGTATATTTAAGGTATACAATGTTATATTTTGACACAGATACACAGTATGATATAAGTGGCACATTAAAGTATTAACTTATCAGTTGCCTTACATAGTATCCATTTTTTGTTGTTGTTGTGATGAGAAGTACTTAGATCTATTCTCTTAGCAGATTTCAAGTATATAGTACATTACTGTTACCTACATTCATTATGCTATGCATTAGGTCTCCAGAATTTATATATCTTAGAATTAAAAGTTTGTACACTTGTAACCCTTGCACCAATAACTCCCCAGTTCCCTTATTGCACAATGCCTGGTAACTATCATTCTCTGTTTGTATTAGTTTTATTTTTTTAGATTCTACATGCATATGTTTTTCTGACTTTCAGTATCTGCCTTATTTCATTTAGTATAATTATTTTTATACAAATAGTAATAAAAACATGTAGTATTTACCATGTGGCAAATACTGTTCTAAACAGAATACATACTAATCATTTAATCTTCACAACTCCTCTTTGTAGTAAATACAGCCATTTCATTCATTTCACATATGAGAAAACAAAGGCATCAAGATAGCAAGAGAATAAGGTACTTTCCTAAGATCATATGTCTTTGAAATATGACTTGAGAGTGACTAGTTATAATTTTGAGATAGGAACACATTATTTTGTGAGTTAGATATAATTTTGAGGTAGGAACACATTATTTTGTGAGTTTTTGTAGTTTGTGTCTTTCAAGGATTTTCTCCTACTTGCTGGATTTTTCAGCTTGTCAAGTTTGTAAAGTAGTTTGTAATACTTTTTAATGATATGCCCTCATTCACTCTGAGGTTGGTTGTGTTTCCTCTGTTTTCATTCCCTCTGGTTATGTGTTCAACCATTTTATCACTCTTCTCTAAGAACCAGCTTTTGGGTTCATTGATTTTTCTTTCTATTATTTTTCTGTCATCAAAATATTGGTTTCTGCTTTATTTTTATTATTTCCTTTCTTTTGATTGCTTTGGGTTTAATTTGCTTGGGTTTTTCTTTTGCTGATTATAGAACTTTGGGTTGATAGTATTTTTTCTTTCAACATTCTAAAGATAGAATTCTATTTTTTGTTTTTTTGTTATTGTTCTTTGTTTTGTTTTGTTTGCTTGAATCCTAGACAATTTCTAATGAGAAGTCTGCTGAAATCCTTACCTTTGTCTTTTTCTGGGTACATATGCCAATTTTTCTGATTTTCTGATTAAGATTTTCTCTTTGCTTTTCTCTTTTTAGGATTTTGAATATTATGTTTATCTCTTTTGTTGAGTTTTTGTATTCATTCTGCTTGGTATTCTCCAAGCTTCTTCGAGCTGGAGTTTGGTGTCTGTCATTTTTGGGGGGAAATTCTTGGGTATTATGACTGCAAATATTTCTTTGGCTTTATTCTATCTCTCCTCTTCTTTTGACATTCCCAACACAGTTACATTAACACTGTTTGATACCATTCCACAGCTCTTGAATTCCTTTCACGTTTCTCCTTTTTCCCTCCCTCATCTGCTCTTTCTTTTCCCTCCTTCTCCTTTCTCTTCTTTACTATGCATTTTACCTTCTTCTTTGTTTTAGGCTAGTTTCCTTTATCCTATTTTCAAGTATATTTATTCTTTTCTTGGTTATGTCAGCCTGTTTATGAGCACATTGAAGAAATACTGTATGTTATTATAATTTTTTTATTTTTCTTGTTTTTGTCTTTAATTCTAGTGTTTTCATTTGCATATTACTAGTATAGTTTCAAGTTTGCTGCTAAAACTGCCTATCTGATCTTGCATATTGTCTATGTCTTCCATTAAATCCTTTGTCATGTTATTTTAAATGTGACAAAGGATTCTGTCTGATATTTCTTATATTTCCATTTTATAGGAATCTGGTTTTGAACATTTCTGGGTATCTAAGGATCGTACTATTTTTTTCCTTTTTGTGTATCTTCTAATTTTTGTTGAAGTCAGACATTGTGAATAAGACAATAGATACTGAGGTAATTATTTTAATATTTTGAGATGAACATTTTTCTTTTCCTTACACCTTTTGAGGGTTATGGGTTTGTGTTTATCTGGCTTTGATGTTGGTTTTTTGCTGTGGTTGCCTTCAGTACAATCAATACTTTTAAATACCCTTAAAAGTGCTTCAAAACTTATTTTTTTCCAGTATAAATCTTTTCTTGTTTGTGGTTTCTTCTTTTTTGCTGTAGAAAGTCTCTTACAGCTCTACAAGCTTTATTACACTGTTAATTTACTAAACTATTATTAGTTGTGAATTGTTTGGAGAGATGGACAGTCTAATTAATTTTTATTCTTTGGCAAGCAGAATGTTTGTAGGTCTTAGGGTATGGTCTTTACAGTTACTTCAACCCCTTTTCCAGTTTTAGTTTTGGCCTAGCACTTCTTCCTGGCTCTTCCCTAAAGATATAGCAACTTTTTCCCCCCTGTTTCCTTCTTGAGCTACAAGTTTCAACAGTGCCCTAGGTGACAGTTTTTGTTTTTTCTCTTTCGATAGATTAAAGCTTTGTTCCTTAGAGGAGGTATAAGGGAAATAGGTATTCAGAAGAGTTTTGGGAGGGCTGCTGACTCCTTCCTCTAGCCAGCACCCTGTGGGAGGTTTTATCAGGGTTCCTGTGATCTTTCTTGTGAGTCACTATAGATGTTTGTATGTGAAAACCTGTGAGAGAGTACAACTCCTTATCTGTGGTTCTCAAGGGCTTCACATACTCACCTTGGTCTACACTTGGCTTTTTAGCTATTCATTATAGTCTTTTAGCTGAATCATCTTACTTGCTTACATGTCAGCTGAAGCAAATGTTTAGGTCCTGATCTGCAAGCCCCTGCCTATCCTCAGAGTTCAGGGTTGATAGCATCAAGAAAAATTGTTGATATATAGTAATATTTTCTAGGCTTTTCTTTATAGTAATAGTGATATTTATGTTCTCATATCTATTTTTCACATCTGTGATAAAGCCAAATAAGGTTTTAAAAATATTAACTGTTTTATTATTTAATAAAACATATTTTTATAATGAAATTGTTCTTAAATTTTGTCATTTAATTTTAGAATTCTTATGACGTGAGATTTTAAAGATCTAGTCCAATTCTGTGACTTTTTAGATAATCAAGCTAAGATCTAGAGAGGGAAGAAACACCAGCTTCACCCAGTGTATGCTTTTGTTTCATTTATTGAAAATTAGAAGGTGATATGAGGCTGGCTTCTCTATGTTCTCTAGTTTGTTCTATAGATCAGTGTCTCTATTTTTATGGCACTACCATGCTGTTTTTACTACTGTATCCTTGTATTATAAATTAAAGTCTGATAATGTTATGTCTCCAGATTTGTTTTTATTTTTTTTAGAATTGCATTGGCTATTAGCATTTCTTCTGGTTCTATATAAAATGATGAACAATTTTTTTAAGTCTTTGAAATATGATGTTGATGCTCTAATGTCGTTGCATTAAACCTGTAGATCACTTTGGATGGTATAGAAATTTTAACAATGTTGATTCTTTCCAGCCATGAGCATGGTATGTTCTTCCATTTACTTATGTCTTCTGTAATTTATTTTTTTCAGGGTTTCATAGTTCTCTCTGTATAGATCCTTTTCATACTTTGTTAGGTACATTCCAAGGTATTTCATTTTCTTTTTAGCTACTCTAAATGGTGTTATGCCTTTGATTTGATTCTCAGTTTGACTGTTATTGGAGTATATGATAGCTACTGATTTTTACTGATTTATGGGCAATGATTTTATATCCCAAGATGTTACTGTATTTCTTAATCACTTCCAGGAGCCATGTCATTGAGTTCTTTGTATTTTCTAAGTATAAGATCATATCATGTGCAAAGAGTGAAACTTTTTGAGCTCCCTTTTAACATGTAAAAGACTGAAACTAGACCCTTACCCATCACCACTTAGAAAAATTAACTCATGCTGGATGAAAGATGTAAATATAAGACAAAAAAATATAAAAACTCTACAAGAAAATATGAGAAAAACTGTTGTTGATAGCAGCCTGGGGAAAGATTTTTATGAAGACCCCATTGGCAATTGCAGCAGCAACGACAATAAATGAATTGACTGAATAAGCTAAAAAGCTTCTGCATAGCTAAGGACATAATCAGCAAAGGAAATAGCATACAGAATGAGAGGAGGTATTCACAGGCTGTGAATCTGACAAAGGGCTTATAACCAGAATTTACAAAGAATTCAAGCAAATCAATACAAGAAAAGAGCAAACATGCCTATTAATCACTGGGCATAAGACATGAACAGAACCTTCTCTCAACAAAATGGAGAAATGGCTAACAAACTTTACATGATAAAAATTCTTGTCATCCTTAATCATTATCAAAACCATCCTGAGATATCACCTAACCCTTGTGAGAATAGCCCACATCATAAAGTCTCAAACCTGCAGATGCTGATGTGGGTGTAGAGAGAAAGGAACACTTATATACTGTTGTTACAATTGTAAACTAATACAGCCTTTTTGGAAAGAAGTATGGAGACTCCTCAAAGAACTAAAAGTAGACATCTGATTTGATCCTGCAATTCCATTACTAGGTATCTACTCAAAAGAAAAAAAATAATTTTATCATAAGGACATTTATACCCAAATGTATATAGCAGTTCAATTCACACTTGCAAAGGTATGGCAGCAATCCAAGTGGTAATCAACCCATGAATGGATTAATAAACTATAGCATATGTATACCATGGAATACTATTCAGCCATAAAAAATATGGAGCGTTTAAAAGTTTTGATTTTACCTGGATGAAGATGAAGAACATTTACCTTAATAAAGTACTTCATGAATGGAAAATCAAATATCCACTGTGCTCAATACTAATTTGAAACTAGTAGATGAACAACTATAGGCACACAGAAGAGAAAAGCACAAATAAATTCAAGAATATGGCAGGAGAAAGGGAGTTTGGTAAGCTCCCACCCAACCAGTACAACGTAGGAGTATAGAGTACATCTCCCGAGTGAAAGACTCAACTACAGCTTGGACTTTACCTTGCAAATGTAAACAATGTAGCCTAATCATACATACTCTTATGTTAATCCATTTTTTAAAAAAGTGATTTTTTTTTAAAAAAGAAATACCAACTTTAATTAAACAATTAGTTACTGAATATCTGCTGTTATATTACTTATAACATGTATAGCTCTTGGCATCATGAAATATCCATTATGTCTTACTTCAAGATCTATTAAGTGATCACTGTTAAGAGATATTATAGCATGTGTTCTTACATTGAGAAGAACACATATCTCTGGATATATTTTTTTAAATTGTGACACTTTTTATTTATTTATTAATTTTTTTGATAAAAAGATAGCCAGAGGACGTTTAATGATAGATTGTATGCTACTTGATATTTTGGCTCTTGTATCTAACATTATAGTAGGCATTGAAATACATATTTTGATATCCATATTAATTAACATACTTCTGGTATCAGAAACCATCATCTCCAGTTATTGCAAAGGAATGTGTAGCCTCATGATGACATAGCATTCTCAAATTTCTTTAAAATTTGTAGGCACCCTTTATTATATTTCTGTGAGGTATTTATGTCTCCTGAAATGTATAGAAAACAATTGCAAATATTAATCTGGTTTAGAAAAGAGTCAGTATGTTAGGATTAATTTGTAAACTTTTAATTAATGATATTCTTGAAGAAATAGGCATTATAATAGAAATGTATTCTAAATTTATATTCACATTTTCCAGCTTCATCTAGAATATACAAATGAGACTTCTCAAGGAATAATGTTCTTTAAGTTCTTCAAGGGGTGGGGAGGAGGTAAGATGGCTGACTGGAGCTAGCTTTTTACAGAGGCTCCCATCCAATGGGAAAGACATTGGACAGAATGAACGCAATGAAGTTGAATGTTGGGAGCTAAGCTAAGAAAGAAGATAGAGGAATTTGCATTATCCCTGTTAAGGCAAGCTGTGACTCCAAGGAAACCAATTCCAGGTACAAAACCCATTGCCATGAGAATGAGAGACCCCCTACCCCAAGGGCTCTCTGTGTGCTCTCTACAAGCAAGCAGTGAAGAAAAGAGTTCTTACTTTAACCCAAATGAGAGGGCTGCTAAACACTGGAACTCTTCCAGAGAAGTCCCACCAGTAAGCCTAGTTGTCTCCTGCCTGGCATAAAACTGAACAAATATTTTCCCTGCAGTTCTGAACTCCTGGTCTACCCTTCTCTCCCCCGCCCCCCACTTAGTGGTCTGAAAGCTTGTCCCCTGCAGACCCCATAGTGTTTAGCAGTTCCTTGAGAGGTTTGGGCATTGTGTAGGCTGCTGGACAACTACATGGAAACAGTGACTTGAGTGTAAGTGGGAGGATACCAGGAGAGAGGGACAACGCAAGAGAGAGAGAAGCCTTGCTCAGTAATAATACGCAGTGGGCAGTGGGGCTCAAGCCCTGGGTGAGACTTTGAAGGAGCACTTCCCTGATCTTTTGACCACTGGAGGGAGCTGGGCTTCAGCCCCTCAGGGTTGCCATTGGCAGAGGGTGGCTGGGGCAGAGGCACAGACTGTGTAAGAGAGAAAAATGTGCTGTGATAGTGCCCATTGGTGAGTGGAGGTGCTCACACCCTGGGACAGGTTGTGGCGGAGCATTGCCCAGATTCCATTGAGCACTGGAAGAGGTCGGGCTTCAGCTCCTTGGGATTGCTGGTGGCAGTGTGCAGTGTGAGAGGACTCATTGACTCCCCTTTGACCCTTGCAGGTGCATATCCCTGGAGCCCTTGCTCATTGTAGGGAGCCATTCCTTAGTCCTGCGGGGTTACTGGTAGTAGTGCATGGCTGTGGTGCAAGGCAGAGATGGAGGTGCTGACTCTCCTAGAGAGGGAGGTGCCAGACTCCAGCCTCTCAGGTTTTGGGGATGGAGCTGCCTGTGGAAAAAAGTATACAAATTTATCCTAACCTGCTGACTCCTGCCTGCTTTTGGGTTACAGGAGGCTTTTTGAACTCTCCTAGTTAAGCAGTGATTGTGCTGCCTGGGACAATCAGATTGGAACTCTTGACCTGGGCTATCCACCCAGGGACCCTCCACGGTTGATCTCTGGTTGTATTGTAGTACGAGTGACTTCTTCCCCTTCTCCAGTTGTTGCTGGTGGGGTGTGGGGTGTCTCAGTTCCTTATATCTCTCCCTAGCTGAGATTTCAGCATAAATACACAATGCATTAGGATTGGATAGAGGTTGGCTGACTATAAGACAGAGCCAGCTGGCCCTGTCATGCCAATTAGGTTCACAGAGTCTCTGGCTGCAGGTCTGAAAGGGACCTTTGTAAAGCTTTGGGGGAAAAGCAACAATCACCAGTCCCAGCTCTTTGGTAAAGGCCTGGTTACCTACAATTCCTGGGGCCCTCAATTCAATCTCACCCTACCAATTTTACTAGACAAACTTGGGAAAATAATCATGGGGTGGAACCAGTGGAAGAACTGTGGCAACATGAATAATCAGAGTAGATCAACTCCTCCAAGGAATGACAAAGGAGATAGATCAGAAGATGCCATTAATAAACGAATGGCTGAAATGTCAGAAATAATTCAGAGTATGAATGGCAAATAAAATGAATAGAATGGAGGAAAAGATGGAAATAGAAATCCAAAGAGTTGTTCAAAAGTTGTCTCAAGATATTAATGAATTCAAAGACAAAATCACCAAGGATGTGGACATAATGAGAAAAGAGATAGCAGACCTCAAGGAAATGAAAATTTTTTTTTGAGGAGCTTGGAAATATACTAGAATCTCTTAGTAACAGAGTTGAACAGGGCAAAGAAAGGATCTCTGAAATTGAAGACAAGGCTTTTGAATGATCCTAAGCAAAGAGGCAGTAAAATGGAAAGCAAAAACAGATCATTCCCTGAGAGTGGTGGGATCACTCCAAAAGGTCAAAAATTCATCTTACAGGAATTTCTGAAGGAGAAGAGGATGGTCTTAAAGGCACTGATGTTCTACTCCAAGATATTATGGAGGAGAATTTCCCAAGCATTGAATGAGATACAGAAATTCAGGTAGTAGGCAGTTTCAAAACCCCACCAAGACTCAATCCACATAAACATCTCGTAGACACATTGAAATTAATTTTTTCAAAATTAATATGAAGGGGAAAATTCTGCAAGCATCCAGATATGAGAAAAGTATTGCCTGCCAAGGGAGAAATATTAGAATGACTGCAGATCTCTTCAGTTGAAACATTTCAAGGCAGAAGAGGAGGGTCATCGACCTTAAATCTTCTAAAACGAAACAACTTTCAGCCCAGGATCCTGTATCTAACTAAACTGAGTTTCATTTGTGATGGAGAAATCAAATACTGTACTGACATACACAGGTCGAGGAAATTTGCCTTAACTAAACCAGCTCTCCACGATATTCTCAGACCCATCTTTCATAAAGACTACACAATGGTCTACCACCAAAGTAAACTCACCCAGAATTTATTGAACAAAACCTAACTTCCACAATGGTGAAAGGATTAAAAATATCCACTGGAAATTTGAAAATCAGGATGCCCCCCAAACTACGATGACTATCAGTTCTCTTAATTAATGTGAATGGCTTCAACTGTATTCTAAAGGGGCACAGGTTGGCTCACTGGATATAAAATCTCAGGCCAGATATCTGTTGCATACGAGAGACTCATGTTACCTTAAAGGTTAAAAAGACTCAGGGTTAAGGGATGGACATTTATAGTACAGGCAAATGGAAATCAGAAAAAAGCAGGGATTGCAATTTTGTTTGCAGATACCAAGTTTTAAAACAACATAGGTAAGGAAAGATAAAGATGAACACTACATATTTGTCAAGGGAAATACACAACTTGAAGAGATTTCAATAATTAACATTTATGAATCCTATTAGAAGCTCTTCAATTTATAAGCAAATCCTAACAGATATGGACAATTTAATATCTTCCTGGACTATAATAGTTGGAGATTTTAACACCACTACGTCAGCTCTGGATAGATCCTCTGAAAAGAAATGTAACAAAGATATAATAGAGTTAAACTTGACCCTAGAACAAATGGACTTAATAGACATCTACAGAACATTTTGTCCTAATAAAATTGAATACACATTCTTCTCATCAGCCCATGGATCATCCTTCAAAATTGATCATATCTTAGGACATAAGTTGAACCTCAGCAAATTTAAAAGAATAGAAATTATTCATTGTATCTTCTCAGAACATCACAGAGTAAAAGTTGAACTCAATAGCAGCAGGAATCTTCATACTAAAACAAAGTCATGAAAGACTAAATAATCATATGCTGAATGATGGCTGGGTCAAAGATGAGATTAAGAAGGAAATAATCACATTTTTGGAACAAAATGATAATGGAGGCACAAGTTATCAAAACATGTGGAATACTGAAATTCATCTCACTGGAAGCCTTCATCAAAATGAAAGGAAGTCAACAACTTAATGGGTCACCTCAAGCAACTGGAAAAGAAGAACATTCCATCCCCTAATCCAGCAGAAGAAAAAAAAATTAGAGCAGAATTAAATGAAATTGAAAATAAAAGTATCATTCAGAAGATCAAGGAGACAAAAGGTTGGTTCTTTAAAAAGATTAACAAAATTGATAAACATTTGGCTAGCCTAACTAGAAAAAGAATAGTGAAATCTTTAATATCATCAATTAGAAACAATAAAGAAGAAATAACAATGGATACCACAGAAATTTTAAAAATCCTCAATGATTACTACAAAAAACTCTATTCTCAAAAATATGATAATCTCGAGGAAATGGACCAATACCTGAAAGCATGCCACCTTCTTAGACTTAGCCAGAAAGAATTAGAAATCTTGAATAGACCTATATTAAGCACTGAAATACCATCAACTATATGAAATCTCCCAAAAAGTAAAAGTCCAGGACCAGATGGCTTCACATCAGAATTCTACCAAACCTTCAAAGAGGAACTAATACTTGTATTACATAACCTTTTCCAAAACATAGAAAAATAAGGAATACTTTCCAACGCGTTCTATGAAGTAAATATCACCTTGATCCCCAAAACAGGAAAGGACCGAACAGAGAAAGAAAACTATAGACCAATATCATTAATGAATATCAATGCAAAAATATTAAATAAGATCCTAGCAAACAGAATTCAGGGACACATCAAAAAAATCATACACCATGATCAAATTAGTTTTATCCCAGGGTTACAAGGTTGGTTCAACATACATAAATCTATAAACATAACACATCACATAAATAAAATAAAAATCAAACACTATATGATTTTTCTCAATTGATGCAGAAAAAAGCTTTTGATAATATCCAGCATCCTTTCATGATCAGAACACTTAAGAATATAGGCTTAGGAGGCAGAGCAAGATGGTAGAGGGGACGCATCTCTGAGTCAACTCTCCTGGTGGTTTCAGGTGAGATTGGGGGTCTGAATCTTTCCCACGTGGAGTGCTGGCACAGACAAGCAGCGCAGGGCATGCAACAAGGAGGTGAATTGCTGGATTGGAAGTGTAACCCAGAACTATGGTGTCTGCCAGAAAAAACTCAGGGCAGCAGCTGAAACGGCACCATCTGTGACCTGCAGCCCCAGGTCCATGGCTTGCGTCCTGAGAGGCAGAAACCAATCCCTTCCCCATGAAGGACTTCTGTGCCCAATTCGTGGGGACTTTGTGTGTTTCATGGAGAGTGTGGTGAGGCGTGGATTCCCGAGCAGAATTTGGCAGCCAGAAATGGGAGCCATTTGGCGCCGGTTTGGGGTGTCCGGGATCCAGGCATTTGGACAGAAACTTGAGGGGAAGGGACTTCACTTAGGAACTGATCCATCCTGTAATTTTGGAAGTCTGTGTGGAGCAGGGGGAATTGGTACCCTTACTACAAACTCTGAAAAATCTTTTGGGCATGCTGCAGTGGCAGCGGTGGGAACTAGAAGTAACCAGCCCTTCCCCCATCAAAAATAAACCTATCGCGGAGCACGCAAAAAGTGCCCAGCTCTTTTCCCTCGGACCCCAACAATTTTCTGTTGGAGGGGAAATTAGGAGTTGAGTGGAAAATCTGACAGAGTGTGGACTTGTGTGCCGAGTTTGGAGGACAGATAGGAGTGGGTGGCCAGCCAGGAACCAGATGTAATGTAAAACTCCAAAAATGGTGCCTCCATAACACCTGTCCCAGAAGCGCGGAGAGCTCATTCTGACCTGCAGCCAGCCATCCAGCATCTGAAGCTAATCCAAGATGCCCAACACTTTGCGGGACCTGTTCTAGGGAGAATCTATGCAACCTGCCAGCAAAGATTCTCTTTTT
>NW_003852518.1:1450525-1454281 GCF_000181295.1 Otolemur garnettii
GCAACCTGCCAGCAAAGATTCTCTTTTTTTTCTTTCTTTTAGGTTTTAACGTGGGGACCACTCACAGAAAGTATATTGCAGCACAATTATATTTCCTTTAAACTGGAACCCCACTGCATTTATAAAGGGGTTTGTTTGTATATATTCAAAAGAACAGTATTTTTCTTAGTGGTGCCCTCCTTTTTTTTAAATTATGTTTTTATTTTTATTTTCTTTCTTCTTTGTTTGTTTTACTATTTGTTTTCTCTACCATTTTATGACCAACATTTTTGTGGTTATCTTTTATTACTACTACCTTTTTTTGTTTGGTCAGTTTGTTGCTTGGTTTGTCTTTTGTTTTCTTTTTGTCTGTCTGTTTACTTGTTTCTGAGTGTCTGAGCATTGGTGTGCTTGTGTCTGGTAGCATTTTAGTCTGTTTATTTGTCTGCTTCATTTCAATATGTTTTGTACTTTGCTAAATCCTCGGGTTGGCTATACTCCCTAACTACAATTTTCACATCCAATAAGAATTTGGAGGAACAGGGGACGAGAGCTGACTGGAGCTAGCTTTCAACATAAACTTCAGTTCAGGGGGAGAGACAACCCCCAGAAGAACCCAGCGAAGCTCAAGGTGGGGAGCCGAGCAGAGAAAAGAGATAGATAAACACACGTCTTCCCCATCGAGGCAAACCACGACTTCAAGAAAACAAATTCCAGGTCTAGATTGAGCCCAAGCGGACTATTCTCCAGCTCCCATTGAGTGCCTGCAGCAGATAGGCTTCAACTATCTCTGCTGGCTGGTGACAAAGAGTGGTCACCGAGTGGAGATGGCATTGACATTACTGGGACTCTGGCAGGCATAAAACCCTGACGAACTCATTGAGTTTACCTGGACTCTGGTAGGCACAAAACCCTGACTCACTCGCCTATTGGACAGGACTTGGTTACAGAATCTGGGTTAACAGAAACTGGTAGTGGGGTTAACAGAAACTGAGGTTACCAGAGTCCGGCAGTGAAGGCCGAGTAAGGAGGGGAAAGAGACATAAGCCTCCTTACTCCAAATCGTCTACTGAACAGGCCTTTCTGATTCCTCAGAGCATCAGAGCGAGCCACACTTGTACCACCAGTAAACTCCTATTATCTAGTTGCTGGAAACCTTGTGATCTTTCCAACCAAAGAGTGGGTACTGATCAGGGCAATAGGTTTGGATCTCTTGATTTGGGCAAATTAACTGGTGGTTGAGGGAGAATCTCTGATGCCCTCTGGATTTTATCAGGCCTAAATTTTCTTCAGGTGGAACATTCTCCAGCTGTCACTGAGTGCCTGAGACAGTCAAGCCTCTGTTCCCTTTGCTGGCGGGTGTCAAGAGCAGTAAGTGAGTAGAGCTGGCATTGGCTCTACTTTGATTCTGGCAAACATACCCTGCCACATTCGCTTATTGGGCAACTGGGTCATAGCCCTGCGGGGTCGCCAGTGACTGGGTATGATGAAGGTACAAGGTGGGATAGGAGGCATCAACCTCCCTAGAATGTTTTATTTGCTGGGTAGGTCCCTCTGACCCCACAGAACACCAGAGCGAGTCATACCTGAGCTGCCAGAAGACCCCTGCTGTACAGTTTCCAGAGACCTTTTGAACTCCCCCACTTGAGACTTGTGTTAACTGGGACACTTGCCTTAGATCATTTGAACTGGGCCAATCACCTGAGAACTATCTAAAGTGATACCTTGGGGGTGTGGCTGAGGCAAGGTGTGGTTTTCCTTTCCCAACTGTCACCAGTGAGGGGAGGGGTGACTTAATCACTGATATTTCTCCACAGCCGTAGAAACGAAATAACAAAAATTAGAGCAGAATTACATGAAATTGAAAACAAAGGGATTATACAACAGATCAATAAATTGAAAAGTTGGTTTTTTGAAAAGGTTAATAAATAGATAAACCTTTGGCCAACCTAACCAAGAAAAAAAGAGTAAAATCTCTAATCTCAATCAGAAATGGTAAATATGAAATACAACAGACCCCCTAGAAATTCAAAAAATCCTCAATGAATATTACAAGAAACTTTATTCCCAGAAATATGAAAATCTGAAAGAAATCGACCAATACTTGGAAGCACACCATCTCCCAAAACTTAGCCAGAATGAAGTGGAAATGTTGAACAGGCCTATATCAAGTTCTAAAATAGCATCAACTATACAAAATCTCCCCAAAAAGAAAAGCCACAGGACCACATGGCTTCACGTCAGAATTCTACCAAACCTTTAAAGAAGAACTAGTACCTATATTATTCAACCTTTTCTAAAACATTGAAAAAGATGGAATACTAGCCAACACATTCTATGAAGCAAACATCACTTTGATTCTCAAACCAGGAAAAGACCCAACAAGAAAAGAAAATTATAGACCAGTATCACTAATGAATATTGATGTGAAAATATTCAACAAGATCCTAACGAACAGAATCCAGCAACACATCAAAAAAATTATACACCACGAGCAAGTGGGTCTTATCTCAGGATCTCAAGGATGATTCAACATACGTAAATCTATAAATGTAATTCATCACATAAACAAATTAGAAAACAAAGACCATATGATTCTCTCAATTGATGCAGAAAAAGCTTCTGTAATATCCAGCATCCCTTCATGATCAGAACACTTAAGAAAATTGGTATAGAAGAAACATTTCTTAAGCTGATAGAGGCCATCTACAGCAAACTCACAGCCAATATTGTAATCTATGGAGTTAAATTGAAATTATTTCCACTCAGATCAGGGACCAGGTAAGGTTACCCATTGTCCCCATTGCTATTTAACATTGCAATGGAAGTTCTAGCTATTGCAATTCAGGAAGAAAAGGCGATTAAGGGTATCCATATAGGAACAGAAGAGATTAAACTTTCACTTTTTGCAGATGATATGATTGTATATCTGATAAACACCAGGGATTCAACTAAAAAACTCTTAGAAGTGATCAAGGAATACAGTGGTGTATCAGGATACAAAATCAACACTCATAAATCTGTAGCTTTTATGTATACCAACAGCAGCCCAGCTGAAAAAACAGTCAAGGACTCTATCCCATTTAAAGTAGTGCCAAAGAAGATTAAATATTTGCGAGTATACTTAACAAAGGATATGAAAGATCTCTATAAAGAGAACTATGAAACTCTAAGAAAAGAAACAGCCGAAAATTTTAGCAAATGGAAAAATATACCATGCTCATGGCTGGGAAGAATCAACATTGTTAAAATGTCCATATTACCCAAAGCAATATACAATTTTAATGCAGTCCCCATTAAAGCCCCACTGTCATACTTTAAAGGTCTTGAGAAAATAATACTTCACTTTATATGGAATCAGAAAAAACCTCGAATACCCAAGACATTACTTGGGAATAAAAACAAAGCTGGAGGAATCATGCTACCAGACCTCAGACTATACTATAAATCAATAGTGCTTAAAACAGCATGGTACTGGCACAAAAACAAAGAGGTAGATGTATAGAACAGAATAGAAAGCCAACAGATGAATCCAGCTACCTGCTGTTACTGCATCTTTGACAAACCAATTAAAAACATAGAGTGGGGAAGAGATTCCCTATTTAACAATTGGTGCTGGGCAAACTGACTGGTGACCTGTAGAAGACTGAAACTAGATCCACACCTTTCACCATTAACTAAGATAGATTCTCACTGGATTAAGGACTTAAACTTAAGACATGAAACCATAAAAATACTTGAAGAAAGTGCAGGGAAAACACTTGAAGAAATCGGTCT
>NW_003852518.1:1456278-1485582 GCF_000181295.1 Otolemur garnettii
GTCATTTGATCTTTGATAAGCCTATCAAAAACATTCAGTGGAGGAAAGACTCCCTATTTAACAAATGGTGCTGGGTGAACTGGCTGGTGACCTGTAGAAGACTGAAACTGGACCCCCACCTTTCACCATTAATAAAAATTGACTCTCACTGGATCACAGATTTAAACTTAAGACATGAAACTATACAAATACTAGAAGAGAGTGCAGGGGAAACACTTAAAGAAATTGGCCTGGGAAAATATTTTATGAGGAAGACCCTCACTGACAATGGAGACAACACCAAAAATATATTGCTGGGATATGATCAAAGTAAAAAGCTTTTGCACAGCCAAGAGCACTGTAAGTAAAGCAATCACACAGCCTTTAGAATGGCAGAAGTTATTTGTAGGTTATGTTTCTAACCAAGGTCTTATACCTCGAATCCACAGAGAATTCAAACTTATCAATAAGAGGACAAATGACCTCATTTGTATGTGGGCAAGAGATTTGAACAGAAACTTCTCTGAAGAAGACAGGTGAATGGCCAACAAACACATGAAAAAATACTCAACATCTTCAATCTTCAGAGAAATGCAAATCAAAAGCACTTTGAGATACCGTCTAACTCCACATCACAAAATTCCCAAACTGCAGATGTTAGCATGGATGTGGAGAGAATTGATTACTTCTACACCACTGGTGGGAATGTAAACTAATACAGCTTTTTTGAAAAAGTTTGGAGAATACTCATGGAACTAAAAGTAGGCCTACTATTGGATCCTGCAATTCCTCTACTAGGTATAAACACAATGATGAAAAATCATTTTACAATAGGGTGGCACCCAATAAAAAATAAGAACTTTAAAAAAATCATTTTACAACAAATAAATTTGCACCAGAATGTTTATTGCAGCCCAATTTATAATTGCCAAGTCATGGAAGCAGCCCAAATTTCCATCAACCCAGGACTAGATCAATAAATTGGATATGTGTCTACCATGGAATACTGTGCAGCCATAGAGAAATGTTGGATACTATACATCTTTTATGTTTATATGGATGGAACTGAAACATATTCTTTTTCATAAAGTATCTCAAGAATGGGGAAAAAATATCCAATGTACTCAATACTATTATGAATCCAATGTATAATCACCTACACATTCACACAAATGATAAAACACAACTATAGTCCACGAAGAAGGAGGGAAGAAAAGGGAGAGGGGAGAGGAAGGGGAAGGGCAAAAAGAAGGAGAGTATTTGGCGGGACCTCACCTATTGTGCACAATGCAATGGCAGGTGTCAAAACTATTCAGAGTAGAGTATAGATGTCTTACCACAACAAATAAATAGGTGAGGTGATGGTAATGTTAATCAGTTTGATGTAAGCATACCATATTGTATATCAAATCACACTATACTCCATAAATGTGCACAGTTATGATTTAATAAAAAAATTGAAAAATTGAATTCCGGGGCGGGGCATATACATCTATTCATTTCTCCTTCAATATCTCAAGCAGTACTTGCATGTACTAGAATAGGGATGGGGAGCCTCTAGCCTTCTATAAACTCAATAAATATTTGTTAAACAAATTAATACTGAAAATTTCAACACTAAGAAACTCATCCTTTATGTTATTTTTGAGACATATTTTAAATTAAAATTATAAGCAATAAATTACTTAAAATAGGAAAAGATTGGCAATTAGTTCCTGAAATAGTACTTTCTGTTTCAATTAATAGAGTATGGAATTAGTGACTAAGCAAATTGTAATATCTAAGAAATTTTCAAATGAAAAACTGTGGTTATGAACTTTCAGAGTAACAGATTTGTAGCTTTCTCAAGTACTTTAACATTAGTTGTATTTGTTATACAGAATGATCCTGTGAGATAGCTTATTGTGTGTTATGATTATTTACTGTACAAATGAAGGAGCTGGATTTCATGAAGATTTAGTGGCTACTCAGGGTTATATAGTTTCTAAGAGAGAAAGGTATTCTTGAAGCCCAGGTCTTACTGCCTTAAAGGCAGATTGACTTTCCATTTCCCAGGGTAGCCTTCTTTCAGTGTGGCACTTAGACGTGAGGCTTGTTAAATAGAAAGGGAGCTTACATCCCATTCTAACTTCCAATGCTGCAACTCTGTGATTGTGACCTTGAAAGGTTAGGTGATCTAATCGCCTATGTTTTTATTTTTCCTGCAACCTTCAAGGTTACAACCTAAATTTTGATTTTTATCATGTTTAGTGATAAGAAACGTCTAGTTGTTAGTGACTTTATATTCTGATAGCTTTTGTTATAGCTATACTATTCTATCTGTTTTATATGCAGCTTTTAAGCTGAGGTGATGTAAATTATATATATATAATTTTGCTGATAGTGTTCAGTTCATATTTGTGTCCTTGTTAATCTGTTACTACTTAGGCAGACACAAAAGTATCCAAGTCTGGTTAGTGAAAATCTGACACCAAGAAAGTTACCCTGGCAGGACCCTGATGATATGGCTAGTAGCTATGTCCCCAAATCCTTTAAGTGATAATATAGATAAATTTTTATCATCTTATTCTTCTTAGAAAATATTTTGGTATTTTATCTACCTTATGTAATTTAAGCAACTAATAACTGTATCTTATTCCTTTATTAGAAAACAGCACTGCACAAATAACATCCACAGGAAGCCTTATATTTCAGAACTTTGAGGAGAGTATGAGTGGAGTTTACACATGTTTCCTCGAGTATAAACCTACTGTGGAAGAAATTGTTAAAAACCTTCAACTAAAATATGTTATGTATGGTAAGAAGTGAAGATATTTGCATTTTAACATTTCTTAATGTTTGAAAATATTTAAATATATTTTAAAAGGATTTTGCTATTTTCAGTCCTATTTAATTAAAACATTTTACTGCCTGCCTATATTATATAAAGTGCTTTGTGAAGAGTTAGAGGTGAGGGCACAGGATGGCTAACAGAGAACAGTCTCTTTTCTTTAAAGAAATGTCAGAATTTATAGAGATAAATAAATTTAAGTGCATGAATGAAGCGGGGAGTATAGACATGATGTTGGGATTTTATTTATAATTACATTATATCTTTATATACACAGTCTTTAAAAATTTTAGAAAATTGCAAAAATGAACAGTGAAAATTATCAACTTTAAATTTGTCAAGTATAAAACGTGACTCGTTGCTTTACTATATACTTCCTCAATTTTTAGTAAGTTTGCACATCTTTCTATATTTTTTTCCCAATAGATTACATTGCCTTCCAAATTTGACTATCATTTTGCTTTTGAATAGTTTGCTGTTTGCTTATTAGTGTATAGGTATTGGGTACTCTGGATACCAATTCTTTCTTATTCATTTTTCAAATAATTTTTGCTTATTTCTCACTTGTCTTTACTTATAATGTTGTTTATACTAACAGAAGTTTCAAATTTTGTTGTAATGAGATTTATCAGTTTATTTCTCTGAATTACATTTTTATTTTGTTTTACTAAGATTGTTTCCTATACCTAGAAAATAAAAATAGTTTCCTGTATTTTCTTTTCTAGGCCAATTTTTTAAATTAAGCTTTTGTTTCAAGATAATTATAGACTCATATATTGTTGTGAGAACTAATTCAGAGAGATCTCATGTATCCATTACCTAGTGTCCCCCAGTGGTAACATTTTGTAAACAGGCCAAGATAATGACCTTGTTTTAGTCCACTTATTTTATTCATATTTCTGCAGTTTGTGTATTCATTTATGTGTGTGTGTAACTCTAACTGTTCTCACACATGTAGGGTCATAGATACATTTCCCACTGTAAACAAGATGTAGTAGAGTGCTATGGACAGAAGGATATCTTTTACTCTCCTTTTATAATTGAACTCACATTCTGCCTACCTATATCCATATATCTTGGTAACCATTAATTTTCTATAATTCTATAATTTTGTCATTTCAAAAATACAAATATAATGATATTTGATTTGGTTTTTGGGATTGGTTTTTCCATTTGGTCTAATTCCCTGGAGATTCATGTAAGTTGTATGCATTTAGTGTTGCTATAAGGAAATATCTGAGGCTGTGTAAAGAGAAGAGGCTTATTTGACTCATAGTATAATACAGGCTGTCCAAGAAGCATGGTATCAGCATCTGCTTCTGGTGAGGCTGCTTCCATTTGTGGCAGGGAAGAAGGGGAAATGGCATGTGTACCAATTGCATGGTGAGAAAGGAAGCAAGGAGGGAGTTTCAGGTTCTTTTTAACAACCAGCTCTCCTGGAAACTAATGGAGGGAGAACTCATTCACTGCCGTGAGGAACACACAAAGTAATTCATGAGGAGTATGTCCTTATGACCCAAATACCTCTCATTGGGCTTCACCTCCAACACTGGGGATCAAATTTCAACAGGAGATTTGGAGGGCGAAAACGTCCAAACTGTAGCAATCATTCATTCCTTTCTATTGTTGTCTTTCATAGTATGCATGTACCCCACATTTTTTTTAACCAGTCAAGCATTGAAGAGCATCTGGCTTGCTTCAGGGTTTTGGCTATTACATATAAAGCTGCTCATATTTGTGGATTATTTTAATATAGACAAAAATGTTGCCACACCTAAGTCCCTGGTCTTGGTTGCCACAGGAATGAACGAGGCATGACACAGATTAGAAGTACAAGCTTGTAGGAAGTGGGCTAACCTTGAGTGCAGGGTAGCCCAGAGCCCTGTCTGCAATGGCTGTTTATTAGGGTTACACACAACAGGTGTGGAGAGTTACAGTAATGACATACACAACAGGTGTGGAGAGTTAAGGTAATTACATAGAGGGCTGCATGTGTAAGGATTGCCATGTGCTCTTTCCTCACATGTTCTTTCCCCGCAACCCTCATGAAGATCTACTAAGCATCTATGTTTATTTAACACATGCTTAGTAATGAGTAACCCATCTTAACCTCATTCCAGAGCACTGAGTTACTTGGGGGATTGCCCCCAAGTCACAAAACATCTCTAGGCTTGCCAGGAGACTGTCCTGTTCACAGCATTTCCTTTTAATGTGATAAGAATCAGTAACGTTCTTTTGCAAGCATGGTGTCCATTTCTCTACACAAACGTTTTCATTTACATGGGGCAAATGTCCAAAGTATGTTTTCCAGAGTGGCTGTACCATTTTATGTTCCCACCAGCAATATAAGAATGATCCAGTTTGGCCACATCTTCACTAGCATGTGGTGCTATAATTACTTATTATTTTAGCTATTTTGATAGGTGTGAAGAAACATTTCATTGAGATTTTAATTTATATTTCCCTAATAGCTAATGTTTTGAACATGTTTGTATGAGTTTATTTACCCTTTATACTTACTGTTTGAAGAAACATCTACTGATATTAGTTGATCATTTTTTTCTCATTGTATTGTTTATATATTACTGTTGAGTTTTTGATAGTTTTAAATATATATACATGCACACATATATTCATGCATGTATATATATATATATGCACATACATAGGCATACATATGTATATTTCTAGATACTGTTCCTTTGTTGGGTATGTTATTTGCAAATATTTTCTTCTACTATATCTTGTCTTTTCATTCTTTTGATGGGATCTTTACTGAGCCAAAGTTTGAAAATCTAATGAGGTTTGGTTTATCACATTTGCTTTTATGAATCAGAGTTTTGGTATTGATACAAAGAATCTTTTGCCTGCACCTAGATACCAGATTTATTTGCCTATTTTTTAATGTGTCATAGTTTTCCTTTTAGCATTTATGTATGGGATGCATTTGAGTTAATTTTTGTATGAGATATATTGATGTTTGGTGAAGGGTGAATTTTTTTTGGCATGTTCAGTTTCTCCTGCAGTATTTCTTGGAAAGGTTATCTTTATTGAATTACTTTTGCACCTTTGTTAGAAATCGAGCATATTTGCATGGGTCTTTTCATAGGTTCTTTAATTTCTTTCATTGATCTGTAGGTTTATACTTCATTTGCTAAAACCACACATTTGATTACTATGAGAACATAGGAAACCACAATACCAGGTGTAGCAATTCCTCCCACTATTTTTTGTTTTCAAGTTAGTTTTCAAAGATAGTTTTTTTCGAATAATTTTGTATGTATGTACAAATTATCTTGGTGTGATTTTCATGCTAATTACATTAATTATGTAGATAAACTTGGGGGATAATTACTGTCTTTACTACATTGAATTTTGTATTCCGTAGACATGGTATGTCATTCCATTTATTAAGTTTTCTTTGATTTCTTTTACCTGCATATTCATATCTTGTTAAATATATACCTAAGTATGTAATTTTTGTTTTTCTATAGTAATTATAAATGCTGTTACATTTTATGTTTTGAATTTCATGTTTATTACTTATATATAGAAATACCATTTATTATTTGTGTGTTGATCTTCTGTTTTTCCACCCTGCTGAAGTTATATAACAATTCTAGCCTTTTTGTTTTTTGTAAATTCTTCATGGGACAGTCGTGGTATCTGAACTTAGGGACAGTTTTACTTCTTTTCAATCGTTATCCTTCTTTTTCATTTTTATGGCCTTATTAAGGAGGCTAGGGCTTCTGTTATTGTGTTGAATTAGCATGGTGAGAAGTATGATGTTAGCTGTGTGTTTCTTGTGGGTGCCAGTTTTTAGGTTGAGGAAGTTCCTTTTCATTCTATATTTGTTGATTGTTTTTATTATAAAAATTTGTTGGAGTTTATCAGATTTTTTTCCTGTATCAATTAATATACATGTGGCTTTTATTTTGTATTTTATTAATATGGTATGTTACATAATTGATTTTCAAATGTTAAATAATACTTGCATTATTGGGATAAATCCCATTTGGTCATGGTGTATCCTTTCAATATGCTGCTGATATTTTTTCAGAATTTTTGCATCTTTGGTCTTAGGAGATATTTATTTATGGTTTCCTTTTCTTGTGATATATTTGTCTGATATTTGGGTAATAACTGGCTTCATACAGTGAGTTGGGTGTGTTCCCTTCTATTATAATTTGGGAAGAGTTTATTCAGAATTGTTAATACAACTTTAAATGTTTGCTGGAATTCATCAGTGACATCAGGGAATGGGCTATGTTTACATGGGTATTTTTTGATTACTAATTGAAACTCTTTGTTATATATCTATTAGTATTTTTTTGTCTTTATTCAGTTTAAGTAGTTTGTGTCTTTTTAGGAATGTCTTTTTTATCTAAATTATTTGCATAGAGTTGTTCATAGTGTTCTTTTATAATTCTTTTTATTTTTTAAAGTGGGTAGTAATATCTTTCATTTCTCTTAGAGTTTCTCTCTTTTCATAAATCTAAGTAAAGGCTTATAACTGTCTCTTCAACAAACTAGGTTTGGTTTCATTGATTTTCACTTTTTCATTCTTTATGTCATTTATCTCTGCTCTAGTCTGTATTATTTAATATTTCCTTCTTTTTACTTACTTTATATTAAAATTTCTCTTTTCCATTATCTTAGAGTAAAAAAGTTATTGACTTGAGATTCTTTTTTATTAAAAAGGTGTATTTTATGTATGTATATATGTGTATATAAAGACACATAACTTCCAAGTACTTTTCATTTTTATTTGCATCAAGATATTTTCTAATTTCACTTTTGATTTCTTCTTTGACCTATTGATTATTTAAGAGTATGTTGTTAATTTCTATACGTTTATGAGTCTCTCAAATTTCTTTCTGCTATTGATTTTTAATTTTCATTATACCATAGAAAATATGATATTTCAATTTTATCAAGGTTTGTGACTTAGCATATGCTCCATCTTTGAGAATGTTCTATATCTGCCTGAGACAAGTGATTATTCTGCATTTATTGTGGGAGTATTTACTATGAATGTCATATCTATTTGGTTCATAGTATTATTTAAGTCTTCTATGGCCTTGTTGATTTATTGCCTAGTTCTTTTATCTGTTATTGTAAATGGGCAGTTGAAGTCTCCAATATGTATTCTTTTCATTTTTGCTTTGTGTATTTTAGTGCCTTATTGTTTGGTATATGTATGTAATTGTTCTGTATTTCTGATTTATGGACTTATCATAATAAGTTTATCTTTTTTCTTTAGTAACTTTTGTTTAGTTTTAAAGTCTATTTTATGGTAATTGTATAGCCACTACTGCTTTATTATGATTGCTTTGTGCATGGTATATCTTTTCCAACCTCTTACTTTCAACCTATTCATATATTTCGATCTAAATGCATCTCATGTAGACAACATGTACTGTAGTTGGATATTACTTTTTAAATCCAATGACCGTCTCTGTTTTTTGATTTGTTTAATCTATTCACATTTAATGCTATTACTGATATAATGTGATATGCATTGCCATTTTAATTTTCGTTTCCATAGTCCTCATGGATGTTTCTTTAGTCTTCATTAAATTAAATAAATATTTTTTTTTCTTTTATTAAGTCAAATACACATAGATCATGAATACATTTATGCATAAGTGGGGTATAATGTGTTGATTTTTTATATACAATCTGACATGTTTACATCAAACCAATCAACACAGCTTTTGCCTCATTTACTTGATTATTGTGTTAAGACATTTATGTTCTATACTTGACAGATTTGACTTATACCCTTGCAATATGCTCCATAAGTGTGGTCCTGCCTTTTATCCTCCCTCTATCAAACCTTCCCCTTCCCTTCCCACTCCATCTTCTCCTTCATCCTGGGCTATAGTTGTGTTCATTTTCTAAGGTAGCATTTTAATTTCTTTAGCTATTTTTTACTATATATATATATTTGAGTTATTTCCTAATTGCTCTGGAGCTTACCATATATATATGAACTATATGAATTAGCATCAGATTTACACTAACTTAATTCTAGTGGGCAATAGAAATGTTACTCTTAGGTAGTTTTGTTCACTTTCCCTCTTTTTTGTAGTATCAGTATTATACATATTACATCTGTAAATATTATAAACCAAATAGTTACTCATTATCATTTCATATAATTTTATGTCCTTCAAATAAGCTGAGAGTGGAAAGGAGAGCAAGTGTGTATTTATAGATTCTGTTATATTAGTCTTCTTCTTTAGTATTTGTGGTTCTCTTCATTTGTTCCCACGTATTCAAGTTACAATCCAGAGTCATTTCCCTAGTCCAGTACAGTTGTGCTCTCACCCATATCTTCTGTGTTCCTTTTGACAAATATGTATTTGTATGTTATACATCCTTTGATACATTACATATGTGAATCCTTTTATGGATTTGCTTTTTAAATCGGTATAGAAGAAATAGAGACGTATGTTGTCTTTATAATTACATAATTAGGTTTATCAGTACACTTTATTTTTTGTATAGATTCTACTTATTGGCTGGCATCACATTTTTTCAGTCTGATGAATTGTACGGTAGGTGTATGTGACAAACATTGCTAATTCTTTCTTCTGTCAGTTACTCAAGTTACTTTTGAGCCCTTTGCTGCATATTTCCTTTGAGTCCTTTTACTTTCCAACTACTGAGTTTCTGTTTGGTTCTTCTTTAAAAAATAATTTTAGTTCTTATTGATATTTTCTCTTTACTGTAACATTATCATTATGCCTTTCTTCTTAAGTCTTGATTTTTTTGGTTCTTTTCACATGTTTATAATGGTTACTTCTAAGTCTTTATATTTTAGATCCCACATCTGGCCTGTCTCACAGATAGTTTCTGTTGCGGACCTTTTCCAGTATATGAATCATACTATCTTATTTCCTTACATGTCTTATAAATTATTATCAGAAACTGGACATTTAAAATAATATATTCACGTGTTGCTTATCAGTGGAGTTACATTCTGAGAAATGTAACATCAGGCAATTTTATTGTGTGAACATTGTAGAGTGTACTTACACAAACCTAGGTGGTGTGTGTGCCTACTGCATAACTGAGCTGTATGGTATATTGTTACACCTAGCTACAAACTGTACAGTATATTACTGTATACTATTACTGAATACTATAGGCAGTTTTAACAGTACTTGTGCATCTAAACATAGAAAAGGTACAGTAAAAATGTGGTATTTTAATCTTATGGGACCTGTGTTGCATATGCAGTCCATCACTGACCAAAATGTCATCATGAGGTGCATTACTGTATACTGTAGCAAGTCTGAGTAAGGGTTGCTACACTATCCCTCCTCTTCTCCCAACCAGCGTTGTTATAATTATTTTCTATCTGTTTGTTTTGCACGTAACTGCACAATTTCACTGAAGTTCACTTTCTAGTGTGAAGCCCCTGATGTTTGTCTGTGGAATGTGTAGTTTGAGTGTACCCACAGAAGTTTTGGTAGGGCTTCCTCTATTCCTTTCCCCGATCATACACACTCACCTGATTGATCTATTGCTTTCAGCAATGCCCTGGAAAATGCATTTCTTTAAATACTGATCCAATTAAATTTCTTAAAGAGCTAGTACTTCAGGGCAGAGTTTAAGATTTGTTTTGACGTCTAGATTGCTCTTCCCAGGTGACTTTCTGAGTGGCTCTTTGGCTAGCCTCTAGTTTAACCTATAACTTCAGGGAATCTGAGAATCACTTTCCCATTGAGCTTGTACATATTTTTTTGAACGTGAAGTCAGTTCCCTTGAGAAGAGACTCAGAGCTTTCTGTTTTGCAGCCTGGTCCTTCTCCTTGGGTCAGTACTCAGCCACAGCTCTAGAGCTGGTGGCAGTGGTGTACTTCTTTCTGACAGCACCCTTCTTTAGGGGCTACGCACTTGACAGAGGGGTAGCGTGTCCTCAGGTATCCTCAGCTTGCAGTTCCTGATGTGCAACCTTCACATCATGAGCTGAGGTAAGGGAGATGGGGGCCCATATTCTCAGTGTTCTTATGCCTTATGTAAAGAACCTATCTCGGGAGGGGGGGCTAGGTGAAAGAAGTGTAAGCTATCACCACTCCAACATAGGCACCTGCAAGTTAACTCTAGTAGTAGGTAGTTGGAGCTGTGGGGAAAGAGCACTCTGTGTTTTTGATGCACAGACCTGGAATGGAGTCTCTCCACTGAGTGGGATGCAGGGAGTGAGGAGGAGGAGGAAGCAGGTCTTGGTTCAAATACTGTTTGTACTGTGTTCTTACTAACTGAGTAGACTTTCTTGAATAAATATTTCTTTATTTTTTTCTATGTCCTTAGGACGATTTCCAAGACTGTTTTTAAATTTAATTTTTTAAATTTTAGAATATCATGACAGTATAAACGGTTTGGTTACATAAGTTACTTCCATACAATTTCAGTCAGAGTTATAAGTGTGTCCATCACCGATATAGTTTGCATTTTACCCACAAGTTATGAATTTACACATCTCCCTCCTCCCTCCTGTTTGATTTCCATATGTGCACATAAGTGAGTACATACAGTGTTTATTTTTCCATTCTTGTGATATTCCACTTAAAAGAATGGTCTTCAGTCCCATCTAGGTTAATACAAGAGGTATTGGTACCCCATTTTTTTAATGGCTGAATAGTACTCCATGGTATATGTATCCACATTTTATTAGGCCACTCATGTATTGATGGTCACTTAGGTTGTTTCCACATCTTTGCAATTGTGAATTGTACTGTTATGAACATTCAAGTTCAGGCATCTCTTTTTATAAAATGGTTTTTAAATTTTCCTTTGGAAAATACCCAGAAGTTGAATTGCTGGATCAAATGGTGGGTCTACTTTCAGTTTTCTGAGGTTTCTCTGTACCACTTTCCGTAGAAGTTGTGCTAGATTGCGGTCCTACCAACAGGGTATAAGTGTTCCTGTCTCTTCACATCCATGCCAGCATTTGTTGTTTTGGGATTTGGGGGACTTTTCTCACTGTAGTGAGAATGGCTTTTATCAAAACCATTGTGGTTTTGGTTTACATTTCCATGATGATTAGAGACATTATTCTATCTTCTTTTGAAAAGTTTCTGTTCATGTCTTTTGCCCACTTTTTTAAATGGGATTGTTTGGTTGTTTGTTCTTGATTTGCTTGAGTTCTTTGTAGATGCTGGTTTTATCTGATGTATAGCATGCAAATATTTCCTCCCATTCTGTGGTTTTTCTATTCACTTTATTGATCGTTTCCTTGGCTCTTTAATTTGATCAGATACAGTTTATATATTTTTGTCATTGCCACGGTTGCTTTTGGGATCTTCTTCGTAAAGTCTTTGCCTCAGCCAATTTCTATAACAGTTATTCCAACATTTTCTTCTAAAATTCTTATAGTTTCATGCCTTAGATTTAAGTATTTTACCAATTATGAATTAATTTTTGTGAGTGGTAAGAGGTGCAGATCCTGTTTCAGTCTTCTACATGTGGCTGTCCAATTTCCCCAGTACCATTTATTGAATAGGGATTCTTTTCCCCACTGTATGTTTTTGTTTGCTTTGTTAAACATTAGATGGCTATATGAGGATGCTTTTATATCTGGGTTTTCTGTTGTGATCCATTGGTCTGTGTCTTGTTTTTCTGATAGTACCATGTTGTTTTAGTTACTATAACCTTGTAGTATAGCTTGAAGTCTGGTAAATTGATGCCTCCCAATTTGTTCCTTTTGCTTAACTTCTTAAATAATTGTTTTTAAAAAACAACTTACTTCAGATTTTGTTGGGGAGTGAGTTGTAGAGCTCCTCCAGTTGTCATGTCAGAAGTCTTCTATGTTCATGTTTTATAGTTGTTACTTAATTAGATTGCTATTTCCTTTCACCAATTATTTTTTTAGTACTCATTACTTTTTATTAGATTCACTATTTCTTCCTGTATACATTATAGTAATTCATATCTTCTTGAAGTAATTTGTCATAATTATCTTTATTATCTTTATTTATAATTATCTTTATCATAATAATTTTCTTCAATTTATCTCTCCAAATGTATTGACATGAAAATATTTATGTTGTATTTTTATGTGGTTATAGCTTGCTCATTTCAATTTATTAGTATGTTCTTTCATTTTGCTCTTGTTTCTTTGATTTTACTATCTTAATTTTTTTGTTTCACTAATTCATTCCTTTCCTCATCTTTCCTGTAATTTTTCCTTATCTTTCTTCTTTATGTTAACTTTGTCATTCCAAATAGAAAGTCTTCAGTTGAACAATTTACTTATTTTCTTTTTCCTTTTTTGGGCAAGTATATTTAAGGCTATAAATTTACTTTTTATTACTACTTTAATTGTATACCATGGTTACTTATAAGCTTATTATTATCATGTCTGAATATTTAATCATATCTACTGTGATTTGATTTGTAGACCATTGATTATTTAATAATGTTTAGTATGTATAAAAATGTTTGTGGGATTTTTATTATTGATTTTATTTTGATTTCATATGTCAGAGAATGTGGTTTATATATATTAACGTTTTAGGTATTGTTGACTTGTCCTTTATGGCCTCTAAAAAAGTTTGCTTGTTGACTTTGTTTTTTGGATGGAGAATATTAGGATTTATTTATTTATTTATTTCTCTTTTTTTTTTTTTTTTTTTTATTAGATCATAGCTGTGTACATTGATACTGTCATGGGGTACAGTGTGCTATTTTTATATACAATTTGAAATATTCTCATCAAACTGGTTAACATAACCTTCATGTCATTTTCTTAGTTATTGTGTTAAGACATTCATATTTGCTTCATTTAGAAAGATTCACATGTACCCTTAAAAGATAACCCATAGATGCGATCCCACCAATCACGCTCCCTCCGTCCATCCCCCCCCATTCTACTCCCTCTCCCCTTCCCCCATATACTTGGGCTAAAATTGGGTTATAGCTTTCCTATGAAAGCTGTAAATTAGTTGCATAGTAGGGCTGAGTACATTGGATATTTTTTTCCCATTCTTGAGATACTTTGCTAAGAAGAATATTTTCCAGCTCTATCCATGTAAACGTGAAGGAGGAAAAAGCTCCATCCTTCTTTAGGGCTGCATAGAATTCCATGGTGTACATATACCACAGTTTATTGATCCATTCATGAGTCTATGGGCACTTGGGCTTCTTCCATGGCCTAGCAGTTACGAATTGGGCTGCAGTAAACATTCTGGTACAAACATCTTTGTTGTAGTGTGCTTTTTGGACTTCTGGATATATACCTATTAAAGGAATTATAGGATCAAATGTCAGTTTTACTTTTAGTTCTCTAAATGTTCTCCAGATGTCTTTCCAAAAGGAAAGTATTAGTCTGCAATCCCACCAACAGTGTAGAAGTATTACCTTTTCTCCAATACCATGCCAGCATCTATGATTTTGGGATCTTGTGATATGGGCTAATTTTACTGGTGTTAAATGATATCTCAAAGTAGTTTTAATTTGCATTTCTCTGATGATTAAGGATGATGAACATTTTTTCATATATCTATAGCCCATGCACCTATCTTCTTCAGAGAAGTTTCTCTTCAAGTCCCTTGCCCACCCTGAGATGGGATCACTTGTTCTCTTCTTGCTAATAAATTTGAGTTCTCTGTGGATTCTGGTTATTAACCCTTTCTCAGAGACATAACCTGCAAATATCTTCTCCCATTGTGAGGGCTGTCTGCTTGCTTTACTTACTGTGTTCTTGGCTGTGCAGAAGTGTTTTAGTTTGATCAGGTCCCAGTAGTGTATTTTTGATGTTGCTTCAATTGCCCAGGGTGTGTGTGGGGGGTCCTCTTCATAAAATTTTCACCCAAGCTAATTTCTTCAAGTGTTTTCCCTACACTTTCTTCTAGTATTTTTATAGTTTCATGTCTTTAGTTTAAATCTTTAATCTAGTGAGAGTCTATCTTAGTTAGTGGTGAAAGGTGTGGATCCAGTTTCAGTCTTGTACAAGTTGCCAGCCAGTTTGCCCAGCACCATTTGTTAAATAGGGAATCTTTACCCCACTCGATGTTTTTAAATGGATTGTCAAAGATCATACAATGGTAAGTAGCTGGGTTCATCTCTTGGCTCTCTATTCTGTTTTTGTGCCAGTACTATGCTGTTTCGATCACTATCGATTTATAGTATAGTCTGATGTCTGGTAGCATGATTTTTTCTGCTTTGTTTTTATTTCTGAGTAATGTCTTGGATATTCGAGTTTTTTTCTGATTCCATATAAAAGGAAGTATTATTTTTTCAAGATCTTTAAAGTATGAGAGTGGAGCTTTAATAGGGACTGCATTAAAATTATATATTGCTTTAGGTAGTATGGACATTTTAACAATGTTAATTTTCTTAGCTTTGTTTTTACTTCTGAGCAATGTCTTGGCTATTCGAGGTTTTTTCTGATTCCATATAAAACAAGTATCATTTTTCGAGATCTTTAAAGTATGAACGTGGAGCTTTAATAGGGATTACAGTAAAATTATATATTGCTTTGGGCAGGATGGACATTTTACCAATGTTAATTCTCCCAGCCATGAGCATGGTGTGTTTTTCCATTTGTTAACATTTTCAGCTATTTCTTTTCTTAGAGTTTCATAGTTTGCGTCATAGAAATCTTTGACGTCCTTTGTTAGGTAAAGTCCCAAATATTTCATCTTCTTTGGCACTACTGTGAATGGAATAGAGTTCTTGACTATTTTTTCAGCTTGACTGTTGTTGGTATATATAAAGGCCACCGATTTATGAGTGTTTATTTTGTAACCTGAGACACTGCTGTGTTCCTTGATCACTTCTAAGAATTTTGTAGTAGAATCCCTGCTGTTTTCCAGGTATACAATCATATCATCTGCAAAGAGTGAAAGTTTGATCTTTTCTGATCCTATGTGGATACCTGGATTGCCCTTTCTTCCCTAATTGCAATGGCTGAAACTTCCATTACAATGTTAAAGAGCAATGGAGACAATGGAAACCTTGTCTGGTTCCTGATTTGAGTGGAAACGATGTCACTTTAACTCCACTCAATACAATATTGGGTTTGCTGTAGATGGCCTCTATCAATTTGAGAAATGTCCCCTTTATACCAATTTTCTTAAGTGTTCTGATCATGAAGAGATGCTGGATATTATCAAAAGCTTTTTCTGCATCAACTGAGAGAATCATATGGTCTTTGTTTTTTAATTTGTTTATGTGATGAATTACATTTATAGATTTACATATGTTGAACCATCCTTGAGATCCTGGGATAAAACCCAGTTGGTTGTGGTGTATAATTTTTTTGATGTGTTGCTAGATTCTTTTTGTTAGGATCTTGTTGAATATTTTTGCATCAATATTCATTAGTGATATTGGTCTGTAATTTTCTTTTCTTGTTGTGTCTTTTCCTGGTTTGGGGATCAAGGTGATGTTTGTGTCGTAGAATGTGTTGTATAGTATTTCTTCTTTTTCTATGTTTTGAAAAAGGTTAAGTAATATAGGTACTAGTTCCTGTCTAAAGGTTTGGTAGAATTCTGACATGAAGCCATCTGGTCCCGGGCTTTTCTTTTTAGGAAGATTTTGTATAGTTGATGCTATTTCAGAACTTGATATAGGCCTGTTCAACATTTCCACTTCATTCTGGCTGTCTTGGAAGGTGACGTGCTTCCGAGTATTGATTGATTTCCTTCAGATTTTCATATCTCTGAGAATAAAGTTTCTTGTAATATTCGTTAAGGATTTTTTGAATTTCCATGGGGTCTATTGTTATTTCATTTTACCATTTCTGATTGATGAAATTAAAGATTTTACTCTTTTTTTCTTGGTTAGGTTGGCCAAAGGTTTATCTATTTCATTGACCTTTTCAGAAAACCAACTTTTTTATTTATTGATCTGTTGTATAATCCTTTTGTTTTCAACTTCATTTAATTATGCTCTAATTTTGGTTATTTCTTTTCTTTTGCTGGGTATGGGATTGGAGTGTTCTTATTTTTTAAGTGGCTTGAGATGTCCCATTCAGTTAACTTCCTGTCTTTCCGTTTTCTTGAGGAAGGCTTGATGTGCTATAAATTTCCCTCTTAGGATGCCTTTGTGTTATACCAGACGTTCTGGTAACTCATGTCTTCATTATCGTTTTGCTCCAAAAATTTGGTAATTTCCTTCTTGAACTCATCTCTGACCACCTATCATTCAGCATAAGGCTATTTAGCTTCCATGTTTTTGTATGAGTCTGCAGATTCCTGTTGTTACTGAGTCCAACTTATTATTCCATGATGGTCTGAGAAGATGCATAGAATAAATTTTATACTTTTAGATTTACTGAGGTTAGACTTCTGACCTATAATGTGATCTATTTTGGGAGTATGTTCTGTGAGCTGATGAGAAAAATGTGTATTCAATTTTGTTAGGATGAAATGTTCTGTAGATATCTGTTAAATCCAAATACTGAATGACTAAGTTTAAATCTAAAATTTCTTTGCTAAGCTTCTTGTTGGAGGATCTATCCAACACTGCCAAAGGAGTATTGAAATCTCTGACTATGATGGAGCTGGAAGAAATCAAGTTGCTCATGCCTATTAGACTGTCTTTTATAAATTGAGGTGCATTCTGGTTGGGTGCATAAATATTGATAATTGAAATCTCATCGTATTTAGTATTAACCTTAACAAATACAAAGTGACCATCCTTATCCTTGCTTACTTTTGTTGGTTTAAAACCTATTGTATCTGAGAATAGAATTGCAACACCTACTTTTTTCTGCTTTCCATTTGCCTGGAATATAGATGACCATCTCTTCAGCCAGAGTCTATATTTATCTTTTAAGGTAAGATGAGATTCTTGTATGTAAAATATATCTGGCCTGAGTTTTTGTATCCAGTCTGCCAAGCTTTGCCTCTTTAGAGGACAATTTAAGACATTCACATTGATTGAGAGAATATTGATAAGCCTGGTAGAATTTTGGTTATGGAGTTTTTCCAAAGTCCGGTGGACATTTTTAATCCTTTCTCCACTGTGGAAGTTCGAATTTGATCAAAAGTTTCCTGTTGAGTTTACTTTTGTGGTGGAGGATTGTGCTGATCATTATGGAGGATAGGTCTGAGAATATCCCGGAGAGCTGGTTTAGTTATGGCAAATTTCTTCAACATGTGAATGTCATTAAAGCATTTAATTTCTCCATCATAAATGAAACTCAGTTTAGCTGGATACAGGATCCTGGGTTGAAAGTTATTTTGTTTTAGGAGATTAAAAGTCAACCACCCTCTTCTAACCTGAAAAGTTGCAGCAGAGATATGTGCTGTCATTCTAATATTCTTCCCCTTGTAGGTTATGGTTTTTTTTACATCTAACTGCTTTCAAAATTTTCTCATTCATATTAACTTTAGTGAAGTTAATTATGATGTGCCTGGGGGATGTCTTATTCAGGTTGAGTCATGCTCAGGTTCTGAAACTGCTATCTGAATTTTGGAATCTCTTGGCATTTCTGGAATGTTCTCTTTCATAATATCATGAAGAAGAACCTCTGTGTTTTGTGAAGCAACTTCGTCACCTTCATGGATTCTTATAAGGCGAATATTAGTTTTCTTCAAATTATCCCAGAGCTCTCTGATAGAAAAATCCTTTTTTGCTCTCCTTTTCTCTTCATTTTTAAGCGCTTGGGGTCATTCAAAAGCTTTGTCTTCAACATCAGAGATCCTTTCTTTTGCCTTCTCCATTCTGTTCCCGAGGGATTCTACTGTATTTCTCACATATTTAGGACTGCATACTCTTGCCTCAATGTTTCAAAATCTTTGGTCATTTTATCTTTGAAATTGTTGAATTCTTGAGACATCTTTTGAATAATTTCTTGAAATTCTAATTCCCTCCTTTCTTCCATTCTGTTGATATTATTTGCTACACAAATTCTGAACTCAATTTCTGACATATCAGCCATCTGTTTATGGATGAGATCTTCAATTGCATCTGCCCCATCCTTCCTTGTGGGAGTTGATCTACTCTCATTATTTAAGTTACCAGAGTTTTTCTGCTGATTCTGCCCCATGCTGAATTTACACCATTTGGAATCCGTATCAAAACCGTTCCGTAAGTGGATGCCACAGTAGAAGATGCCAGCTTCCTCTGGTTGCCCAGAGAGGCAGAGCATGTCTGTTTGGAAGAGCCTCAGGGGAGTGAGCCTTGCTGTTCCTGCTGCTGTGGCTGTTGCTCTTCACCTTGGGGTTTCACAATTCTAGAGTGTTTCCCTCTCAACTGACCATGTCTTATAGTTCTTAAGCCACAATCCGGGGATGCCAGGAGTGGGAGCACATGGCTCCATCAGTTCTGGTCCTGTGCAGCATGGGTATCTGGAGTGGGGAACTCCTCTGCCTCCACCTGTGGGATGCGCACTGCTCTAGCAAATAGTTCTGGGCCTGCCCAGAGCGGAGGACTCCTCCACCGCTGCCCGTGAGAGGCATGGCCCTAGCAAGTAGTTCTGGGGCCTCCTGTGTGGCTGCCTGTAATGGGGGACTCCTCTGTAGCTGCCCATGGAATGTTCAGGGGTCTAGCAGGTCTCTGGCTGTGGGGCCCAGACTGGGTGCTTGGTCCCACAGAGGTGGGGGACACTGGCCTTGCCCCTCCCACACTGTCTCTGTAGGCAAGGGGGGAAAGTTGGACTGGAAATTCAAAATGGCTGTGAAAACGTTTGTTCAATTTTTCTGCCAGGTGAGAGAGTGTTCAGAATCTCAGCACGGTCCTTCTAGGGAAGTAGATCCCCCTTCCTGTAGCTCTCACACCTTGAATGAGATAATAGGTCCTCAGTTCACCACTCACCTGTAGAAAACTTACAGGAGCAGACAAAGAAAAAATAAAGAGAAATACACAACTTTCTTAGGGGAGGGGTCAGACATTTTTCCTTTGGGATGTATTATGTACCTGTAGATTGCTTTCTTGGAGTCTCAACTTGCCTCAGCAGAGATGTCCCGCAGATATCACTCTTCTTTCTTGGCTGGGCTCCCAGTCTTCAACTTTATTGGGTATTTTCCGGATATTATCCTTCCCTCTGGATGGGAGCTTCTGTTGGAGGCTGGCGCCTGACAGCCATCTTGCCCCTCCCCCCTTGACTATTTTTTTTTTTTTGAGACAGAGTCTCACTTTGTTGTCCTCAGTAGAGTGCTGTGGCATCACAGCTCACAGCAACCTCAAACTCTTGGGCTTAAGCAATTTCTTGCCTCAGACTTTCAAGTAGCTGGGACTTCACTTGCTCGCCACAACAATTGGCTATTTTTTGGTTGTAGTTGTCATTGTTTTTTGGCAGGCCTGGGCTGGGTTCATACCTGTTAGCTCTGGTGTATATAGCTGTTGCCCTAGCCACTGAGCCACAGGCACCAAGTCGCTTCTTGACTATTATTTACTTTTATTTCCAAGACACTAATTAAAAATATTCATGAGGATTTTTTAATCTATCATTTATTTCTTTCAACTAAACTTTTTATATATTGAGATCTTCAAATGTGGTATATTTTGGTATTCTTGCAGAGATTACCAAATCTTCCTTCTGGTATGTTATAGCTGCCATTTTGTCTATTGACTTAAATTATTTATTTTTTAATTTTGATTACTTTAATTTTGATAACCTTTAATCTATTTTAGTAAGTATTTTCTATCTCCAATATTTAAATATTACTTTTTACAATCTTTACATGTTCTTGGGCAATAGCCAACTGTTTTTATAATTTCCTAATTATATATATTATACATATTGTGTAGACATATTATATATAGAATATATATGTTATATATATTAATTTATTCTTTTCTGCAATATTTTAAGATTTATATATTTTAATTTTATTTATATTAAATTTTAATAATGTACATATACTTCTGTTATCCTTACCATGAACAAAATATTTTTTATTACTCCTTTATCTGTATCGTGGTAGTACAATGCTATATTACTTTAAATTTGCATTTTCATTAACATTGTTATCTTTGAGCATTTATTTTCCCTATGAAGTTTTCTATTCATATATTTACCTATTTTTCTAAGTTCTTATTAATTTCTAATATCGTGAGTATTATATATCAGTGGTTATCAAATTATGGTCTGTGAAGCCCTGGGAGTCCCTGAGACCCTTTTATGCAAATAGGGTAAAAACTAATTTTATAATTATACTAACATATTATTTATAATTTCTAGTGTTATATATATTTGCACTGTGTCACTTTAGCAGAAAGCAAAGCTATGGTACCAGACTGCACTAGGAATTGAAGAGAAGAATATATATTTTTTTAAGTTTGTACATTTTTAGTTAATTTTTCTACTGAAAACAAGAGTTAACACAGTTAAAACCAGAAGAAGTTTATTAATGTGTGCTTTACCCATAATATGGGAAAAGACTCAGCTCACATCAAAAGTATCTCTTCCAAAGCAGTATGTTAAGGACCTTGCTTAGTTAGTATTTTTAAAGCAGCAGTAAATGTTAGCAGAGTGATAAGACAAGGAAAAGAGCAATTCCAGTCTTTTAAAAGGCTGAAAAATGTGGGAAGATAGTAAAGCTGTTTCTAGCTTCCTCTGGTGTCTGCTGGTGCTGACTCCAGTGAGGAAGGATTTGTGTCCTGTCATCAGGCAAATAAAGGGTAAGACAGAGTGTCCACCTGCCTTTAGTGTCTAATTCAGAAATATTTAATACTTTGGGAAGAAATGTTTTGGTTTCTTTTAGTCCCCTTTTTGAAACTTTACTTTCAGAAATTTTTATATATGAAAAGCCAGATTTATATTTTTACAGAGATTTGGTTTGGAGGTTTCATAATATGAGATTTGGCTTGGAGATTTTATGATAAGTTATTTGGCAAAGCGGGAGAAAAACCTAGATTGCAAAAAGTAGAAAAGATTAAATTTGAGGACATTGTCCCATCCTTGATGAAATCAAGTCTCTCATTCTTGAGCACAGTCAGTTTAGTTGCACAGCTGTATTGCATTTCAGGAGGTGGTATTATATGTGAGTTTTTATGAGAGTTTAGTTTCTATATGATGTGGGCAAACAGGGATTTAACAAGAGGTATTTTCTGTGGGAACAAAAACAAAAGTTAATGTCTGGAGAAATCTGCAAATTAAACTCTGAATTTGGAGAGAGATCAGAAAAAAAAACTTGGATTTGGGTTCAAAGCATTTTCAGATGGAGTGGGTAGGAAGTGGCAGTCTGACAGATTTTCCTGGATTGTAGTTGTATCAGCTATTTAAGTGAATTTTCTGTCTGTGTGAATAAGTGTGATTTTCTGAAGTTTATTTCAAGTTGTCTGTGGTGAGTCTATGGGTTGGTTTCCTCGCCTAGATGGACTTTTAAAAGTCTAATCTGAATTCCCTTATACAAAGTTACAGCTGGGCAGCACCTGTGGCTCAAAGGAGTAAGGTGCCAGCTCCATATGCCGGAGGTGGTGGGTTCAAACCCAGGCCTGGCCAAAAACTGCAAAAAAAAAAAAAAGTTACAGCAAAGCCAATTTAAAAAGAGCCTATATAGTCAGTCATTATTCTTGCTACAATTTATACAAATAATCGGGCCAAATATAATGACACTAAAACTTACTTTACAATAAGTAAAGCTTACCTTTAGCTTACAGGGATTCAGGAAAAAGTTTTAATTTCTAATGATTTTAAGTTAGAAGAGTAGGAGAAGAATTTGAAATATTGTCAGAAAGAGTTGTAGCCAGATACGGGAAGAATCCGAAAATTCAAGATTCAGTACAAATAATAAGAAAAAAAAAAACCTTAAAAGCAAATGGACAGGGCTGGAATCTAATAATAGATTAGATTATTTCTATAGTTTTGTTATTTCTTTTTCTAAAGTATTTTTTCTGTCTCTAGTCTTTCTTTTCTACCAAAGATAATCATGGTAAATCCAATTTATTTGTAAAGTAAGTTTTAGTGTCATTATATTTGGCCCGATTATTTGTATAAATTATAGCAAGAATAATGATTGACTATGTAGGCTCTTTTTAAATTGATTTTGCTGTAAATTTTTATAACGAAATTCAGATTAGACTTTTAAAAGTCCATCTAGGCTAGGAACCCAACCCACAGACTCACCATCAGGGTTTACCTATGGTCCCTGAGTGAATTCTTCTTTCCTTGAGGTTGCTGAGGTTGGGAAGTAATGCTTCCCAATCCAGTTCACCTGCTTAGGTTACTCAGCTGAGGTACAAACTTCAAACTAGAAAGTTCAGCCAAGGTATGGTGGGAATCAAAAGTGGGCGGAAACTGAAAATAAAGCTGGAGCAGCACAGGTAGCATGAATAGGAAGCAAAAGTGACCTGCACACATTTCAGTGTGACAGAGAAATTTTTTTTTAAATCAAAGAGAAAGTTTGGAGTATTTCCAAAGAGACTTAGAAGTGAGTCCTTCTCATGATCGTGAAGAGGTGGGACAGCCTGCAAACACAGTGCAGAGGTATCAACATCCTCTTTCTGTGCCTTGGAAATTGGTTGTAACTTTTTTATTGGCTTCTCTGGGCCTCCATGCAGTATTGCTCTTTTCTGTTGGTCACTGATTATTGTTCTTTTCTATTCGTCATTGGTTACCTAGGTTAGTTCATACAGTCAGCAAGTACTGCTGGAGTCTGACTGTTTCTATGGGTCTTCCAGAATTCCTTGTTCAGCAACCCAGGCTTCCCTCCCATTCCCCTTGAAGCCGTTTCTTTGTGTCCCTTCTCACAGGTCTCTAAAGCATTTTTAGATTCCTAGATCACAGACAAGGTACCTGGATAGTGTTTATAAGGGCTTTACTGGATTCGTATAGTTAACCCTTAGTTTCTTAAAGCAGTCTGGTGATACCTGAAATTATGAAATTTGTGAATCAAAATAAAATCTTAAGACTCCCTTCCCCACTGGCTGACTGAATGTACCCCTCTTGGCCAAGGGATTACCCTAAAACTGAGTTGCTAGCCATGGGAAAGAGAGGTCAGATATGTCTCATCTTGACCCCCTCTCTTTTTGGAGACATCCTCTCTAATTAATTAACAGGCCTGCTAATTAACAGTTTATGCAAAGCATACCTGCAGATCCTCAATTTACATAACAAGTGTGTGACAAGTAGCTCGTCTGTGATTAAAAAATTCCAAGCCTTTATCCAATTACAAAACCCACCTATAACCTGTAACTCCCCCTACCCACTTTGAGATGTCCCACCTTTGAGGCCAAATCAATATATGCATTCTATGTATTGATTTATGACTTTACTGCCAATTCCTGTCTCCTTGAAATGTATAAAACTAAACTGTAACCCACCCACAGCAAGTCCATCCTCCAGCCTTCTTGGGCATAGATCTGGGTCATGGTGCTCAAATTTGTCTCAGAATAAACCTCTTTGAATTATTTTCTTGTTTGTCTTCTTTTCCATTGATACATTGTGGTCCAACTTTTGGTAATATAACCTGTATTTCCAATTATGTCTTGTTTCAAAAGAAAACATATTTTTACTGACTTTATGGAAGTAACTATATATAGCCATAAAATAAAGATATTACAAATAGTTTCTGAATTCTGAATAAATCAATAGAAAGGTAAATATTTTGATTTTGCTCACAAAAAAATACTCAGTTGCCACAAGCTATAAGTAACTTAAAAGAAAAAAAGTTGTCTTGATTCTGGGAAATAAAAACATGAAAAAGAATCAGCAATATTCCAAACAAAAAAAGTTGTAAGATTTTTTTTAGTCCTACGTAATTAATTCCTATTTGGCTTAATGGATTCAATTTTATGAGTCCCCCCACCTTTTTTTATTGCAGTTTTTGGATGTCTTCAACAGTGTTATTTGTGTGATCTCAAAGTTGTCAGAAACCCATATTTAAGAGTACTTCTTGTCTAGTCTAAGAACCTTTTTTTAAGATATGACACTTTAGGATTTGCAAAGAGCTTTTAGGAAAAACAATTGAATAATGAAAAAAAACCCCAGAGGGTTTATTAGGAACTAAATATACCCACCCTCTGTCTACCAACTACAGAAATTTTACTCTCTCAGAGGGCAAAGAGGTTTTTGTTGTCTCTGGTGGGTGAAACAGTTTTTTTCCTAAAAGGAAAGATGACTGTCTTTAGCAGAAAATATTTACCAGCTAAGGGCCAATCCTTCAAGCAGCCCCCAGCCTGTTCTGTTAACTCTTTTAGGCATGAAAGCTGATCCTAACTTTATAAAAAAGTTATTCTCATTTTTTTATTTCATATTAATATATGGGTATAAATTCTTAGACTACATTGTTCTCACTTCCAAGGTAAAATTCCAGTTATAAAAGAACCCCTCGCCCAGGGGCTGTGCTGAGCACCTTTGCATTGTGCCCATTAGGTGAGATCCTGCCCAAATGCCCTCCCTCCTCTGTCAATCATCCTTTCCTCTTCCTCTCCCCATTCTCCTCTCCCTCCTTTCCTGGTACTTATACTAGACTATATTTGTGGGGTTTTTTGGTTTCTCTCTCTCTCTCTTTTTTTAATTAAATCATAGCTGTGTACATCAATGCAGTCATAGGGTACAGTGTGTTGGTTCTATATATATACAATTTGAAATATTTCATCAAACGGGTTAACATAACCTTCATGTCATTTTCTTAGTTATTATGTTAAGACATTTATATTCTACATTTTGAAAGATTCACATATACCCTTGTAAGATGAACCATAGGTGTGGTCCTACCATTCAGCCTCCCTCCACCCATCCTTCCCCCTCCCCTCCCCTCCCTCTCCCTTTTCCTCATATTCTTGGGCTATAATTGGGTTATAGCTTTCTTTCTTTCTTTTTCTTTTAATATTAAATCATAGCTGTGTACATTAACACAATCACGGGGTACAGTGTGGTGTTTTCATATACATATTGAAATACTCTCATCAAACGGGTTAATATAGCCTTCATGTCATTTTCTTAGTTATTGAGTTAAGACATTCATACTCTGCTTTTAGAAAGAGTCACTTGTACCTTTGTAGGATAAACCATAGAGGTGACCGCACCAATCACCCTCCCTCTACCCATCCACCCCCCTCCCGATTCGAACCCCCTCCCCATATTCTAAGGCTATAATTAGGTTATAACATTCCTATGAAAGCTATAAATTAGTTTCAAAATAGGGCTGTGTACATTGGATACTTTTTCTTCCATTCTTGAGATACTTTGCTAAGAAGAACATTTTCCAGTTCCATCAATGTAAACATGAAGGAGGTAGTCTCCATATTTCTTGGTGTACATATGCCACAATTTATTGATCCATTCTTGGGTCAGTGGGCACTTTGGCTTCTTCCATGACCTAGCAATTATGAATTGGGCTGTAATAAATATTCTGGTACAAATATCTTTGTTGTAGTGTGATTTTTGGTATTCTGGATATATACCTAGTAGAGGACTTGTAGGATCAAATAGCAGGTCTATTTTTAGTTCTCTAAGTGTTCTCCAGATGTCTTTCCAAAAGGAATGTATTAGTTTGCATTCCCACCAGCAGTATAGAAGCGTTCTCTTTTCCCCACATCCACGCCAACATTTCTGGTTTTGGGATTTTGTGATATGGGCTAATCTTACTAGAGTTAGATGATATCTCAAAGTAGTTTTAATTTGCATTTCTCTGATTATTAAGGATGATGAACATTTTTTCATGTGTCTGTAGGCCGTGCTCCTGTCTTCTTCAGAGAAGTTTCTCTTTAAGTCCCTTGCCCACCCTGAGATGGGATCACTTGTTCTTTTCTTGCTAATATGTTTGAGTTTACTGTGGATTCTGGTTATTAAGTCTTTGTCAGAGACATAGCCTGCAAATATCTTCTCCCATTCTGAGGGCAGTCTGCTTGCTTTACTTACTATGTTCTTGGCTGTGCAGAAGTGTTTTAGTTTGATCAGGTCCCAGTAGTGTATTTTTGATGTTGCTTCAATTGCCCAGGGGGCAGTCAGGGTCCTCCTCATAAAATTTTCACCCAGGCTGATTTCTTTAAGTGTTTTCCCTACACTTTCTTCTAGTATTTTTATAGTTTCATGTCTTTAGTTTAAATCTTTAATCCAGTGAGAGTCTATCTTAGTTAATGGTGAAAGGTGTGGATCCAGTTTCAGTCTTGTACAAGTTGCCAGCCAGTTCGCCCAGCACCATTTGTTAAATAGGGAATCTTTTCCCCACTCAATGTTTTTAATTGGCTTGTCAAAGATCAGATAACGGTAAGTAGCTGGGTTCATCTCTTGGTTCTCTATTCTGCTCCATACATCTACTTCTCTATTTTTGTGCCAGTACCATGCTGTTTTGATCACTGTTGATTTATAGTATAGTCTGAGGTCTGGTAGTGTGATTCCTCCTGCTTTGTTTTTATTTCTGAGTAATTAATGTCTTGGCTATTCGAGGTTTTTTTCTGATTCCATATAAAATGAAGTATTATTTTTTCAATATCTTTAAAGTATGACAGTGGAGCTTTAATGGGGATTGCATTAAAATTATATATTGCTTTGGGAGTTACAGACATTTTAACAATGTTGATTCTTCCCAGCCATGAATATGATATGTTTTTCCATTTGTTAACATTTTCAGCTATTTCTTTTTTTAGAGTTTCATAGTTCTCTTTATAGAGATCTTTCATGTCCTTTGTTAGGTAAACTCCCAAATATTTCATCTTCTTTGGCACTACTGCTGAAAGGAAACCAAGCCGTGGAGATAAAAAGGTGGACTCCACTTTAATGCAATAATTGATAAAATGTATTACACCTGCAGGGGTCTGATACCTTCTTAGAGGCATGCAGCTTCAAATAGCAGGTGAGAAATCCTTTTATATTGTTATTCTGCGTAATCACTAAGCTAGCACAATACAGAAGCCAATCATGAAGGTTAGAGCAGGGTTGCAAGGTGAGGGCACATATTGATTCATAAATCACAGGATACATCACAAACGCATTACTTCATCATCATAAGATGGCGTATATCATAAGGGGTTACACAATTCAGAGTGGGGATACATGTTAACTTAAGGTACATTAACTCACAATTCATCAAATAAAGAGTGCAACCAAGTATTGGGTAAGTTTCCGAGAACAACTTGGGCCTGAAACCAAATTGAGCCCTTTATCCCCCACCCTTCCTCCCTCCCTTTTCTTATTTTCTCAAGCTTCTTCCCAGAACTTAACTTCTCCTCCCTTGTGGGGGTTGAGGCTAATAGGCTTAGGAGAAATTCCTTTTTAAGTGTAAGGGGTTTATGGTATTCCTTACTGGTCTTGGGGGTTTAGGGGCTGGGGGCTCGGTTATTACACTGTGAATGAAATAGAGTCCTTGACTGATTTTTCAGCTTGACTATTGTTGGTATATATAAATGCTTCCGATTTATGAGCATTGATTTTTTTAACCTGAGATGTTGCTGTATTCCTTGATCACTTCTGAGAGTTTTGTAGTAGAATCCCTGGTGTTTTCCAGATATACAATCATATCATCTGCAAAAAGTGAAAGTTTAATCTCTTCTGACCCTATAGGGTTACACTTGATCACCTTTTATTTCCTAATTGTGATGGCTAAAATTTCCATTACAATATTAAAGAGCAATGGAGACAATGGGCAACCTTGCCTGCTTCCTGATATGAGTGGAAATGATTACAATTTAACTCCATTCAATACGATATTGGCTGTGGGTTTGCTGTAGATGGCCTCTATCAGTTTAAGAAATGTCCCTTCTATACCAATTTTCTTAAGTATTCTGATCATGAAGCAATGCTAGATATTATCAACAGCTTTTTCTGCATCAATTGAGAGAATCATATGGTCTTTGTTTTCTAATTTGTTTATGTGATGAATTATATTTATAGATTTACATATGTTGAACCAGCCTTGAGACCCTGGGATAAAACTCGCTTGGTCATGGTGTATAATTTGTTTGATGTGTTACTGGATTCTGTTTTTTGGGATCTTGTTGAATATTTTCACATCAGTGTTCATTAGAGATAGGTCTATAATTTTCTTTTCTTGTTGAGTCTTTTCCTGGTTTGGGGATCAAGATGATGTTTGCATCATAGAATGTGTTGTGTAGTATTCCTACTTTTTCTATATTTTGGAAAAGGTTAAGTATTATAGGTATTAGTTCTCTTTAAAGGTTTGGTAGAATTCTGACATGAAGCCATCTGGTCCCAGGCTTTTTTTTTTTTTTTAGGGATATTTTGTATAGTTGATGCTATTTCAGAACTTGATATAGGCCTGTTCAACATTTCCACTGCATTCTGGCTAAGTTTTGGGAGGTGGCATGCTTCCAAGTATTGGTCAATTTCCTTCAAATTTTCATATTTCTGGGAATAAAGTTTCTTGTACAATTAATTAAGATTTTTTTAATATCTAAGGGGTCTGTTGTTATTTCATCTTTACCATTTCTGATTGATGAAAATAGAGATTTTACTTTTTTTTTTCTTCATTAGATTTGCCAAAGGTTTATCTATTTCATTGACCTTTTCAAAAAACCAACTTTTTGATTTATTATTTTTTATTTTTTATTTATTTTTTTTTATTGAATGGTAACTGTGTACATTGATGCACTTTGGGGGTACAGTGTGGTGTTTTCATACACAATCCA
>NW_003852518.1:1494847-1532916 GCF_000181295.1 Otolemur garnettii
CTGGGCTCAGCTCCCCGTCTTTGACTTCATAGATTCTGATTCCAACCAGTTTTTCTTCCTTTGTTCAGGAGCCTCTGACCAGGGTTGCTACCAGTCGGCCATCTTCCCAGAATCCCCAACTTTTTGATTTATTGTATAATCCTTTTGTTTTCAATTCCATTTAATTCTGCTCTAATTTTGGTTATTTCTTTTCTTCTGCTGAATTTGGGATTTGAATGTTTTTCCTTTTCCAGTTGCTTGAGATGTCCCATTAAGTTGTTAACTTCCTCTTTTTACATTCTCTTGAGGAAGGCTTGCAGTGCTATAAATTTCCCTCTTAGGACTGCCTTTGCAGTATCCCAGAGATTCTGATAATTTGCGTCTTCATTATTGTTTTGTTCCAAAAATTTGATAATTTCCTTCTTGATCTCATCTCTGACCCACCTATCATTCAGCATAAGGTTATTTAGCTTCCATGTTTTTGTATGAGTATGGAGATTCCTTTTGTTACTGAGTTCAACTTTTATTCCATGATGGTCCGAGAATATGCAAGGAATAATTTCCATTCTTTTAAATTTGCTGAGGTTAGACTTATGACCTAAGATGTGATCGATTTTGGATTATGTTCCATGTACTGTTGAGAAAAATGTGTATTCGGTTTTGTTAGGATGAAATGTTCTGTTGATGTCCATTAAATCGAAATACTGAATGATTAAGTTTAAATCTAAGATTTCTTTGCTAAGCTTCTTGTTGGAAGATCTATCCAACACTGCCAAAGGAGTATTAAAATCTCCAACTATGATGGAGCTGGGAGAAATCAAGTTGCTCTTGTCTATTAAAGTATCTCTTATAAATTAAGGTGCATTCAGGTTGGGTGCATAAATATTAATGATGGAAATCTCATCTTTTTGAGTATTTCTGTTAACAAATATAAAGTGTCTATCCTTGCTTACTTTTGTTGGTTTAAAGCCTATTGTATCTGTGAATAGAATTGCAACACCTGGTTTTTTCTGTTTTCCTGAAATATAGATAACAATCCCTTTACCTTGTGTCTGTATTTGTCTTTTAAGGTAAGATGGGATTCTTGTATGCAGCAGGTATCTGGCCTGAGTATTTGTATCCAGTCAGCCAAACTTTGCCTCTTTAGAGGGCAATTTAAGCCATTCACATTGGTTGAGAATATTGATAAGCCTGGTATAATTTTGGGTATCGAGTTTTTTGAAAGTCCAGTGGACATCTTTCATTCTTTCGCCACTGTGGAAATTGTAATTTGATCAAAATTTTCTATGTGAGATTGCTTATGTGGTGGAGGATTGTGCTGGTCATTATGGAAGATATGTCTGAGAATATCCTGGAGGGCTGGTTTAGTTATGGCAAATTTCTTCACCGTGTGAATGTCATTAAAGTATTTAACTTCTCCATCATAAATAAAACTCAGTTTAGCTGGATGCAGGATCCTGGGTTGAAAGTTATTTTTTTTTAGGAGATTAAAAGTTGATGACCACCCTCTTTCTAGCCTGAATGGTTTCAGCAGAGAGATCTGCTGTCATTCTAATATTCTTCCCCTTGTAGGTTATGGTTTTCTTACGTCTGGCTGCTTTCAGAATTTTGTCTTTCATAAGTTAATTATGATGTGCCTGGAGGATGTCTTATTTAGGTTAAGTCATGCTGGGGTTCTGAAAATGTCTGCTATCTGAATTTCAGAATCTCTTGGCATTTCAGGAAAGTTCTCTTTCATAATTTCATGAAGAAGAGCCTCTGTGCTTTGTGAAGCAACTTCCTTGCCTTCATGGATTTCTATAAGGCGAATATTAGTTTTCTTTGAATTATCCTAAAGCTCTCTGAGAGAATGTTTCATTTTTGCTCACCATTTCTCTTCCTCTTTGAGTGCTTGGGCATGTTCAAAAGCTTTATGTGTACAGAGATCCTTTCTTGTGCTTACTCTATTCTTTTACCGAGGGATTGTACGGTATTTTTCAGATCTTTGAGGGCTGCAAGCTCTTGCCTCAATGTGTCAAAATCTTTTCTGGTTTTGTCCTTGAATTCATTGAATTCTTGAGAGAACTTTTGATATGCTCCTTGAATTTCTAATTCCAACTTTGCTTCTATTCTATTAATCTTATTTGCAATCCAAATTCTGAATTCAATTTCTGACACCTCAGCCATCTGTTTATGAATGGGATCTTCAGTTGTGTCTGCCATATCCTTCATTGGGGCGGTTGATTTCCTCTGGTTATTCATGTTATTGGAGTTTTTCTTCTGATTTCGCCCCATGCTTATTTTACACCATTTGGCTAGCTGAGCAGATAAGTAGAAGTTGGGTTAGGGTCTCTAGGGGTAGTGATTAACTAGCCCTTTCCCCAAAGGCTGGGACTGGTGTCTGTACCTTTTCCCCTAGATCTTTGCCAAGGACCCGTACAGTGCTACAGCCTGATAAACTGGGGGCCTGCTTGGTGTGGTTGGGCTAAGTGGCTCAATCTTGTTTTCAGCTGGACTCTGTCCTACTCTAGTGAATCAGTTACTCTGGGTTTAAGTCTCAGCTGTGGAGAAATAGCATCAATTAATTCACCCCCCCCACACACACACACACACAGGCAACAATTACAAAAGGAAAATCAAACATTCCCACAACCATACACCCAGGGTACCACTTTGGATAGTCCTTGGGTGATTTGCCCAGTTGGAGAGGTCCTAATCAGTTGTCTCAGTCAGCACCAGTCTCAGGTGGGAGAGTTCAGAAGGTCTAAGGCAACTAGATAGCAGGGGTCTGCTGGCAGCTCAAGTATGACTTGCTCCGGTGCTCCGTGAGGTTAGAAGTACCCACCCAGCAAATAAATTAGACTAGGAAGTTTGATGCCTTCTTCACCACCTTGCACCTGTTTCATACCCAGTCCCTGATGATCGCATAGGACTGTGACCCAGTTCCCTCCAATGAGGAGTTGCTCCAGGGGTTTATTACTGCCTGAGTCACAGGGAGATCTATGTGTCCTGAGCCAGGCTGCCACTCTCTGCCACTATCCAGCAGGGGGAGGTGAGGCCTAACATCCTTATGTGCTTATTGGAGGCTGGGGTGGTTCACTCAGTTCCAGCCCCACCCCTGATTGATGTTGCTGGCAGAACAGGACAGAACAACTTCACAGAATTTGTCTCTGTCCTGGCTATATTCTCCTGCTGATCAGATATTTCTTGAGTGGACAGAAACCACAACTGAGCCCCTGACAGTGGCAAGCAGTTAGAGCTCACTCTTCACTGTCAGTTCTAGCCTCTGCCTGCCCACCTTTGTCTCAGCTATGATTCCCTGAGGGCTAGGTGTGTCTTAGGACAGCTTTACTGAGCCAGAAGACAGCTCCGTAAAGCTGTCTTCTGGCTCATCCCTGCCCTGGCAGTCTGTCTTCTCTATGTGTGCATATTCTAGTCCCATGCTCCACCCAGGTCGCTACCACCTCAGGCCTTCCCTTTACTCATGGGGCCAGTGCTTCACTTGTTTTTGGTCTACAGGCTGAGACACACATATTCCGTCACCAAGTATACTGTAAGACTACAGTTTCACCTTTGTACCCTCAGTTTTAGTTATTCTATGTGATATTTCTGTATATTATACATATTTGGCATTATTAATTCTGTGTGCGTATATGTATATATACACAAGTGTATATGATAAAGATTTATACGTCTGTTTATTGATTACCTATGCTGATAGATGGTTCAGTGAAAGCATGGTAGATTTATAAGATTTATGTCTAGATGTAATAGTTGTTTTCATTATTCCTTGCATAATTGGATAGATTTTTTGGTATGGTGACCCCAATTTTTTTTTTGTTTTTGCATATAGAACATTTTTCCTATTTGTCCTTTGATTAACTTTTCTGTCCATTCTGTTTTCTCCTTCTGGAACTCTTTCATTTTGATATTGGAGACCAGGAATTTTTCTTTTTTGCTCCTCATAGTTTTAATTTGTTTCTTATTATGTTCTGTACTATGTGAGAATTTTATCTTTCTTGACATAATTAGATTTTCAGCCTTATTTTTATTTATTGTTTCATTTTTAAAACTGAATTTATTTTTACATTGAATTTATTTTTGTATTCTTTAATTTTTCAATAATACTTTTCATATTTACCAATCATCCTCTTATACAATGGCTTTGTAATAGTTTCATGTATATATATTTTATCTTTGTAATTTTTTTTTTTTTTGGCCAGGGCTGGGTTTGAACCCATCACTTCTGGTATATGGCGCCAGCACCCTACTCCTTTGAGCCACAGGCACCACCCTACTCTATGAATTTTAAAACTTACTCAATGATTTCTACATTGAATTTCTTTTAGGTCCTTTTCCGTTTTTAATTTTTTTCTTCTCTTTAATAGGCTTGAATTTCCAAAGTCGAGATGTGGGAGTCTGTGGTCTACATCATGTTCCTTTCTAAGCAATTAGAAGCTGTCTAATCTTTACTGTGAACACAAAAAGATAGTAGCTAAGCATGTGTACTCAGTTTTAGCTTAAATGAGCAGGTGGGAAACTGAACAATGTCAGGGTTCCCTTCAGTGTGAGTGAGGGGCTTTTCCTCAGAGGGTAAGCCAGGATAGCATACTTTAATTCCGTGACTGATAGAAGGAACAATAAAGCTTCTTGTTTGGGAAGGCAAACTTTTCTGATTTTTCTTAATGTTATGGATTTCTCTCTATTTTTATATTTCTTGTGTCATTTCAGTGAGATTTTTAGATAGGCAAGGAAAACGTATATATTCTCAAATCCAGATTTTGTACTGACACTCAGTAAAACTAATTATAGTTTTATAAGAACCATACTTTCTTGAATGTTGTTAGTAATCATATGATTTTATTTTAAGATTCACTTAAACCTAGAATGTATAGAACTTGAGTTTGAGCAGCATAGTATACTGCTATGAACAGAGGCTTCAGGCCCAGGATACTTAGTTAGAATCTTAGTTTTATGGGCATTAGACATGTGGCCTAATCCCTTTCTCTCTCAATTTCTTCTGATGGTCATAAAAATAATACTAATATTAAATGATATTTAGAGATTTAAATGAGTTACTGTTTGTCAAGTACTTGTTGTAATGTTGGCTCTTAGTAACTGCTAGATAAGTGTTTGTTACATAAAAATAAATATAGGTTTATATGAAAACATGTACTAAGAATTTATCCCAAATAATGATTTCTCAAGTACTTGCCATATATACTTGAATTAAACATGTTTGTGTCTTTCTCTGCTTAATTTTTTTACAGCTTATCGTGAGCCTCATTATTTTTACCAGTTCACAGCTCGATATCATGCAGCTCCCTGCAATAGTATCTATAATATTTCTTTTGAGAAGAAACTTCTTCAGATTTTAAGCAAACTGGTTCTTGACCTATCATGTGAAATTTCCTTACTTAAGTCGGAATGCCATCGTGTTAAAATGCAGAGAGCTGGTTTACAAAATGAATTGTTCTTTACATTTTCAGGTAAGTATAAATGATTCTTTAATGAAAAACAAATGCTTCTTAAAAGGAGAACATATATTCATTTTAAAGATATGTTGTAAATTGTTAGCAGTATTTTTAGAGTATAAATACTATTAATCTGAATATATTTTATGATCTCTACTTTGACTTAGTACTAATATCCCTCAAAATAAAATTCTCCTGATTTATGTACCTAATGAAAAGTTTGTTCTCTCAAATAACTTATACTTTGGTATAATTTATTATAGAGTAGAATTTAGTATGAGGAATATTTATCCTGATATTTATAAACACAATGGTTTAACTTGTAAAAGCATCTCATTATAATTTTGATAGGTTAATATTATATACCAGAAGACTCATTCAGTTTAGTGTACTTTTCTTAATGAGGAAGAGTGGAGGCCCAGTATTTTCTAGAAGACAGAATGGAACAAAAGAACAAAATGGAATAGCTTAGGATTTTGAATTTATAAATGGTCTGCTCATGAATGAACACTTTGGAATTGCCTTCGATGTGTTTTTAAGCAGTCCCAGTGGCAATAGGATACTCTTCTCCCTCTCATCTCAAATGCTATTGCTTTCTATTTTCCTTTCTTCCTCTTCTTCTTCTTCTTTTTTTTGATAAGTGTTTGATTATACTTCCCCATTGTCTGGCTTTCCCTTCCTTTTTTTTTCCCCCTCTGGTCTTCTCAGCCTGAAGTTTTAGAAACATAATTGAAAGGCATTGAAAGCTTTAAGGGACAACTAGAGATATTTGACCTCATTTTCACTGTCTTTTCTCCTTTCTTCTTCAGATAAAACAGAAAGTTTTTCTCTACCCCCTGAAACACTTAGCAGAGATAGCACCCATCATTATCATTCACAGGAGTTACTCCATCTTTGTTTACTATCTAATAGGTGGACAAATCCTTAGAAAACCTGAAAGTGTACTTGAACTAATAAGAGGTGATAGCAAATAGAAATGAAGGATTGTGGGCGTGATTTGCACTTCCCTAAAGGCTTACATTGTTGAGCATCTTTTTGTATGCTTGCATTATTGGCTGTTTGTACATCATCTTTGGAGAAATGTTTATTCAAGTCCTTTCGCATTTTCAAATTGGGTTATATGTATTCTTGTTCTTGAGTTATAAGAATTCTTTATAAATTCTGGATTCTAGATCCTTATTAATATATGATATGCAAAAATATTCTTTCATCTTACAGGGTAACTTCTCTCTTCTTAATAATGTCCTTAGATGCACAATTGATTTCAATTTTGATGAAGTCTAATTTATCTATTTTTATTTTGTTTCCTATTATTTTGATGGTGTGTTTAAGTATTTATTGTCAAGTATTAGGTCATCAAGATTTACCTCTTTTATACTTTTATCTTTTTCATTTAGGTCCAAAATCTATCTTGAGGTAATTTTTGTGTGTAGTGTGGGTATGGCTCCGTCGTCATACTTCTGTGCATATGACATCTGACATTAAGTTTGACTGACTCTTCCTAGAAAAGGTGCTGCACACCTCACTGCTGAATATCACTATGGTCACCTTTAAAGTCCTCCCTTTGGAAAGCTATGCACTGAAGTCAGCACCTAGTCCACACTTCAAAGCAAATTTGGAACTCTTTTTTTCTGGAATTGCCATCAGAGCTGCCGTCATACTGCCCTTGATGTCCTGAATGTCATCAAAATGTCTTCTTTTTAATATTTCCTTTATCTTTTGGTAAAGAAAAAATTCACTGGGGCCAGCTCAAGTGAGCAGGGAGGCTGTGCCAATACACTTACTTGTTTACTGGATAAGGTCTCCCGCACAGACAGCGCCTATGAGTTTTTTTCTTTTGTACATCAGTGAGCTCCTCTGGGACCATTTTTTGCACATGCTTTCTCATGCCAAGATTGTCAATTAAAATTTTCCTTACTGTTTCTCTGTCAGTGTTACTTGATCAGCCAATGATTTTGATGTACAATTCAATGAATTTTTGTTGTGTTTTCATCAGTTCTGTTTGTTATTGGCCACCCTGACCTCTCTTCATCAGTAAAGCCTTCTCACCCCTCAGAAGAATATTTAATCCATCTGTGCATTGTAATTTTCTTCATGGCATTATCCCATAAACTTGGACTAAGATGTCTCTGATTTCATTTCCATTCTTGCCAAGTTCAGCAAGAAATTTTAAGTTTGTTTGTTGCTCTAATTCAAGCCCCGATATTCTTTCAGTGGCACATACAAACATGAACTCCACTCAGTAAGATACCACCAGCCATTGACATGAACATACTTGTCAGACAGTGATATACCAAAGTTATAAAAGCTTGCTGAGCTGTTCGTACACTGCTGTCAATGTAAGTGCATGGTAGCAGGTGACAGTTAAGCAACCTCTGTATCCAGCTTCCTAAGGACCATTTGTTGAAGGGTCTATTCTTTCAACACTGAATGTCTTAGCACCCTTTTTATAAGTCAGTAAGTTGTTAAGTATATGGATTTATCTCTGGACTATGAATTTTATTCCATTGTTGCATATTTTTATCCTCATAATTGGTACCACACAATTTTGATTACTTTAGCTTTATAGTACTGTGTGAAATCAGAAGTGAGAATCCTCCAATTTTGTTCTTCCCATTAAACATTGTATTGGTAATTTGAAGTGTGAAATTAAGTCATTAATTTGAGATTGTACTTCTTTTTTAATCATTAAGTCATTAATTTGAGATTGCACCTATAAATTTCTCTGTGAATATGCTTTAACTGAAATTCATAATTTTTGTTATATTTATTTTCATTTTCATTTGTCTCCTTGTGATATTTTTTTGCCTGTTGTTTAAGAAAAGTATGTTGTTTAATTTCCATATATTTATAAACATACTGATTTTCCTTCTGTTACTGATTTCTAGTTTCATTCTTTTGTGATCACAGAAATTTTATATGATATTAATCTTTTTGGAATTACTAAGATTTTTCATGGCCATACATATGATCTTTACTGAGGAATGTTCCATGTGCACTTGAGAAGTGTGGATGTCCTCTTGTTGGCTAGAGTGCTCTGTGTACATCTTATATCTAGTGTTGTGTATTTTATTTTCTTATTGATCTTCTGCCTCATTTTATATTCATTATTAAAAGTATGTTGGTATGTTTAACTTTTATTGAAAAACAAATTTTCCATTCAGTTCTATCAGCTTTTACTTAGTATATTTTGGACTCTGTTATTAGAGGCAGACATGGTTATAAATGTCTATCTTCTTTATAGATTTGTACTTTTATACAAATATAACGCAACTGTTCATTTCTTGCAAAAATTGTTGACTTAAAGTCTATTTTGTCTGATATTTGTATAGACCTGCTCACATTTCCTATGTCTTCTTGATTCAGTTTTGGTAGTTTGTGTGTTTCTAGCAGTTTGATTATATTTATTTTTTCTTTTTGTTTTTATTAAGTAATATACACATAGATCATGAATACATTTATGCATATGTGAGGTACAATGTGTTGTTTTTTTTTAATACAATCTGACATGTTTACATCAAACCAATCAACTTAGCTTTTGCCTCATTTACTTGATAATTGTGTTAAGACATTAATGTTTTACACTTCATAGATTTGACTTGTACCCTTGCAATATGCTCCATAGGTGTGGTCCCATCATTTACTCTCCCTCTGTCACACCTCCCTCCTCCCCTTACCTCTTTTATGTTTCCATGGGGGGACCTGGAACATATTCCCTGAGTAAAGTATCTCAAGAATGGAGGAAAAAGTATCCAATGTATTCAGTACTTCTATGAAACCAACTTATATTTTATTCACACTTTCTTATGAAAGATAGAGAGAATTGGAGTTTGATTATATTTCATCTAGGTCTCATGACTGCAGGAAATATCTTTTTTTCATACTTTAACCTCTTTTTCTTTTTTGCATTTATAGTGAATCTCTTATTCACTAAAGAATAAGATATCTTTTTGTTATCTTATAAATAACAAAAAGATCCTTTATTTTTATCTATTATGCTTACTTCTCCCAGTTCATTGGAGCCTTTAAATTAAGCCATTTATATTTAAAATTATTACTAATAAGGAAAGACTTACTTTTGTCTTTTTGCTATTTGTTTTCCGTATATCATATGTCTTTAATTAATAGACTTTCTTATTATAGCAGTTTTGGCTTTACAGAAAAATTGAGCTTCTTGTTCTCTCAAGTTGATCTCTTCATTTGTTCAGCAGTACTACACTATCTTGATTTCTGTGTTATATGGTAAGCCCTGAAGTTGGGTGATGTCAGTCCTTTGTTTTTGTTCCAATTCAATTCTTTTCATGTGGATATCCACTTTTCCCAACAAACTTTATTAAAGAAACGAACTTTTCCCTATTGTGTCTTCTTTGTACCCTTGTTGAAAATTAGTTGGCCATATATGCATGTGTTTATTTCTAGACTCTCTATTCTTTTCCATTGGCTTATGTGTCTGTTTTCATGCTACTACCCTATTTTGATTACTATAGCTTTGTAGTATAATTTGAATATAGAAAATCCCTATATTTGTGTGTAAAAAATCTTCACCAAATCTAAGGCCATGTAGATTTTCTCTGATATCGTCAGTTTTACAGATTTGCATTTTACATTGATGTCTCTGATTCATTTGGGGTTAATTTTGGTACAAGCTATAAGGTGTTTGTTTCAATTTATTTGCATGAGGATGTCCAGTTTTCCTAGCACCATTTTTGGAAATACTACCCGTTCTTCATTGAATTACCTTTTCTCTTTTGTGAATGATTAATTGCGTATATTAGTGTGTATCTGTTTCTGAGCCTTCTGTTCTTCTTCAGGGATCTCTTTATCTGTTCTTTCACCAGTAGACTACTGTCTTGATTACTGTTGTTGTATAGCAAGCCCTGAAGTTGGGTAATGTCAGTCCTCTGTTTTTGTTGCCATTAGTATTGTGTTGGCTCTTCTGGGTCCTTTGTTTCACCACACAAATTTTAGAATCAATTTGTAGATAAACAGAAAATTAGATTTTATATGGGATTCAATAGAAATTATACGTCTTGTTTAACTATAGTATGTCTTTCTATTTGTGAATATGGACAGTATTTCCACTTACTCAAATCTTCTTTGATTTTTTAAAACAGAATTTATGAGGTTTTCCTCATAAAGCTGTTGTACATATTGCATTTTGTATTTCATTTTTTGTAATGGCACTGCACTTTTTATCTCAGATTATAATTGTTCGACAATACATAGGAAAACCGATTGTATGTTTTGAAATACATATTAAAATAATTTATGTAGTCAAGCCAACTAACATAACCATCATTTCACAGTTCTCTTTCTTTTTGTACATGTGTATTAAGAGTATTTAAAATCTATTCTACTAACAAATTTCCAGTGTGTATTATAGTTTTGTTAACTATAGTCCTCATGTGGTACATCAGATTTCTAGACTTATTCACCTTACTTAACTACAATTTTGTACATTTGGCCAATATTTCCTAATTCTCTCCATCCCTTCCTTGCCCCAGGTAACCACCATCTTACTAGATTTCTATGAATTATATTTTTTTGAGAGGTCACATATAAGTGAGAGCATACTGTATTTCTCTTTCTGTGTCTGAATTATTTCACTTAGCACAATGTCTTCTGGGTTTATCCTTATTGTTGCAAATAGTAGGATCTCCTTTTTTAAGGCTAAATAGTTATCCATGTTGTGTCTGTGCATGTTTGCGTGTCTATATTTATCCATTCATCATCTGTGGATGCTTTGGTTATTTCCATATTTTGGCTATATAAAATAATGTTGTAATAAACATGGGGGTGCAGATGTGTTTATAAGGTTATGATTTCATTTCCTTTGGATATATACCCAGGATTACTTGGTCATTTGGTAGTTCTATTTTTTTTTTGTCTTTTTTTTATTATTAAATGATAGCTGTGTACATTAATGCAGTCATAGGGTACAGTGTGGTGTTTTCATATACAATTTGAAATATGTTCATCAAACTGGTTAACATAGCCTTTATGTCATTTTCTTAGTTATTGTGTTAAGACGTTTATATTCTACTTTTGGAAAGATTCACCTGTACCCTTGAAAGATAAACCATATAGGTAGTTCTATTTTTAATTTCTTTAGTAATCTCTACTGTTTTCAACAATGGCTGCACCAATCCACATTCCTACTAACAGTGTTCTGGTTTTTCCACACTCCCGCCAACACTTGACATCTCTCATCTTTTTGATAATAGCCATTCCTAACAGATATGAGATGATTATTTCATTGTGGTTTAATTTCATTTTCCTTATATTTAGTGGTGCTGGGAAACACTTTATAGGCCTGTTGGCCACTTTTATGTCTTTGGAGAAATGTTTACTCATGTAATTTGCAAGTATTTTTACATGGGTTATTAAACTTTTTGCTATTGAGTTGTGTGCGCCTCTTACTATTTTGGCTATTAATGTGTTATCAGATATATGGTTCTGGATTATTTTCTCCCAATCTGTAGGGTACCTTTCATTTAGGTGATTGTTTTCCTAGCAATGCAGTGTCTTCTTAGTATAAGGTAATTACACTTGGTTATTTTTGTTTTTGTTGCTTGTGCTTTTGGATATCCTACCCCAAAAATCATTGCCAAGACCAATGTCCAGTATTATTCTTTTACCTGAGGATATCCAATTTTACCAATATAATTTATTGAATAAATCTTTTCCCTGTTGGGACTTATTGACATCCTGACTGAAGATCATATGGTATAGGTTTACCTATAGGTTCTCTGTATTATTCCATTGGTCTGTGTCTCTGTGTTTATGCTGGTACCCTACCGTCTTGATTATTAGAGCTTTGTAGTACATATAAAGTGAAATTAGGGAGCATGATGCTTTTTGTGTTTCTCAGAACTTCTTTGGCAATTCAGGGTGTTTTGTGGTTCCATACAAAATAAACTTTATATATTCTTATTGGGTCTATTTTTATGTCGATTATTTGGAATTATTTTACAGAGATAATCAGGTCATCTGTGAACAAACAGTTTTATTTCTCTCTTCCTATTTATATACCATTTGTGTCATTTTCTTATCTTCTTGCATTAGTTAACACTAATATTAGTATGTTGCTGAATAGCACTAGTGAGATGATATACACTTGCCTTGTTCTTAATCGAAGGGAGAAAGCATCTAGGTTTTTACCACTAAGTACAGTGGTAGTTATAGGATTTTTGTAGATATTATTTTCCAGTTAATAAAGAACACTTTAAAATTTCTAGTTTGCTAAGAGTTTTTATCAAAAATGGATACTGGATTTTGTTCAATGCTTTTTCTGCCTTTGTTGATAAAATCATGTGATCGTTCTTTATTCACTCAATGTGTTTTCATTTTTAAATGTTGAACCAGGCTTACATATTTGATATTAATTCCACTTGGTAAAGGCATATAATTCTTAGTTTTATTTGATTTGTTGCTGTTTTGTTGAGGATTTTTTCATATGTTTGTTACCAATATTGGTCTGTAGTTTGATGCCCTGGATTTTCTCTTCTCTGTGGTCCTTCAGGTATTCTTTTTTTTCTTTTTTTTTTATTAAATGATAGCTGTATACATTAATGCAAACATGGGGTACAGTGTAGTGTTTTCATATACAATTTGAAATACTTTCATCAAGCTGGTTAACATAGATTTCATGTCATTTGCTTAGTCGTTGTGTCAAAACATTTATATTCTAGTTCTAGAAAAGTTCACTTGTACCCTTGTTAGACAGATATATAGGTGATCTTTCCAGTTCTTGGATAAAACTTTCATTGATTTCCATTTTAATTCCATGGAATTATGAGGAACCCTGTGAAAGAGGTGGTAAGATGTATGTGTGTGGAGGGAAGAAGAATTCTATAATCCTACAATTAATTCTCAAGTGTTTTTTTTATTGTTTCAGATTAATTTGAGGGTACAAAAATTAGGTTACAATGTTTGCATTTATTAGGTAGAGTTCCTCTTATAATTATGTCCTGCCCCCAAGAGATGGCCATACACCCTTTACTTTGTTGTGTACTTGTTGCTTTTGTGTACTTAGCTATGCACAAGTTTCTCAGTTTAATTAAGTCCTTTTTAAAAAAATTTATATTGTTGTTGTGATGGCCACTGAAGTCTTTGGTATAAAGACTAACATTGTGCTGGTGAAGTGGGAGCACACCTATCCCCAACCCTCCTCCCCTCTTCCTTTTCCCTCCTTGACTGCTCCCCACTTTGACTTGATTTGAGGTTTTCTTTTATGTGGGCATGTATTAGATCTTCTGTTGGTTTCATATTAGTATTAAGTACATTGGATTCTTGCTCCTCCATTCTTCTGATACTTTATTAATAAAAGAATGTGTTTCAGTTCCATCTAGGTTAATACAAAAGATGAAAAGTCTCCATCTTTTTATGGCTGAATAGTATTCCATGGTATACATACACCACAGTTTGTTACTCCCTTCATGGGTTGGTGGGCTTTTAAGTCATTTCAACATTTTGGTGATTGTAAACTGAGCTGTGATATAAAATCTAGTACAAACGTTCTTATGAGAAAAAAATTTTTTTCCTTCTGGATAGATGCCTAGTAATGAGATTGCAAGATCAAATAGAAAGTCGAATTTGAATTCTTTGAAGATTCTCCATACTTCCTTCCAAAAAGGTTGTATTAGTTTGTAGTTCCGGCACAGTGTAAAGTGTTTTCTTCTTTCCACATCCATGCCAGCATCTGCAACTTGGAGACTTTGTAATGTGGGCTATTCTCACTGGGGTAAGGTGATATCTCAGGGTGGTTTTAATTTGCATTTCTCTGATGATCAGGGACAATAAGCATTTTTTCACATGTTTGTTAGCCATTTGTTTGTGTTTCCTCAGAGAAGGTTCTGTTCCTATCTCTTGCCCAGTGGTAGATGGGATTATTTGCTCTTTTTGTTGTTGATTAATTTGAGCTCTCCGTAGATTCTAGTTATCAATCTTTTATCAGATTCATACCCTGCAAATATCTTCCCATTAGGACGATTGTCTTTTTATTTAACTTGTTGTGTACTTAGCTGTGCAGAAGCTTTTTATTTTAATTAAGTCCTACTTATAAATTTATGTCATTGTTGTGGTAGCCACTGAAGTCTTTGGCATAAAATCTTTTCCCAGTCCAACATCATCAAGAGTTTTTCCCACATTTTTATCTAAGATTTTTATTGCTTCATGTCTTAGATTTAAATCTTTTATCTATCTTGAGTTAATTTTTGTAAGTGGTGAAAGGTATGTGTCCAGCGTCAGTCTTTTACATGTGGTTTTACAGTTCTCCAAATATCATTTGCTTTTGTTTGGTTTATCAAAAATCAGATGGCAATTAGAGACTGTTTTCATCTCTTTTTCTATTCAGGTCCATAAGTCTATATCTCTATTTTTGTGCCAATGCCATGATGTTTTGATTATTGTGGCCTTATAATATAACCTGAAGTGTGGTAGAGTGATGCCTCTGGCTTTTTTTTTTTTTATTACTAAGAATAGCCTTGTGTACATGGGTATTTTTCTGGTTCCATACAAAACAAAGTACTGTTTTTTCCAGTTATTTAAAGTATGATGTTGACATTTTAATGGGGATTGCATTGTGTAATCTTGCATCTGAAGATTACTTTGGGTAGAATAGACATTTTAACAATGTTGATTCTTCCCAGCTAAGAGCATGTTATGTTCTTATATTTGTTGATGTCTCTTGCTATTTCTTTTCTTAGGGTTATGTAATTTTCTTTGTAAAGATCCTTCACCTGTTTTCTTAGATATATTCCTAAGTATTTCATTTTCTTTGAAGCTACTATGAAGGGAATTGTGTGCTTTATTTGCATCTCAACTTGGCTGTATTGTTGTATACAAAAGCTACTGATTTGTAGACATTGATTTTATACCTTGAAACGTTATTGTGTTTTTTGATCAATTCTAGGAGTTTTACAGTTGAGTCTCTTGAGTTTTCTAAGTAGAAGATCAGGTCATCAGCAAAGAGCAAGTATTTGACCTCCTCTGCCCCCATTTGGATGCCCTTTATATCCTCCTCTTGTCTGATTACATTGGCTAGAACTTCCAGAATTATGTTGAATAATAGTGGTAACAGTAGACATCCTTTTCTGGTTCTAGTTCTAAGTGGAAAAGCTTTCAGTTTTTCTCCATTCAGTATGATATTAGCTGTGAGTTTGTCATAGATGGCTTCAGTCAGCTTAAGAAATGTGCCACCTACATCTATATTCTTAAGTGTTCTTATTAGAAAGGATGCTGAATATTATCAGATGCTTTTTCTGCATCTCTTGAGAGGATCATATGGTCTTTGTTTTTTTCTTCTGTGGATATGGTGAATTACATTTATGTATTTGCTTATGTTAAACCAGCCTTGCATCCCTGGGATGAAGCCTACTTCATTGTGATTATATGTATTTTTTAATGCATAGCTGCAATCTATTAGCGAAAGTTTTGTTGAGTATTTTTGCATCAATATTCGTTAGTCAGCTTGGTCTGTAGTTCTCCTTTTTAGTTGGGTCTTTCCCTGGATTTGGAATAAGGATGAGGTTTGCTTCATAAGATGTATTGAGGAAGGTTCCTTCCTTCTCAGTGTTTTGGAATAGGTTCTGAAGTATAGGTACAAACTCATATTTGAAGATTTGATACAATTCTTGTGTGAAGCCATCTGGCTCAGGGCTTTTTGTTTTTGTTGTTGAAAGTTTTTTTTTTTTAATTGTTTCATCAATCTCAGTGCTTGACATCGATTTGTTCAAGAGATCTGTTGCTTCCAGGTTAAGTCTGAGGAGATGTTGTGATTCGGGGCAGTGGCCCATTTCTTCCACATTGTTGAATTTCTGGGCATAGAGTTTTGTAGTAGTCAGAGATAATCTCTTGTATCTCAGTGGTATCACTTTTTATTTCCCCCTTTTATTTCTGATTGAGGTTATTAAAGATTTTACTTTTATGTCGCTAGTTAATCTGGTCAATCGTTTATTGATTTTAGTTATCTTTTCAAAGAACCAACTTTTGTTTGATTACTTTTCTGAATTCTTTTGCTTTCATTTTCATTTATTTCTGATTCAGTTTTGGTTATTTTCTCCTGTTAGGTTTGGGATTGGGTTACTCTTTCTTTTCCATTTCTTTAAGATGATTCATTGGGTTGTTGATGTGTTCTTTTTCTGTTTTTCAGATACAGGCATCTAATGTGACCACTTTTCCTCTTAGGACTGCTTTTGTAGTGTCTCACAGGTTTTGGTAGCTTGTGTCTTCATTATTTTTATGTTTGAGTAAGTTAATGATTTCCTCCTTTATCTCTTCCTTGACCCAACTGTCATTCAGCATATGGTTATTTAGCTTCCATGCCTTTGTGTGGGGATGAGAATTTTTGTTGGATTTGAGTTCTACCTTTATTGTATTGTGAACTGAGAAGATACAAATTATAATTTCAGTTCTTTTGATTTTGTTGGGGTTTGATTTGTGTCCTAGGATATTGATTTTGGAGAGTATTCCATGGGCTGACAACAAGAAAATATATTCCTTAGTTTTGAGATGGTATGTTCTGTATATGTCTATTAAGCATAATTATTTTAGGTCACATTTTAAGTCACTTGTATCCTTCTATAGTTTCTGTTTAGAGAATCTGTCCAGCTCTGCAAGAAGGGTGTAAAATTCTTTACTATTATGATGTTATAGGATATCATGTTGCTCAGACCAATTAAGGTCTGTTTCATAAATCTGGGAGCATTTAAGTTGGGTGCATAAATATTTAAAATTCACATGTCCTATTGCTGTATTATTCCCTAGAACAGTATGAAGTGTCCATCTTTGTCTTTTTTGACCTTAGTTGCTTTAAATCTACTTGTATCTAAAAATATGATTGAGACCCCTCCTTTATTCTGATTTCCATTTGTTTGAAATATCATTTTACATCCATTCACCCTGAGTCTTGTCTTGTCCTTTGAAGCTAGGTATGTTTTTTGGAAACAGCATATGACTGGCTTGTGTTTTTTATCCAGTCACCTAGCCTATGCTTTTTCAGTGGGCAATTTAAGTTATTAATATTAATTGACAGAATTAATAAGTATGGTTAAGTTCGATTCAACTTATTTTATGAAAGTCCATTGCTCAGTTTTATCCTTGTGTCATTTTGGAATCTAGGTTTTGTCCCTTAATTTGTCACTGTTTACTTGGTAATGATCTGTTGTGATGATCAGTGTGGAGAATAGGTCTAAGTATTTCCTGTAGAGCTGGCTTTGTTGTGGCAAACTTCCTTAATGTTTGCATATCAGTAAGAGATTTAATTTCTTCATCAATGTTAAAGCTTAGTTTAACAGCCTATAGAATTCTGGGATGAAAATTATTTTAAGAAGGGTAAAGTAGATGACCACTCTCTTCTGACTTGAAAACTTTCAATTGAGAAGTCTGCTATCACCCTGATGGATAGGCCCCTGTGGGTCATTTGGAGCTTACTCCTGTATGCTTGCAGAAGTTTATCTTTCATCTTGACTTGAAAATTTCATGACAATATGTCTTTGAGTGGCTCTGTTTGAGTTGACTTGACCTGGGGTTTGATATCCCTCTGAAAGGATTATGTCGGAGTCTTTGATGATATTTGGGAAATTTTCATTTATGATATCCTCCAGTAGGGCTGTCATTCCTCTGGGGCATTCTTCTCCTTCTGGGACACCTATTATTAGTATGTTTGAATGCTTTGTGAAGTCCCATAATTCTCTGAGAAAACTTTCTTCTTTCTCTTCTTTTCTGCCTCTTTAACTTCCAGTGTTAACTCAAGAGCTTTATTTTCTAGCTCTAAGATTCTTTATTCCCTGTGGTCTAATTTATTCTTGACATTTTCTACTGTATTTTTAAGATTGACTCTTTAAATTCCTTAAGTTCAGCCATATCATTTCTATATTCTTCATATCGTTCATCCCTTATTTGGTTCTATTTTTGGATTTCATTTTGCAATTTCCTTTGTTGCTTTTAACATCCAGATTTTAAATTCCCTTTTTTTAAATTTTGAATTCCCTTTTTTAATAAGTCTAACATTTCTTTGTAGGTAGAATCCTCTGCAGTAGCTATCTCAGGATCCCTTGGTGGTAAGGGACGTTTGCCCTATTCTGATTTTTCTTCTTGCTAGGATTTTTCTCTTGGGTCATCCTCATGAGCATTCTTGTCTAGTTTCTTCCCCCTATCTTTTCCTTTCACTTCCTCCTTCTCCTTAAATTACCTTTTCTCTGCTTAGGTGTTGAAGTATCCTTTTAGTATAGGACTAAAAGGAAGAAATGAATGGAGAGCAAGAAGGGAAAAAAGATAGAAAAAGAGAAAAGAAAAAGGGGGTTAAAAGGAAAGATTGACAGACAGAAAGAGAGAGACAAGAATAGTAGTGGTGTTCAAGAGGGTGCTTTGATTCACAGGCACATTTTTTGGAATCTGGGGGAAGTGGGTTGAGTGGGTCCCTTGAGGTCAGGTGCTCCTTACCAGCCTGAGCAAAAGGCAAGACTTCACCTCCTCCAAATACAGAAGAAAACAAAACCCAGCAGTATGTCACAGTGTGGACCTAATAATAGCATCCTTCCAAAGGCCCATGCTAGAAGGACCCACTAGACCAGGGGATCAAGGTTTCCTTGAGCCAGGTCAATGCTATGGTACCTCCTCCAAGGCCTCTGAGTGAAGCTTTGTCTCATAAATGGAATACAGATTGACAAAGAATAAAACTGATCACAAAAAAAGAAATAGTAATCAGAATAAAAGTATATAAAGAAAATTGACAATAAAATTATTTTTAATATGTAAAAAAAAAGATGGAAGTATATCTTAGTTGTTACTTGAGAAATTTCTGTGGGAAAGATAAGAAAAGTAGAAAAATTATTACAGAAAGAGACTAAAGGAGAGAAATGGAAAGGAAAGAAAGAATAAAAGGAATGGGAAATCTAGAGCAAAGATGGAGCCCTTAATATTAAAGAAAATAAAAATGGAAAAATAGAAGTACATTAAAATGAAAGAAACAAACAAAAGTTCTTAAGGGAAAAAAATGAAAAAAGAAAAAGAATAACAGGGCAGGAAAACTGGCAAAAATAGAACCCTTAGTATTGAAGAGGGAAACAATGAAAAATTATGAATACAAGGGAAAAAAGAAAAAAATAAAGGGAATTTCATGGGAAAAATTTGAAAAAAAATTTTAAGAATGAAAAAAATGCACACACACATAAAAATTTTAAGAATGAAACACACACACACACACACACACACATATATATAGCCTAGACAACAGGCACCGTTCGGGGGTGTGAGATACTAATTATACAGCTGTATAGAGACCCGGTCTCATCATCTTGATGTCTTTGCCATCGATCCCCACAGGGCTGGGAGCCTTAAGCTCTCAGCAGCCTACTTAATAGACATGACTTGACCTTTCCAAACCGTGTCCCTTGGCCACAAAGTGGCTTTCCCATGAAAGTGGTTTTTGCTTGGGTTTCTCCACTGATGGCTACCTAGCTCAGCAGGCATATCAGAACTGGCCCTACACTAGGAGCCTGAGAGCTAATCCTGCAAGGCAGCTCTCCTACAATGGTTGCATGTGGCTGAGAGCTCTGCTCTGCTCAGTGGCTCAGTCCTGGCCCATGGTGCTGTTCAAGATCACTTGCTTACCCCAGCTCTCCCAAGGTAACTCCAGGTTCACATACACGCACAAAAAAAGGCCTTCTCTGTTGGAAAACTACCACTGAACTGGCCCGCCCCTGCCAGTATGCAAGAACTCAACATTTGTGCCAGTTCTCCACTGCTCCCCACCTTTTCCTTGGCTCCTGGAGTGCCCTGCTGCTTCCCTGTGACTGTGAAGCAATGTTTCTGGGCAGGGCTCCCCAGCTAGAGGTGGCTGAAGTCTTTTCTCCCTGATCTTACATCAAGTGCTGCAAAAGAGATATTACTAGTCCACTATCTTGCTCTGCCTTTCAACTCTCAAGTTTTTAAAGAAATTGTGTCCTTTGTCTGATACCTTCAGAGGGGCTTTTCTCTTCTCCAGTATACACTGATAGAAGAGTTGGTATTTCCCTTCCCTTGAGTCATTTAGGCTTTGGTAAAAGTGAAACTCTAGAAAACATATCTCATCAGGGCAGGCTTTGTTAAAAATGCACGTGATGTATTTCAAAGATAATTCGTGTGCTTTGCTCTTGGCATACTTCACAATGGTTACATTTTTCCTTCCCTTGTAAGAGAGTTTTTTTCCCAGTCTTCATCCTGAGAATCTGTAGGGATTTCTGGAAGTAATATTCGGGAAAGTTTAGAGGCTTCCTTAAGAATGGGCTATCTTAGAGTTTTTAACTCTGGAGTTTTCCCACACTGAGCCTTCAGCAGTTCCTCAATTTAAGGTAGTCTTAAACTACAGGTTTCCTACTCCTGGTTAAGTTTTTCTACTGTTAATGGTTCCCCACTTTGGCCACTCGTAAGCTGAGATTCACTGTATACACCAATCTGCCTCTATAATTTTGTAGGCAGCAATTAGCCTGCATCCTCAATTTTCTTACAGGTCTAAAAATGTTGATTTTTCTGTTTGTTCAGACTTTTTCCTTTGTTTATTTTGGGGATAGTAGTGTCAGCTAAGAAGATTCTTCATTGTCAGAATAGAAACTGAAGTCTTCTCATTTCTTGTTTGTTCCTCAATCCTTGTGTTACTACCTTTTTTTATGTTTAATTGGTTATTTGTATAGCATCATTTTATTTTCTGAGAGTATTACTTATCTTGTTGGTGGCTGCCCTGATGAATAGAATTAGCATTTCAAAGTTAGAACAATCTAGTTTGAATTAATTTCAATGTAGTAACATTAGTATTTCAATATTGTCCTATACAGTTTTTTCTTTCCTCTTTTATGTTGTTGTCACTATTTACATTATAATACTTCATGTATCCACTAATGTAGATGTTATAATTTCTTAATTCATTTTTCATTTTAATCGTATGGGGAAAAAAGTGAAAAAAAATAATACCCACTTTTATATTTACCCACATAATATTTATATGTTATACTTACTTTTATCTCTGTTATTTATTTTTTTATGTAACATCAAATTACTATTGTTCATCACTCTTATTTACTTTTTGAATTTCTTAATTTCTCCTTCACTTTTGAAGACTTGTTTTGCCAGGTATAAGATACTTGGTTGAAAGTATTTTTATATTTGAACTTTAAATAATGGCCTTCCATTGCCTTTTAGCTTCATGGTTTTTAATAAGAAATTTGATATTCATCTTATTGGTGACCCTTATATATGACAAATTGCTTCTTTCTTCCTGCTTTGAAGATTCTTTATTTTGGATTTTTGATAGTTTGATTACAATGTGTCTCAGTTTGAAATTCCATTTACCCTTTCTTGATTCTGTTGATTTTGTACTTATATGTAGATTCATGTATTTCATCTACTTTGAGCAATTTTTGTGATTATTTCTTCAAATATTCTTCCTTTCCCTTTCTCATTTATCTCTCCTTCTGTGCATTATGTATTTGTTGGTAAACTTGACATTGTCCACAGATCTCTTAGGTCCTCTTCATTTATCCACGATTCTTCATTTATCCACGATTGTTTTTCTTTCTTCTCTGACTGGAAAATTTCAGTGAGCTATATTCAAGTTCATTGATTCTTTCTTTTTTAGAGACAGAGTCTCACTTTGTCGCCCTTGGTAGAGTGCTGTGGCGTCACAGCTCATAGCAACTTCCAGCTCGTGGGCTTAGGCAATTCTCTTGCCTCCGCCTCCCATTTAGCTGAGACTACAGGTGCCTGCCACAACGCTTGGCTATTTTTTTTGTTGAAGTTTGGCTGGGGCTGGGTTTGAACCCACCACCCTTGGTATATGGGGCCAGTGCCTACTCACTGAGAGCCACAGGTGCTGCCCTGTTCACTGATTCTTTATACAGCCTGCTCAAACCTTTTTCAAAGGTTGTTAGAAAATCTTTAGTGAATTCCTCTTTTCAGTTGTTACAGTTTTCTACTCCCGAGTATTTACTATTTATTAGATTCCTATTTATAATAGTTCTTTTGCTTTATTATTCTCTGTAAAGACATCATATTTCTTATTTTCTTCATTTCTTTACCCATGATTTACTTTAGCTCTTTGAGGATACTTGAGGTAGTTGATACAGATTTTTTTTGTCTTATACTTCCAATATCTGTGCCTCCTCAGGGATAATTTCTATTATTTTTTTGTTCTCTGTGAATGGTCTATAAATTCTTTTTTCTTTGCATGCCTATTTTTCTGTAAAACTTTTACATTTTTAAATATTTTAATGTATACTCTTGAAATCAAATGCTTCTACCTCTTCTCTTACTACTTGTGTGAGTTGTAGTTATTTGATTTTTAACTTTTCTATTGTATCTACATCATCTATTGTGATGATCTAAAGTCTATTTTCTATTAATTTTAACTTTCATTCCCTTTTTAGCCTTTGGAGTCTCTATCATTAACCTTTTTCATTAGAAAGTGATTTGACAGAGATTTTCTTAAATACTGTGTTTAAGTTATGTTTTGCTAATTTAGCATTTATTTGATTGTAAACATTTGATAATTTTTTAGAGTTCTGGCAAAAGTTGATTATGATCACTTTTGTTCATTTTTCTAGGGAAAGTGTGGCCTGAAATTCTCTTCTTCACCTTGCTGTTGGTGTCAGTTCTCTCTTCTTTATTTTCCAATCTTTATGGGCACCTTGTTATGTCTCTGTTTATTAGTGATATGCCTAGGACTCGAAATAACATTTTTTTCATGTATTTTGTTGCATGGGATGGGTAACTTAAGGCTTTTGAGCTTTGTGGCATTGACGTTGATGCTATAATTTAGAAATATTAATTAATGAAAACATTTGAATTTATATTTCTTTGATTTTTAAGGCTTGGTAGTATTATAGGAACTTTTCTCAGATGGTCTTACAAAGACATTACTCATTTACACATTGCTAAATCTAGTGGGATTTTGTTGGTTTTCTTCACTTATCAAATACCTGAGACTATATAGCACAGAGTAGACTCCTGGCAGTGGTTTGTTAAATAAAGGAATGCATACCAATATGAATGTGTTTATCATTTTAGTTACCATGGTCACTATCACATTTTAGTTACTGTGGTCAATCCCATTTCAATATTGTGCATGGTTTGCCATACCTCTGTCACTTTGTAAATGGAGATTAAGAATTTAGTTCAGAAGGATCCAACCTGCTGCCTATGGACTGCATTCTGATTTTAGGAGGACTTTTTTGCTTACGTATGGTGTTGGATATCACAAAAAGTATGCATGGACTTTTTCTTTGCTGATCAACTTTGTTTAGTGTTTGTTTATTTAATGTGTAACCCAAGATAACTCTTCTTCCAGTATATGGGAGAGAAAATAAAATGTTGAATACCCTTCAATTTGAGTTAGTCAAATGACACATAGTATATTATATAGGTAGAATTAAACAGAGTACTGAAGGAATACACACACATTCATACATACATATACATGTATGTTATAAAAGATGGAAAAATTATATTGTTCAAATTTTATGAAATCAGACATTCACTATCATAAATATTGATTAATTCTTCAGTTCACTTTATAAGTGAAGTTTTCCTGACTTACATAATGTAAATACTTGGCTTAGGTTTTTTGCTAAAGAGTGACTTAGCATTAGAAAAGTAAGTGGAAGAGAAGTGTTAAACAAATTTTCTGTTTCATTTTTCAAAAGTTAGTTTAAATATTCTCATAAAGAACATTAGACCCCTGATAAAATCTAATATATTTTCTCAGTTTCATCTCTAGATACTGAAAAAGGACCCAAGCCATGTACAGATCGTAATTGTGAAGCTTCTAGCAGATTAACTAAGGTATGTTATGGGAGACTGGAAAAAAGAAAAAAAAAAAGTTGAATGAAAATGCCCTGTAAGCTTCTTAGCTATTTATAAAATACAATGAATCCCTGCTTTTAGGGATTTCAAAAATAAACATACAATTCTACCCAATAATAAATTATTATTTATTACAAATAATAAAAATTAATAGAAATATCTTTATAAAATGCTTTCAAATTTGGCAATTTATAATTCATTATATAAAGAAGAATGATTTTTCAATTTATTTTGTATTATTTGCTATTGCTAATTAGTTTATAATTATTGTCCATATTAATATATTATCCATGTTACTATTATCCATTCTATGTAATAAGCATACTTGAATTATAATGTTTATTGACCATTTTCATATTGCTTCATACCCAGTATCCTCTTGTCTATGTTTAGGATGAAAATTACACTATAATTTCAGAAGCAATTTCGTTTAGTTTTCTTTTTTACATACCAATATTTTTGTTACATGGATAGCTTTTATAATGCTTAGGTCAGGGCTGTTAGAATACTCATCACACAGTTAGTGTTCATTTTACATGGCAGGTAGGATTTTGCCTTTCTCCCTGTCCTCCCTGTATGATTACCACTGACTTTTCTATTCCTTGGTGCACATGTGTACTCATTCATTTCAATTTAATAGTGAATACATGTGGTGGTTGTTCTTAATGCTTAAGGTTGCTTTGGCACTTTGGGGCCTTTTTTTGGTTCTGAATGAAGCATAGGATTATTTTTTTCTAGTTCTGAAAAATATAGTGTTACTCTGGGAGGTGCATTACATCTATAAATTACTTTGCGCAGTCTAGACATTTTAAGTTGATTCTACCAAACTATGAGCATAGGTGTTTTCCATTTGTGCCATTTGTGATTTCTTTCATCATTGTTTTCTAATTCTTGTAGAGATCTTTCACCTTCTTTGTTAAGTGTATTCCTAGGTCTTTTATGTCCATTCTAGATATTGTGTATGGTATGGAGTCTTTGATTTGTATCCATGGCTGATGTTTAATATTTCTGTGGTATCAGTTGTAATGTCGCCCTTTTCTGATTAATTTGTGTCCTTTCTCTTCTGTTTTTGGTTAACTTAGCAAGAGATCATTTAGTTTTGTTTGTCTTTTTATAGAATCCGCTTTTTGAGGATCGTCTGTATTACTTTATGTTTTCCATTCATTTCACTCTGTTCTAATCTTTGGTATTTGTTCTGCTGGCGTTGTGTTTGGTTTGTTCTTCCTCTTCTAGTTCTTTGAGAGGTGGCATTAGGTTGTTGATAGTAGATCTTTCTATCTTTTTGATGTAGATATTTAAGTCTACGAATGTTCCCCTGAGGAATGCTTTTATGGACTCTCATAGATTATGATATCTTATGTCCCCTTTGCTGTTCAGTTCAAAGAATCTTTTGATTTCCATCTCAATTTCATTCTTGACACCAATAGTTGTTTAGCAGCAAGGTTGTTTAATTGCCAGTACTTTGTATAAATTTTGTTGTTTCTTTGGAATTGTTTTCTAGTTTTATCCCACTGCAGTCTGATAAGTAATGGTATGAATTGGATGTTTTAAAACTCGTTGAGACCTGTTTTGTGGCCAAAGATATAATCACACCTTGGAGAACATCTCATGAGAAGAATGTATATTCACTTTTGGGGGGGTTGAATTTTGTATAAATGTTTTTTAAGTCCATTTGTAGTGGTAGAGTCCCATTTCAATCTTTAAGTTTATTTATTTATTTATTTATTTTAGAGACATAGTCTCACTTTGTCGCCCTCAGTAGAGTGCTGTGGCATCACAGAGCTCACAGCAACCTCCAGCTCTTGGGCTTAGGTGGTTTTCTTGCCTCAGCCTCCCAAGTAGCTGGGACTACAGGTGCCCACCACAACACCTGGCTGTTTTTTGTTGCAATTTGGCTGGGGCCAGGTTTGAACCCACCACCCTCAGTATATTGAATTACACTTCAAACACCTACCCAGTGTCCTGGTAATTTGAATACTACTGTTTATCTCTTTGCTTAGCTCTAGTAGAATTTCCTTTATGAATCTGGAAGCTCCTGTTTTATGTACATATATATTTAGGATTGTTATGTCTTTTTATTGAATCACTCTCTTTACCACTATATAACGACCAGTTTGTCTTTCTCTGCCATGGATGATTTATTGTCTGTTTTATCAGATACTAGTATAGCTACACCTTCTTTCTCTTGGTTTCTATTTCTATGGAATATTTTTTCTGTCCCTTCACTTCGAGTCTGTGCAAATTCTTGTGGGTTAGATATGTTTCCTGAATTCACCAGATACTTTGGTTTGGCTTTTTATTCATTCACTCAGCCTATCTCTTTTTAGTTGGACATTCAGATCGTTTACCATGTTAGTGTTGATATGTAGCAATGGTACCTTATTGCTTTTTTTCCCAACTTGTGGTTATGTTTTTTATAAGAGTGATGAACTTTAGTTTTGGGGTGATTTTACACTGATAGATGTCTATTGTGCTGATCCATGTATAATGTTATTCTAAGTATTTCCTGTAGGATGAGTAATGTCAGATTCCTTTGTGTAACTTAGTTTTGCAGGATACAAGATTCTTAGGAAGTTTTTCTGTTTCAGAAGACAGAAGATGGAGCACCACTCTATTCTTGCTTGTAAGGTCTCTACTGAGAAGTCCGCCATTAGTCTGACAGGTTTTCTTTGCACTTCATTTGTCTGCTTATAGAATTTTCTCCTTCATTTTGAATTTTGCCGAGTTGACATATCTTGGAGATATCCTATTTGCTGTGCATCTTCTGGGTGCTTTATGATCATCTTGCTTTTGGATGTCTGAATTTCTTGCAATATTAGAGAGGTTTTCTCCTATAATTCCTGAAAAAATATTTTTCATGCTTTTAGTTTTTTCTGCTCCCTCAAGGAGCCTTTAATTTGTATGTTAGTTCATTTCTCACAGTCTCAGATTTCTTTGAGTGATTGTTTGGTTGTCTTTCTTCTGTGTTCTGCATCTTTGAATGATTGTGCTATTTTAAGAGCCTGTCTCCAAGCTCTGAGATTCTTTCTTCTGCATGATTTAGAGTATTGGTGAAGCTTTCTGCTGTTTTGAAATTCCCTAAATGTCTCTTCATTTCTTTAAGTTCTATTATATCCTCGCTTTTGTTGTCTAGATTTTAGTGATTTTTCTTTTTTTTTTTTATTTCTTTAAATTGTGTTGGGGGGCTTCTTTTTGTTAGTTTTTACTTTTTCTTCATTTTCATTCATCCTAATTGCCATCCATGTTCTTAATTAAATTTCCTACATTTTGAAGTTTCTTTTTGGTTTACATCCACTCCTATTCCATTGCGATCCTTTATGGGTGTTGAGCTCTTTTCTTTTTTCATGTTACCAGAGTTCTGTTGCTGGTTTCTTCTTATATGAATCCCTTTCTCTCACCTCAGTGCTGATAAGTCTGCAGGACACTTGTTCTCCTTTGTTTGGAACTCTCCTACTTAGAAGAAAGGGAGGTCCTTAGATGGTGTTTTTGTGCCCTACTCAGGAATATTGACCCAACAAGAGAGGGTTAGGTGCACTGACAGACTATGATGCAGTTGTTCTGTTTTATTACATTCCTCTGTAATTGCCTTAGTTCAGTCTGGTGCTGGATGATCTTTGTGTGAGGTGGTGAGTTGTTCCTGAGATCATCATTGAAAGCTTAAGTTGGAGTTTGGATAAGACCTTCTCAACCTAGACTAGCATTGTAGAGATTCATTGCTTGGGGGCTCTCTGAAGAGGTAACAGTGGCAGCTGGGTGAGCCTGTCTTGGCATTCATTTGTCATGGGTATCTGGGCTGTGGGTGCTTGTTAAAATCAGGTCCATTATGACAGCTGAAGGCTGAAGGTAACCTAGTGGGGTCTTGGACCTTGGGCTCAGTGGAAACAGAAAAGGCTTGTTGGTGGAATCTTAGGGTCCACACACAGTACTGGAGAATCTTTGCTACAGAGTTGTGGGCCACACAGGATCACTGGAGTCACATAGGTAGAGTTTCAAGGCCCAAGGATAGTACTAGATCCTCTGGCCAGAGCTAAAGTTCCTGCAGTCATGACAGCCTTGAGGGTTGATCTATGGATCAAGCCCAACAGGATACTCAGAGCCAGAGGTGTGGCATGGCAGCAGGGAAGGACCTGGATGGATGGTCCATGAGGTGGGTCAGTGATACTTAAGGTATTTCCTTTGCTCAGATCCCACATTGAGGGAGAAGGGCACTCAGCTTCCAGTCGCAGTACATGGCCTAGGGAGTGTCTGCTCTGCTTGCTGTTTACCTGGCCATGTTGGAGTGATGCATAGGTGGCTGCTTCATAGCTGAGCTCAATGCAGACTGTGTGCCCTGTACCTGAAAGCTCAAAATGGTATCACTTTCAGTACCCAGGATCCAGTAACCATGATCCCTGCTGCCCCTGTTCTCCAGTACAGTGTCTATGCATGGACTCTAAGCAACTCTTCCATCAATCCAGTGTTTGCAGTGATGGTGAGGGTCCCCTCACAGCTCAGCCTATAGTGTCCATGGGGTGAGCAGGAAGCCCCAGGGCTCTCCTCTTGTCCTTCCTCACATGTGGATGCTTCTTGAAGGTTTCTTTCTTTCTTGAATGGATTGCTCGGTCACCTTTTCCTTCTCTCTGAATGTCTCCTGTCACTTCTCTGGTATTCTACAATGCTTTTTTTCCAAGAAGAGCCATTTGTAAATAGGCATACACCTTCGACTTTCATTCCTCTCTTTGGGAAAGGTAAGTGAGGGCTGCTTCAAATCTGTAATTATGCCCCTCTCCTTTTTTGAGGGGGGGTACTTTTTTCTGAGATAGGGTTTTGCTCTGTTGCCCAGGCTGGAGTACAGTGGTGGGATCCATAGTTTACTGCAGCCTCAAGCTCCTGGGCACAAGCAGTACATCTGCCTCAGCCTCCTCAATTGAGGAGCTTAGACTACAGATGTGCGCCACTACACTTGGCTAATTTTTCTCAATTTTTGTAGAGATCAGATCTTGCCATGTTGCATAGGCTGGTCTTAAGCTCCTGGTCTCAAGACATTCTTTGGCCTCCACCTCTCAAAATACTGGGGTTTACAGACATGAATCACTGTGCCCAGCCCACTATTTTAAACATACTCTTCCTGCTCAATAAATTTATGGCAATATTTTCTTCTGTGTAATTATATTACATTGGCTGTACACTCATCATAAAAAATAATACTTTGTTTGGAATATAAAGTAATTTACAGTAGATGGTTGTAAAATTTTCTACTAAATATGTAAGTATTTTATACTGAGATCAGTGTTCAATTGCCTAGTAAATTTACAGGTGAATTATGTCTTAGTTTATACACAGTAAGCCTCCCGAAATATAGTTTAGGTCATCAACCTATACATACATTAAGTCATAGTTCCATTTAAAATTTCCTTAGGAGTTGCCTCTTCTCCTTGGGATAGAACTTTTTACTTTGTTCTTCAAATAAGATTTTAAATTCTTTACATAGTATTTCTTTGGGGAACCAATAGAAATAATTTTATTTTTCTTCTTTCATTTCTTAGTCTATAGGTAATAAGTACTGTGTTAATTGTTACATGATTAACATGTCTTTTACCTCTCACTAGTCTTAAACTTTTTATATAGTTACAAAACCTGAACTAGAATAATTTCTTTAGTATGAGGTGGAGATATGAGGGCTGTCTGGAAAGTATCTAGCCATGTATGTCTTTTTTTTCATATCATATGGATAGATGCTTTCCAGACAGCCCTCATATGTGTTCAAGCCTATGTGTTCTGATCCATTTTCTTATTTTTCCTAAAAATAATCTTATGATATTCATTTTTGGCATTCCTGTGTCAATTTTGATAGAAAATCAACTTTGTGCTGTAAATGGAAATACACAAATAAAATATCTCTGAACCATCAAACTTTGAGTAAAATAGGTCTGTGATTTTATTAAATCCCTTTATTCCTTTGGAATATTATCTGATTATTTGAGTACCTTCACAAACATTTTGTCCTGTGATGACTTCTATCTTTTAGAAACTTTTTAAAAAACCAATATGTTTACATTTGAATTGTTATAACAAAGTAAAGATTAACGACTGGTGCTTTTCTGACTTGATTATAATGTAAGAACCACATACTGGCATATACCTGGTTTAATAATAAAATGAATTCAGAATTTCCAGGCACTGGTATTTTCACAAAAGTATGTTGCATCCTTCATTTACAAATCTGAAAAATTATTTAACATACATATTTGCCTTATTGTTGTTTCAGTCATCTTTCACCTTTAGGATCTTTATATGTTGTATTGGCTTCCTATATATTAGCAAACAGAGTACTTTGATTTTAGTAAGATTTACGCAATGGAAATCCTCCCCACACTATAGTAAGACTGAATTTACTTTGGCGTGTTTGGCCATATTTAGCTTTTCAAAGATTTGATCCAAATCTATGACATTTCTTCTTGGATGCACCATTCTCTTTCTAACTGTTCTTTTGCTGACCGCTTTCTCATTCTTTATGCTTGTGTCACACTCTCTTCACCACTGTATCTGTATCGCAAATCTAATTTCAGTAGTGTAAGTACTTTATCTTGGTTCTTCGTTAAGATTGTTCTGAATATTTTAGGTCCTTTTCATTTCCAACAGATTTTAAAAATAGCATGTCACTTTTTGCATAAAGTCTTGCTTGAGTTGGAATTGGAGTTGCCTTGAATCTATAGGTCAATTTTGTGAGAAGTAACATTTTAAGAGTATTAAGTTTTCAATTTTTTTTTCCAATATATGTCATTTGATAAATTTATTCCTAAGATTTTTTGGTGGGGCTTTTGGTGATGTCTTAAATGGAATATTAAAACATTCACTTGCCAGTTGTTTCAATTTTCAGTAGATATTTGCATGCTAACTTTGTATTCTGCCACCTTATTGAACTTACTAGTTAATTATAATGGTTTTTAAGAATAATTAATACTCATGATTTTTATGTAAACTATCATACCATCTGTGAATTGATATTTATTTTTTAATATGATCTTGTTAGAGCTGTCTGTAATCTACAGAACAACGCTGAATAGATGTGTTAAGAGTAGGCCTCTATTTCTTGCTACTGACCTTAGCAAGGAAGCATTTCGTCTTTCACTATCAAGTATGAGCTACCCTCAGATTTTCATAGATACTTTTTATCAACATGAGGAAGTTCTTTTCTATTCCTAATTGACTGGGAGATTATTTTAAAAATAGGTGTTAAATATTGTCAAATAATTTTGTCGGATTTTTTCTAAATAAAAATCTGTACTATATTTGTTAATGTTTTATTAGGGATTTCTGTGTATATGTTTATATATCTTATTTGAAGTTCTATCATCTGCTAAAAAGGTAACATTAAAATCTCCCTTTTTTGATAATGTTTTACTCATGTTTTGATATTTAGGTTATACTGGCCTTGTTAAATAAGTTGGTAGAAGTTTCCCTATCTTATGTTTTCTCAAGATGCTTTTAATGTTTAGTTTATTTTCCTTTAAATCTTTGATATACTTCACCAGTGTAAGCATTGGTAGTATTGTTTGTTTGTGGGTAGATTTTCAATAACAAATAATATTTTTGAATAGTTGTAGGAATATTTGGATTTTCAGTTTGTTCAATTTTGGTAAGTTGTACATCTCAAAAAACTCATACATTATATCAAAATTGTCAGATTTTTCTGGTCTAGAATTCTTTCTAATATTATCCTGGTAGGTGCAAGATTTGTAGTGGTTAATCTGTCTTTGTGGTGTATGTTTTATCTCTGTTTTTCAAAATGTGTTGTATTTTTCCTCTTTCTTTTTTGATTCTTAACTTATTTAGGTAGTGGGTTGTTTAACTTTCAGATATTTGGGATTTTTACTGATATCTTATTATTTCTAGTTTAATTATATTTTGGCCAAAGATAGTCTATGTATTTTCAGCTTTTCTAAATTTATTCACTGTGATAACTAATTTTGTGAAATATATTATGTACCTTAAAAAAATAAATATTCTATAGATGCTGGGCATAGTGTTTTTAATTTAGGAAAAGTGTTATTCATCTTATCTCTGTCATCTTAAAAGGTCCGAATTACAAGTATTGTAGACTTTTGTAGGACACTTGGTGTCTGTCACAGTCACGTAACTCTGGGATGTAATGTGGTAGCAGCATAGACAGTGTGTAAATGAATGAGTAGGATTGTGCTCTCATAAAACTTTATTTACAAAACAGGTGTCTGGCTAATCAGCTGTAGTTTTTCAGTCCCTGCTCTATTGTTTCTATTTTTTTTTTGGTCTAGAATTTTATCATCTGTTAAAAAAGTAAGATTAAAATATTCAACTATGATTATGGAATTATTTCTTGCTTTTTAATTTTTTAAAAAAATTTACTACATGACTTTTGAAGTTTAATTTCTAGGGACATACCCATGCATAATTGTTATGTCTTCCTATGATTGATTCTTTTGTATTTAGATAAAATCTCCTTTTTCTCATTTTCTCAACATTTATCTGAAATTAATATTGTTTCTGTGGTTTTCTTAGGCTTTACATATCCTATTTGCAGAGGATATATGTTTCATCTACTTAGTTTCAATTTGTCTATGTCTGTATATTTAAAATGTATGTCTCTTGTAGAGAGAAAATAGTTCGGATTTTTTTTCCTGATAAAAACCTCTAGTTGGAGTAATCTGTTAACATTTAATGTAATTGTTGATATGCTTGAATTTGGGCCAGCTGTTTTCTTTCTTTTTTTTTTTTTTTCTGTCTTGTTATTCTCTTCTTCCTTTCATCTTTTTTTACATTCTTTGAAAGTATTTTTAGAATTTCATGTTAAATTCCCTATTATCATTATAGCTATACCTTCTTTGCATTATTTTTAGTGATTCCTCTAGGTATTATGATATATATCCTTTATTTTTCACAATTTAAGTTCATATTATACTCCTTCCTATGAAATGTAGAAACATTGCAGTGTTACAGGTTCATTTAAACCCTTCTCACCTTCTGAACAGTAGGCATCATATGTATTATCCACATGTAAACTACAAAGTATAATAATAAGGATTTGCTTTAAAGAGTCATATGTTTCAAAGGCATCAAAAAAGAGTCTTTTATATTTACTAATATATTTATCTTTTTATATGCTTTTTATTCCTTTTGAAGATCAGAATTTCTATCTGATATCATTTCTTTCCCTCATGACTGAAAAAATCTTGTGTAGCATTTCTTGTAGTTATGACCGGCAAAAGAATATTTTTGTTTTCTTTTTTCTAGGAATTGTTTATCCTCCTCTACTCATGAAAAATGTTTTCCTGGTTAGAGAATTCCTATCTGACAGTTTTTTAATTCCATAGTTTTAAATATTTTGTTTTACTGTCTTCTGGCCTCTTACTACTTTTTATAAGAAGTCCATTATTCTCAAATTGTTATTTCCCTGTATTTTATATTATTTTTTCTCTATCTGCTTTCAATAATTTTTTTCTTTATCTTTTTATTCACCCCAGCAATTTAACTGTGATGTACCTTGCTTTGGCCTTCTTTGTGTGTGTTCTGTTTGAGTTTGGCTTGTAGGTATTGAATCTATCATTTCATGTTTTTCATTATCTTAGAGAAAATTGCAGGCATGATTTTTTCCTATTTTTTTTCACTTCCACACTCTTCTGTATCCTCTTTCTTATTTGTCAAATGCATGTGTGGCTTTAACTTCTCTCAGCATGCTGGCTAATTTCTGAGATAGAGCCTTACATTGAGGGAGAGAACCTAAGGAGATAGAGTATTCCAGGATGCTAAAGCGTAATGTGTAATGCTTTCTTCTGACCTATCTTTAGGAGTGATCTAATACCACATCTCCTTCATTCTTTTGGTCAAAGTAGCCAGAGAACTGCCTGATTCGAAGAGATGGGATGTAAACCCCATTATTCTGAGATGTAGGTCAAAGTAGCCAGAGAACTGCCTGATTCGAAGAGATGGGATGTAAACCCCATTATTCTGAGATGTATACCATAGAATTTGTGGTCATGTCTCTTTTTTTGGGGGGGGGGGAGAAAGAGCCTCAAGGTATCACCCTGGGTAGAGTTCTGTGGCATCACAGCTCACAGCAACCTCCAACTTCTGGGCTCAAGCAATTCTCTTGCCTCCACCTCCCAAGTAGCTGGGACTACAGACACTCACCACAACGCCCAGCTATTTTTTTGTTGCAGCCATCATTGTTGTTTGGTGGCCCAGGCTGGATTCATACCCACCAGCTCAGGTGTATGTGGCTGGTGCCTTAGCTGCTTAAGCCACGGGCGCCAAGCCTTTTTTTTTTTTTTTTTCAATTTTGGGGATTCATTGAGGGTACATAGCAGCAGGTTACATTAATTGCTTTTGTTAGACAAGGACCCTCTTATATTTGTTTCTTGCCCCTAAAAGGTGTACCACATCCCTTGACCCCCCCTTCCCTTTCTCAGCTCTTCCCACCCCCACCTCCACCCCCACCCCCCACAGTGTACTAGGACCTTAATTGACCTCATATCAGAATTGAGTACATAGGATTCTTATTTCTCCATTCTATTGATGCTTTACTAAGAATAATGTGTTCCACTTTCATCCAGTGATGAAAAGTGTGAAGTCTCCATCTTTTTTAGTGGCTGAGTAATATTCCATGGTATACATATACCATACCTGTTAATCCATTCTTGAGTTGGTGGGTAAGACTGTTTTCACATTTTGGCAATTGTAAATTGAGCTGTGATAAATAGTCTGCTACAAGTGTCCTTGTGATAACAGGATTTTTTTTTTTTCTGGGTAGATGCCCAGCAATGGTACTGCAGGATGAAATGGGAGGTCTAGTTTGAGTTCTTTAAGGGTTCTCCACACTGCCTTCTAAAAAGGTTGTATTAGTTTGCAGTCCCACCAGCAGTGTGAGTGTTCCCTTCTCTCCACATCCATGCCAGCATCTGCAGTTTTGAGACTTTGTGATAAGGACCAATCTCACTGGGGTTAGATGATATTTCAGGGTGGTTTTGATTTGCATTTCTCTAATTATTAGGGATGCTGAGTGGGGTGTCAGCCTACCAGACTTTAGGCTGTACTACAAGGCCATAGTGATCAAAACAGCATGGTATTGGCACAAAAATAGAGACATACATATTTGGAACAGAATAGAAAACCAGGAGGTGAACTAAAAATACTACAGCCACCTAATCTTTGATAAACTAAACAAGATCATACACTGGGGGGAAAAAACCCCTATTTAATAAATGGTGCTGGGAGAACTGGATATCCATATGTAAAAGACTGAAACTGGAACCACAAATACTCCACTCACAAAAATTGACTCAAGATGGATAAAAGACCTAAATCTAAGATACAAAACAATTAAAATCCTCAAAGAAAGTGTAGGGAAACACTGAAGCTATCAGCCTGAGGAAGAACTTTATGAGAAAGACTCTGATGGCAATTGCAACAACAGCAAAAATAAACAAGTGAGACTTAATGAAACTGCAAGGCCTCTGTACAGCAAAGGCGACAACAACCAAAGCAAACAGGCAGACTACACATTGGGAGAGGATATTTGCATATTTTGACTCAGACAAAATCTTGATAACTCGGATCTACAGAGAACTCATATTAATAAACATAAAAAAGAGCAAACAATCCCTTAGATCACTGCGCAAGAGAGATGAATAGAACCTTCTCTAAAGAAGATAGACAAATGGCTAATAAACAAAGGCGGTCATGTTTTAAGACTTCCAAAAGAACGATTATAAAGGAATACTTACAGTACTTACACATCTGCCATTTCAAAATTTTTAAATTAAAAAGTATAGAGGTAATTTTATTTTATTTATTTGTTTTTCTTATTAAATCATAGCTGTGTACATTAATGCAGTCATGGGGTATAATGTGCTGGTTTTATATATAATTTGATATATTTTCATCAAACTGGTTAACATAGCCTTCACAGCATTTTCTTAGTTTAATAGTTAGAAGAATAATACAAAGCAATTTCTTGTACATTTTTAAGACTTATGCTACAGTATCACTAGGGATATTGCTATTGACACAATTCACTGCTCCTGTTTAGCTTTGCTCAGTTTACTTGTATTAATTTGTGAGCATCAAGTTCTATACACTTTCATCACGTTTTTAGAGTCATGTATTCACTCTCCCAATCAAGATACAGAACAGCTCCAACACCACAGTGACTCCTTGTGTTGTCTGTTTATGATCACATCTCCCTCCTTCTGACTGCTACTCTTTTCTCTAATACCTTATTCAGTGTTCTGTCCTGTGTTTCTAATGTCACATCATTTTAAAAGTGTTTTCTGAAAGGAATCCACGTATATAACCTGTGACGTTAGCTTCTTTTACCTGGCACAATTTTTTTTTTCAATTTTCATCCTTTCTCCATTTAATTTGTCTTCAAATGCCAGCCATTCAAGATTAGCTTTAAAAATAAATGAATTCCCCTATTATTATTTTCATTGCTGTGGGTTTTTTTTTCTTTCTTTCTTTCTATTTATTAAATGATAGCTGTGGAGGCGGAGCAAGATGGCGGAGGAGATGCATCCCTGAGTCAACTCTCCTGGTGGTTTCAGGTGAGAGTGGGCTTATTGGATCTCTTCTGCGTGAAATTCTTGCGTGGATAAGCAGCACAGGGGGAGCAGCAAAGAGCTGAATTGCTGGATTGGAAGTGTGTCAGCCAAAAAAACTCAGGGCAGCAGCTGAAACGGTGCCATCTGCCACCTGCGGTGCCAGGTCCGCGGCTTAGGTTGCAGGGCTTGCTTTCTGAGAGACAGAAACCAATCCCTCCCCCAAGAAAGGCTCCTGTGCCCAATTCGCGGGGAGTTTGCATGTCTCGCAGAGAGTGTGGTGAGGCGTGGATTTCCGGGCGGAATTTAGTGGCCAGAAACAGGAGACATTTGGACCCAGTTTGGGGTGTTAGGGATCCAGGCATTCGGACAGAAACTCAAGGGGAAGGGACTCTGCTTGGGAACCGATCCATCCTGTAATTTTGGAAGTCTGTCTGGAGCTGCACTGATGCGGTGGCCGGCAGGGGGAATCGGTTCCCGTCTTACAAACACTGAAGAGTCTTTTGAACATTCTGCTCCAGCGGCAGCAGTTATAACCCCTCCCCCATCAGAAACAAACTAAATTCCAAGGGCAAAAGGAGCACTCTAGCTCTTTTCCCTCGGACCACACAAATTTGTTTGAGGGGAAACCAGGAGTTGAGTGCACAGAATCGGTTCCCTTCCTACAAACACTGAAAAATCTTTTGAATGTCCCGCTGCAACGGGCAGCGGCAGCGGCAGCTGTGGCTGTAGCCCTTCCCACTTTGGAAATAAACTGAACACGGACTGCAAAAGGGGCAGCCCCAGCCTTTTTCCCTCAGACCACAAAGGTTTTCTGTTCCAGGGGAAATTAGGAGTTGAGTGAAAGTCTGGCGAAGTGTGAACTTGTGTCCCAAGTTTGGAGGACAGGTAGAAGTGGGCTGCCAGCCAGGAACCAGATGTACTGTAAAACCTCCAAAATGGTGTCTCCATAACACCTCCCCCAAAAGCGCGGAGAGCTCAATATGATCTGCAAGGAGCCATCCGGCATCTGAATTTAATCCAAGACGCCCAACACTCTGCGGGAACTGTTGTAGGGAGAATCTGGCATCCTGCCAGCAAAGATTCTCCATATTTTTTTTTTTCCTTTCTTTCTCTTTTCCCCCATTTTTGGTATTAGCGTAGGGACCACTCACAGCACCGCCTGTTGTCTAGAAAATATACTGCAGCACAATTATATATATTTTTAAACTGGAACCCCACCGCATTGAAAAAGAGACTTGTTTGTATATAC